>NC_081411.1:95364262-95688012 GCF_030272615.1 Cryptomeria japonica
GTTATTGAATCTTTGAAAATAACATTTCTTGATTAATTTTTTTTTAAATTAAAATTTGGTTCAATATTTTAATTAAGGAGGTTATTTTTCATCTTTTAATCAAAGGGGATAATTTTTTATTTTTTTAATCATTATTTTGCTATCATGTCGACTTTAATTCCAGAAATTAAATTAAATAGTTCTAATTATCATTCATGGAAAACACATATTTCTTTTATTTTTTGTTTCAAGCACTTTTTGGATGTTGCTACTGATAAAAGTTTTGAGCCTTCTTCAACTGCTCGTTAAGCCAACCAAGATAGATGGAAGGCTCAAAATGCGGAAGCATTTGGTTTAATTGGTATTTCAATGGTTCCTGATTTGTGTGTTCTAATTGGAAATTGTACAAAAGCATATGAAGCTTGGGAAATTTTAAAAACAACTTATGATAGCTCAAATGAATCTCAAAAAATTCAGCTTCAAGATCAACTCGAAGATCTTAGGTATATGGATTTTAAAACCATGGATGAATTCTTATTAAAGTTTGATTCTATTAATAGTCAATTAACTGGTTTAGGAGTTACTCTAGTTGATTTATGTTTAATTAATCTTATTCTTAAAAAATGTCTTCCTCGTCAATTTCAACAATTTATTACGAATATTCATGCTCAACTTGCTATTCCTAGTTTAGCTACTCAATTAACTTATGATATTTTTCGTAATTTATTACATTAAGAGGAAGCTAAACTAATTCAATTTGGTACTCATAAAAGTAGTGAACATGCTTTTATGTCTAAAAATCATAATAACAATAATAATTTTAGATCCAATAATAATAATCATAATCATAATCATAATCATAATCACAAGTCTTCTAATTATCAATCTCATTCTAAATCCTATCACAACAATTCTCATAATAATAATCATAATAATTCGTACAATAATCAAAGGAATAATTCTCAAAGAAGACCCCATTGCACATATTGTGGGAAAGATGGACATATTACTAATAATTGTTTTAAGAAGCAAAATAGTAAAAAGTCCATGAACCAAAATAATCAAAATAATCAACAACATAAACCTCATTATAAGAAAGGTAATAATAATGGCAATTCATCTCATCATGCATTTACATGTACTTATAATGTTTCTACCACCTTAGTGGATTATTGATTCTGGTGCATCTCAACATGTTACATCTCATAAAGAATGTTTTGAATCTTTTCATCCTGATACTTCTAATATTCCTGTTCAATTAGCTAATAATCATAGTTTCAAAGTTGAAGCTATTGGTGATGTGAATGTTCCTAATGGGAATTACATGATGTTCTTTATGTTCCTGAATTAAAATCAAATTTGATTTTAGTTCCTAAACTTTGTCAAGATTATAAGATAAACTTTTATTGGGCCATGTATCATATCATTGATCCAAAAACTAATCATGTTATTGCTACTACTAAAATGGATAGGGTTTAACTTATTCAAGTTCTATGAATTTGCTCCTACAAAGTATTCCTTTCTTACTACTGTTGATTTTACTATATGGCATGAAATACTTGGCCATCTCAATTCTGATTATATTTCATTGATGCAAAAAGCAAATATGGTTGATGGATTGCCTAGTATTGTTCCTTCTCAAATTGTTTGCAATGGTTGCATGAGTGGTAAGATGCATAGGGAACCCTTTCCTCATGGTCAATCTTGGAGGGCATAGACTAAATTGCATCTAGTTCATAGTGATCTCTTGGGTCTCATGGAGAATCCCTCCATCCAAGGTTCAAGGTATGCTCTTACCTTTGTTGATGATTTTTATAGGAGAACATGGATATATTTCCTTCATAGTAACAATCAAGTGCTTGATGTGTTTACTGAATTTCATATGTTTGTAGAAAGATAATCTGGTTCTAAAATTAAAATTCTTTGTACTGACAATGGAAGAGAATATGTCAATAATGCATTCAATGATTATTTGAAATATTTTGGAATTAAACATGAGCTTACCATTCCTTATACACCACAAAAAATGGTGTGGCAGAATGGAAGCATAGGACAATTGTTGAAATGGCTCAATGTTTATTGCATGCTAAAAATTATGGATTACAACTTTTGGGCTGAAGCTATGGCTTGTGCAACTTATTTAATTAATAGAACACCTACGAAAGCCTTAAAGGATAAAACTCCTGAAGAAGCTTGGTCTGGTAGAAAGCCCCAATTTGCATAACTTAAGAATTTTTGGTTCCATGGCTTATGTTCACAAACCTAAGGAGAAAAGAAAAAAATTAGACGCTAAATCTTCTCCTTTTATTTTTGTTGGTTATGATGAAAATACTAAAGGTTATAGAGTTTACAATCCTATTACTAACAAGGTAAAAGTTGCAAGAGATGTTTGTATTGTAGAAAAAGGCATTCATGATTGTTCTAAAGTGGAGGATGATGAACTTGCTCAAAGAAAAGTTGTGCTTGTGGAGGACCAATGTCCTTCTCTTAATTCTACTCCTAATGCATCTCTTCCTATTCCTTCTAGTGATAGTGATGATGATAATAATAACTCTACTCCTCACGACTCTTCTTCTAGTGATGAATCCATTACTTCTAAAAGAAGACCTAAATGGTTCAAATCTTTAATTCAAGATAGTGATGAATACTTATCTAGAATGGATAAACTTCAAGCTAGAAGAATTAATTATTTTAATTATGATTTAATGACTACTATTATGAATTCTAATGATCCTAAAACATTTAATCAAGCTAAAAATCAACCACATTGGCAAAAAGAAATGAAGGAAGAATATGATACTTTAATTTCTAACCAAACTTGGGATTTAGTTCGCTTGCCTCATGGTAAAAATCTTGTTTCTTGCAAGTGGCTTTATAAAACTAAATTGAATGCTAATAATCAAGTTAGTATATTTAAAGCTAGATTAGTTGCTAGAGGTTTTTCTCAAACTGAAGGCTTAGATTATATGGAAACTTTTGCTCCTATTGCTAAAATACCTACAATTAAACTTGTGCTTGCTTTATCTTCTAGAATGAATTGGCCTATTCACCAAATGGATGTTAAAAGTGCTTTTCTTAATGGTGATTTACATGAGGAAATTTATATGTCTCAACCTCTAGTTTTATTAAAGAAGGTAATGCACACTTAGTTTGTGAATTAAAGAAATTAATTTATGGATTAAAGAAATCTCCTAGGGAGTGGTATTCAAAGATTAATGCATTCTTTCTTTCCCAAGGCTTTATTAGAAGTAAAATTGATCCTAACTTTTATATTAAACATAGTGAACATGATATTGTCATTATTATCTTGTATGTAAATGATTTGATTCTTACTTCAAGTTGTAATACTTTGATTTCTGATATTAAGTTTCAACTTAATCAAAAATTTCAAATGACTGATATAGGTCTTTTACATTATTCATCAGGAATCCAAATTTGGCAAACCTCTAAAGGAATTTTCTTATCTCAAAGTAAATATGCTCAAGATCTCATAGATAAGTTTAAAATGAATGATGCTCACCATGTTTCAATTCCTATTGAATTAGGCACGAAGTTAATGCTTGATATGCAAACTCCTCTTGTTGATCCTACTTTGTATAGACAATTAGTTGGAAGTTTGAATTATTTAACTCTTTCTAGGCTGGATATTGCTTATAGTGTTGGTTTGGTTTCAAGATTCATGTCTAAAGCTCAACAAACACACTTTAAAGTTGCTAAAAGAATTTTAAGATATATTAAAGGAACTATTAATGTAGGTTTGTTTTATGATGCAAATTCTGAATTTACTTTAAATGGTTTTAGTGATTCCGATCTAGGTGGAGATCCCAATGATGGGAAATCTACTTGTGGTTATTGTTTTTTTGTTGGTTCAAGAGCAATTTCTTGGAATAGTAAAAAGCAACAATCTACCTCTCTTGGATCCACTGAAGCTGAGTACAAAGGATGCACTAATGCTTCCAAAGAAGCCTTGTGGCTTAGAAGACTACTTGACAATTTGGGTCTACCTCAACACGAACCAACTCCATTGTATTGTGACAACCAAAATACCATTGCCTTGGCTTAAAATCTGGTTTTCCATGCAAGGACAAAACACATTTCTCTCCAACACCACTTTATTATAGAACAAATTGAAGACAAGCAAGTTTCACTCCTCTATTACAAGGGGAAAGACCAAGTTGCAAATATTTTTACCAAGCCACTTTGTAAAGAAAAGTTCTAATTTCATTGTAAAAATCTTGGATCCTTCTTTCTGAACCCTCAAGAGCCAATTTCTTGCAATTACACTTCTTTATTTTCTCTTCTTCTTAGAGAAATAGCCGTATGAATTTCCAATGGTCCAATCCTCATACTTCTCTTTATGTGGAATACCCATTGTCGCCATCACCGTTTCCTTATTAATACTGACTAACACCTCACCATCACTGGTTCTGATACACCTATTCTCTGAGTCATATCTATTCGTGCAAGCCAACACTAAATCTACACACGACGTGACGAGCGGGAATGCAAAAGCTTCCACAAGACTACTCTTAACCATCTTTTCCATTAATGAGCTAGCCTGAGGGTTTTTAGTCCTTTCAAGGAAATCCCCCAAATCTACATGAACTAAGGAGGTGTCTTCCATTTCTAGCAAGATACTCACTAAACATGATGTTAGAATATTTAATCTTTACTTGGCTTAGGTTTATTTGTATTTAGTTTAGGATATTCGTTCGGAATTCCTACATGTAATTTATCCTCTAGTACATGTGTGAGGAAAAGTCATTTGTTTTATTTTTCCTTTATTAAGGAATATTAGATTTCCTCCATAAGAGGATGTGGACACATGGCACACACATTTAATGAATGGTGGCATTCATATATTTGGGAGTTACTTTGTAACTTCTCTCCTCATCTCTATTTAAGAGATGTCTCCTCTCTCATTTCTTCTTAATGACAATATTGTAAAGAGCCTCTCTCTCTCTCTCTCTCTCTCTCTCTCTCTCTCTCTCTCTCTCTCTCTCTCTCTCTCTCTCTCTCTCTCTCTCTCTCTCTCTCTCTCTCTCTCTCTCTCTCTCTCTCTCTCTCTCTCTCTCTCTCTCATTTTAGGCATTGCCTCATTCATAATATCACAAGGGGTTTTTCTTTGCTTTTCCCCTTTCAAAAGTTCTTGTGCCTCCTTCTTCACATTTGCGTGATTGCTCCAAGCTTTCTACATTTCTCTTGGTAACATTTAATTCATCAATAAAATTACTTGGATTTTTTTATTCTTTCCTTTCTCTTGTATTTCCTTTCACATGAGGTTTGGTCAAGCTTTGGCAGCACTGGCCTCATTTTAACTATCTATTCTCTTAACCAAGAAATTTTAACAATAATACAATATGCTACCCCAAAAATTTTCAGATTTGCCTCTTTTCTATACTGATAAAATTTCAGTACACAAAGAAAAACAACATAGGAGAAAACAATTGAACTTACCCGATAACACCATGGAAACTAAAAATTCTTCCGGAGAATGGAGCTGGATTTACCTTCGGCGGCTCCAATTTATTGAAGTATGGCAACTGGGACCTTCCTAAATATGGAAATAAACTCATACATTTTTCTTTTAATCAGACGGACAAATATCTATAGTGCCACACATGCTTCATCATGATTTACCCAAGCATGCGAAGTAACGATGAAATGACAAACCTGACACCTTCTTAATTATCCATCACTTCCGCATAGGCAATTTGATGTTTGCATGATTACTTTCTACATTTAGAATTTCAAAATTTCGAATAGGGGAATATTCCTTCTTGTCATCCCACTTTTATTTCCACCAAAGAGCTTTCGGGTTAGTTTGAAATGAACCTATGAACCTTGAACCACTTGAACAAAAGGTTCAAAGCTTCAACTTCACTGAAGAAATCTAACAGTAATGGGCAACACATAAACAACACTGGGAACGAGTGGCAAAAGAAAAGGACTATTTAAAGTGAACCCTGAACCTTTTGAACCACTTGAAATTTGGTTCAAGGTTCAAGACCACATATGAACTCAACGTAAAAATACTCACACTCGTCATATAACAATACATTTCTGTGACTCACTAAAAAGGTATTTCAAACCTTGAACCTTGAACCTCTTGAAATTTGGTTCAACGGGTTCAAAACTTCAATGTACAAAACAAAAAAAAACATGCTTGTTCACACGGTGACAAAGATCGAAACAACTTTTTTTTTAAATCACGCTTTGAACCTTGAACCATATGAACCTTTTGACCAAAGAATTCAATGGTTCAAGTACGAGGAGAACAAATGACCCTATGGAAGTAAAGGCTCAAAAGGCAACGCGTGAATTAGAATATTAAGAAGGGAAAAATTATGGGTGGACTAACATATATCATCCAACAAATCAGAAAATTTTGTTATTTTTATTTCTTTTGTGCCTTTTCTTTTGTGGTGTAAATCTAATTATCTTGGTGAAACTACAAATGATTGTTCATGCATCAACATCTATCTAGCATTCTCACTGCACATTTCACAATATTAATTTATTAATTAAAATTAATTTAAGTTATATCTCAAAATCTAAAGAAAGGAATGTGAACAATTAATATGCATTTAGTAGGCTAATATATTTATTTTTGTTGAAACATAATATTGACTTTCTTTCGACTAGGATTCTAGTTTAGCAATTCTCTTTCACACTTAATGAACTTTTATTTTATAGTTATGCACAAGATACTTCATACTTTTACTTCCCTTAGATAACATCCTATTTAACGCATCTTTTTTTTTCAAAATCCATACCCTTGACCAACACGACATCGAAGCCATGAATTTGGCTTCCTCACTAATATATGATTTATGTGATGAATGAAATTTGTTAATGTTGAATATGATTTATGTTGTAGTTTATTTTAAGCATCATTTTTCTAAGTTGATTTTAATAAATAACATTATTTACTAGATATACAAATATATAAATTTTATGTATTGCATATTTAAAAAAATATATATTTATTATTAAATATTAATCCTTTAAACTTGTAGAACGTTGTGATATGAATTTCCCATCTCCTATTACCATTATTAAATTTTGTTCACTATTAACAAATTTAGACTGGTATCTTTCAAGTTATGACATTGAAATTGTATCTTTCCTCCCATTTTCTCTCTATGTACACTTTGTTCTAAACTTCCAAGATACCATGGATATTTTGCAAACATTGCTGAATTTTAAAGTTTCTATCATAAAATAGCAGATCCAATTTATACATAAACCATAATCATTCATTGTTCACGGCCCACTTTGAAGTCCTCTTTTACACCCATCAATTTTCTTTTGCCCTAAGGTTTCTCAAACCATTTTACAAATTTATTTTGTGCATATCCTGTGTTCATTATATTTTATTATGTAACAAAACTCGTTTATTATTTTATCAATCTCCTTAATGTATGAACATCATACCTCCACCAACTTCTGCATAGACATTTTAGAGAAGAATATAAGTTGTTGCATTTTAAGATCCAATTAAAAAAGGTATTTCAATGAATATGCACAAATAAGGGTGTTGCTTTTACACATGCCTGTAGCATCCATCACAATATCATGTGTGTTTTAGGGTTTCCCTTCGAAGCTTGTGCAAAATAGCGATGTCTTCATATCTTAAAATCATATCCTCTATTTTGGTGTCCACCATATCATAGGAATTACTTAAAAAATTTATCATTTATTTTCAAAGGTAGCATATTTAGATTATTATCATAAAAATGACTTTAAAGTTTTTTCATAACAGTTGCCTTGAAATTAAAATATTATTCTTAAAATTATTTGTAATGATTTAAATAAATACTTTCTAAAAATCAAATTTAAAATCTTATGACTTGAAGATGACAAGTACACCGTGAGACCGATCCGATTTCATATATTTCCCATATTCTTTATGATAATTTAATTTTTTTTCCATCTTAGTAATACTCAAAACTTGTTCTAGTCAAACTCAAAACTTGTTTATAGGCTACAAGA
The DNA here is from genome assembly GCF_030272615.1 of Cryptomeria japonica. Taxonomy (NCBI): domain Eukaryota; kingdom Viridiplantae; phylum Streptophyta; class Pinopsida; order Cupressales; family Cupressaceae; genus Cryptomeria; species Cryptomeria japonica. The sequence goes on from NC_081411.1 coordinate 95,372,237, forward strand.
TTTGAAGATGGAAAGAAGAAGCTATGTGAAATACTAACAAGAACAAGAAGAAGGTAAAACTATTTGATGGAGACAAAGAACATCAAAATTCTAACATATTTGCTAGTTGCCTGGAACTACTTATAAATACTCAAAATAGAAACTTTATATAGAGTTAGTTCACACATGGATCTTCTAGAAATTAGTACCTATATACTTCTAAAACATTATTTAATAGCATGGTTAGAACTAAAAAAAATATAATAGTCTATGAAGACTAATTACTTGCTCACTTGAATGTAGGAGCTCAGTTTTGTTTTATTGAGTAGATTAGAAATTGAATTAGAGTTAAAATGAGAGGGGGTTGAATTCGTACCGCCTTGTAGAATGGAGGAAACAAAAAACTAAACTGTGGATTTAGTTTCTTCCAACATCCATACAATAGAGTACCTATAAAATCATACAAATGCAGTTCTCAAACAATCTAACATTCATGTTAATCAGGCATATTAAATCTATTTCCTTCTTATCAGGCATTTTGTACGCTAAGTCCACTGCTGCATAGGGTACACTTTTTTCATTGGCGATTGGAAGAAACAGTAACCAATTACTCTAATGGAAAATTTGAGTTCAGGATCAGCAACATTGTTCAACTTCAGACCTCTGTAATCCAATTCAACTCCAGTCAAACTGATCAATTCCTTTTGTGATATCATTTTCTATGCTTGGGAATGATCATAGATAGGGTAACCAGTGATCAGATGAATGATTTCTTTAGTGATCTTGAACGGTTGCTCTTGTAGCCACATGAAATGATCATGCACTCGACTTAGTACAAACTTGACCCACTGGGGTTTGAACACACGGGGATAGGTTAGGGCTTTAGTCAATCCCTTGATTTTGATATGTTCAAACTTGCTATCCATTTTACCATCTGTGCACAATTCATCGTATGCATCCTTGATCTCAACATGACATTTTGTGAAGAATCTCACATCCTCGACTAACAAGACTCGATCCGGGATGAGTGAAAAAGTAGTTTTATCATCCGGTTTAGATGCAATTTTGCGAGTCATAGAGTATTTTAGTGAGGGATTTTCGACATTTGTGACAACAATGGGGTCTTGTACCTTAGATGCCATTTTGATTTCAGATAAAAATTGACATAGGAACCTTAGGGTTTGAGAACTTAAGAAATGGCAGATGCTTCACACTCAGCAGATAACAACTTAATGAGTTCGGTAAACTAGCTTAGCAATGCGATGAGATTTGATGTAAATACCTTATATTTTTCTTTGAAGATGCTTTGATCGCCTTGATTCGCTCTGCTCTGCTTCTCAAAAACTTAGTGAATGAAAATGACTGCGAAAAACCTTTTAAGTACTCAAAAATACCTTATCGGGCTCCATGCAAGTTAGGTCAAATACATTAAATGCACTCGGTTCACTTAACTTTCTTTCCGTTTTTTTTGGTTTAACTGAGTAACCAGATTTCCTTCATATACCGACTTGACAGGCTTCCTGAATTCATCGACTTAACAGTTTTCCTGTAAAGTGCTCCAAAAGACTTTGATAGAATTTCAAACTTACTACTACATCTTACTACGTAGATTTTGAATTCAGTACATACTGAAAATAGGAACTGTTTAAGATTTAACCTTGTGAGAATGCAGTCGCTTCATACCTTTACCGATTAATTTGGAGTGGGAGCACCTAACTCGGTAGGTAAGGTGCTTTCTTCATCAGACATAATTTCTTTCTTTTTCCAAATCATCTTGAATATTTCTTTTATCTCCTCATTGTCTCTTCTCGGTTGATCTCTGCAATCTCCAGCTAAATGTCCAGCTTTGTGACAATGAAAACATGCCATACCAAGATTTCTCCATGATCTTTGGTTATTTATTCCAAACCTTATAAAGCAGTTGGCACTTATATGTCCATATCTTCCACAACATTCACACCATATCCTTGTATTGTAATCCCATGGTACTGCAGAATATTGTTGGTAAGGATTTGTGTGAGTTCAGTAACCTCTAGTATTTGCTCAGTGTGGAGACCATATGTGGTTCTTTTGCTTAAACCAACACTTCTCGGTACTATGTCCATATCTATTGCAGTTTTTGCAAAACCCTTTGAATTTTGCATTCTGATAATTGTTAACAGACTTTGTCCTACATTGATTAGATGTGTGACCATATTTATTGCAATTGTAACAATAACCATTAGTCTTAATGGTATTCGGTTGCTTACCTTTTCTTATTTGACACATATTGGCAGTATGACCTTGATTTCCACAGTAGTAGCAAATAGGCTTCTTCCTTTTGATGTTATTCCTTTTTCCGACTTTTTTTGATGATTCTCCTCTCTCGGTAGTGCAGATTCCCTTCTCAGTAGAGTCTTTTCCTTTGTAACTGAGTCCTCCTTTGTAGGGTTGTCTTATGTTCAGTTGCGCATCCAACATCTTTGATGCTTCATAACTCTTCTTCAGTGTTTCCTTGGATTTCTTCTCTGTTTCAAGTTCATTGCTCAACCTTGATACTTCAAGTTTCAATGCTTGATTCTCATCATCTTTTAGATTTGCTTCATGATGTGTATAACCTTGTTGATCTGTCAGATTTTGTTGAATACCAGTTAGCCTTATGATTTCATCATTCTTATCAGATACTAAGATTTCAAGTTGTTGTTTCTCTCTTTGTAGATCTCTTGCTTTATCCTCGGCTATCCTTAATGCATCTAGATTTTCAGTCATCTGTGTACTAAAATGTTCATGTTCTCTTTTCATTGCTTTTAGTTGATCAGCCAATGCTTTGTTCTTTTCTTTCAAAATTCCAATCATTTCTTCAGTCTCTTCAGATATACTATTGTTAGATGATGTCTCGATTTGTTCCACTAACTCTTGAGAATCCTACAAGTCATCATATAATCTTCTCCTTACTTTCAGAGATTTTCACATTTGCCTTTGCATGTCTGCAATCACTTGATTTGCATTATCCATCTCTTGTTGTAGATACATAATCCTCTAAGATTGTTTATAGCCTTCCATTGATAGGATCTTTCTCTTTAGGTAGTTAGACCCTTTTCCAAGATTCAAGCTCTGATACCAATTATTAGGCCCAATATGGAAAGCTAATGTACTGAGAGGGGAGGGGTGAATCAATACTCCAAAAACATTTCTTTTGTAATAACCTTATTGTTATACATAAACAGAGTAGTGCAGTTACATAAAACAAAACTATAATCAATAGATAACATTCATAAATGATTCACTCCATAACACATATATTTTGGTCACGCAGAAACTCTTGGTTAGAGAGAAAAACTGCGGTGGGTATGGCACCCACAACTTCACTACTGCAATAATAAAGAGTGCTCGGCTAGAGCTACATTTAGCTATTTCTAATAGCTGACCCTATTAGGAGTATTAAGATTAGTTAGATCTATCTTGATAAAGGATTTTACAACACTATATAAGTGTAGCACCTAGTTAAAGGATTTACAATTTATAGACTTGGTTAGAGTCTTTTACCCTATTAAAGGTTTCTCTTACAACTTCAAGATATTACAATAGAATCATTACAAATATCTGCAACTTTACATCTGGAATGTTGTAGCAGATTCTATGTGCTCAAAATAAGATTACCTTGCTTATAGCATACCTTGGTAACTTGTAAAGTAACTTGGTAAACCCTTCTGTTTACTCTGTTCCTCGATTGTTCTCTGATAACCTTCTCGGTGACCTCTATGTCTCTGTAACAGTCATAATACTCTGTGATTTCTCATGTATCACATAAGTCTTGCTTCATACACATATGCACAGACATTTCTCACATTCACATATGTTTCTAACCCTAAATTCATGCTGTATAAATAGACTTCTTATGTCGGTGATCCGATTCATTGCTTTGATCTTACAAACATGATTTCTTGAATAAATAACCATGCAAAATAATTCATTCATTAGATGACCTCAAAATTATACAAAATTTGTATGTGCAATTTCCAATGTGATAACGGTTCTATGTGCCTCGATCTTGTAACACATTTTCATATGTGTGTCCAGGTTTAATGAATCTGATAAGACGTTTAACTCGGTGTATATCAACTCGGTGTTTTATCTTTACTGCTTGGTAGACAGCTTGGTGTATACTGGGCTTTGTGACTATTTTCCTTCTATAACCGACTGCATGATTCGGTACTACTAACCGACTAGAATATATAATGACTTTTTATATAAAACTAATGGTAATTTGATAAGTAGTAACAGTACCAACCAGTTTGCTCTCCTCCATGCCAAAGGTCTTCAATACCTGTTTGACATACTTGGATTGGGTAATAAAGAAACCCTCTTTCATCTGCTAAATCTGTAGACCAATTAAGAACTTTATCTCTCCAATTAGAGACATCTCAAACTCTTTCTTCATTTCATTTACAAATGCATGGCTCATTTCATCTCCTCCAAACATTGTCGTCTACAAACACTTCACAGATTAGAATCTGATCACCTTCAGATTTTAGGTAGATGTTGTTCTCGTCACTTGTTCTCTGAAATCGTATCTTCACAAGATGAGAGTTTAACCATTCATACAATGCCCTTGGTGCTTGTTTCAATCCATACAAGGCCTTGTGTAATCTACACACCATGTTACTATCTTCTGATAAGGCAATCCCATCCGGTTACTCAATATACACTTCCTCTTCTAGGATTCCATTCAAGAATGTAGACTTTACATCCATCTGGTATACCTTGAATCCCTTAAATGCTACAAATGCAAGTAGCATTCGAACACCTTCTAGCCTAGCCATTGGGGTAAAGGTTTCTCCATATTCTTCTCCCTCTTCCTAAGCATATCCCTTGCATACAAGTCTTGCCTTGTTCCTTACAATTGTTCCTTCTTCATTCAACTTATTTCTGAAGACCCATTTGGTACCTATGACATTCTTGTGTTCTGGTATGGGTACCAAAGACCATGTTGTATTATTTTCTATCTGGTCCAACTCCTCTTCCATTTCCTTAATCCAGTCTTCAGCTATAAGTGCCTCTCTAGTGGTCTTAGGCTTAAATTCAGAAATCATGCAAGAGTTTTCTTTCATGTTTCTTCTTGTGAGTATCCCTCCATCTTTATCTTCTATGATCTACTTCTAATCATGATGTAGTTTCACATATCTAGGAATGACTCTAGCTTTTTCTACTTTCTTTTCCTCTTCTTCTTCTTCTCTATCTTCTTCTTCACCTACTATAGCTTCTATCGATACAGGAATATTGAGGTCTTTGCTTGTTTCTTTCTTAACTAGTTCCTAGAATGCTACACCCTGTTCATCTTGCACTTACTCACTGCAAGTTTCCTCAGACTCCTCAAGGGATTCATCAACCCTGATATTGATGTTCTCAAAAATTTTACGAGTCTTATTATTGTAGTACTTGAGAGCTTTTCTCTTAGTGGAATATCCGAGAAATATTCCTTCATCACATTTAGCATCAAACTTTCTTAGATTCTCACCTCAGTTGATATAACACTTACTGCCAAATACTCTAAAATAACTCAAAATGGGAGTCTTCCCGGTCCAGTACTCGTAACGGGTTTTATCTTTACCTTTCTTGATGAGTACCCAATTTATAGTATAGACTCCAGTGCTCACTACTTCTCTCCAAAAATTGTGAGCAACCTTTCCTTGGATCGGCATTGTTCTGGCCGCTTCAACTACAGTCCTATTATTCCTTTCTGCTATGCCATTATGTTGTAGTGTCCTTGGGGCAGATAGCTACCTCTTGATATCGTTCTCTTCATAGTACTTGTTGAATTCATCAGAAGTGAATTCACCTCCTTGATCAGTTCTTAGGCATTTTAGCCTTTGACCACTTTCCTTCTCTACCAATGGTCTAAAGGCTTTGAACTTTCCAAATGCCTCAGACTTGTCTTTCAAGAATGTGACCCACATCATTCTTGAGCAGTCATCAGTAAGAATCATGAAATACCTATCTCCCTAAATACTTCTAGTTTTCATTGGACCACACAGATCGGTGTGCACAAGATCAAGTAAGTTCTCTTCTGAAAAAGACTTACCTTTGAAAGTTGAGGAAGACATCTTCCCAAGTTGGCAATCTCTGCACAAATAATTCTCCAATTTGTTCAACAAAGGCAATCCTTTTATTGCCTTGATCATACTGGCTTTTACAATATTGTCAAAGTTTATATGACAAAGTCTCCTATGCCATATCCAGCTGTCATCAAACTTCGCCATCAGACACTGACTAATCTTGGCATTCAACTAAAATAAGTTACCTCTAATCTACTTACTAGTGTCAATAAGTTCATCACTCTTTCCAATTATACTACAAACTCCACCTTTGAACTCCTATATGAGTCCTTTGTCATTTAGTTGAGCAACACTCAAAAGGTCATGTTTAAGACCTTCTACCTAGTAGACATCATCCCCACTGCTCTATCCATTTAGTGAGATGGATCCTTTACCTTTCACCATGCATGGTGCATCATTTCCAAACTAGACAATAACCCCCATTATATTCTTCGAGAGATAGAAACTTTCTCTGGTTACCAGTCATGTGCTAAGAATACCCACTATTAATAATCCACTCATTAGAGTTGCGAATGCGAGAGACAAGGGCTTTCTTGTCAGATAGTTCTTCCTTTATAGTTATAAACACTATGTCCTCATTCTCTTCATCCTCAAATGCTTCATCAGTAACACCTTCATCCACTACAACAAGACAATTTCTCCTACATCCTCCTTTATACTTTCTAAATCTCTCTAGTTTATCCTTATTGTCATTGTTAGGACAGTTAACAGCTATATGTCCTATCTTATTGCAGGAAAAATATTTTAAAGGAAGATTACCTATGTATTTTCCAATGCGTTTTGGAAATCTCTTGGCAAGAAGAGTTTCAAACTCCATCAGAATCTCTTCATCATCCATATCTCTACATTTCCTGGATTCATAACTGGTACTTACTTCTTTTCCTTTTTTGGATGGTGTAGAAGATGCTCTAAAGGATGACTCAGTCTTCTGAACACTACCATCATAGCTATTCAACTCATATGCAGTCAACTTTGTAATGATAGAGTCTAAGGATGCCTTGGTTTTGTCAATAGACCCTAGCTCCTGAATAGCAGCAACTCTGATTGCATAGACTGGTAATAATGATCTCAAAACTTTACTGACAACGGTGGCATCATCAATTTTTCCACCAGTGCTCTTGATATCTCCAAGCACTGTCTTGATCCTTATGCCATATTGATGAATGGTCTCTCCTTCAACCATCCCCGTGTCTTCAAATTTTCCTCTAAGACTCTCTTCCTTAGCTTGCTTGACATGCTCATCACCACCATAAATGGTTTCCAAAGTGTCCCATACATCCTTAGGATTGTCCTTATCTTGTACATCAATTAACTCAATATAGGACAGGCTGCTAATAAGGGCTTCCATGACTTGCCCATTTTCTTGAATCTCTCTTTTCTGATTATCAGTTAAAGTGCTAGTGGGGATAACATAGACATTCTCAACATAGCTCCACTATTGAGCACCCAAAATCTTGATATAAATCTTCATTTTTTCCTTCCATATTTTGAAGTTATCTCTATTGAACTTAGGACCTTCCCTCTTCATCATTAAAGGAGGATCTTTTACCTCAAGCGGTTAAGCTTATATCACCGAGGACCTAGATTTGCTCTGATACCAATTGATGAATAATGATAAACAACAATTACCCTAATTGATACTCAGAGCATGGGGGATGAATCACTACATACAAAAACTTCTCAACAACATATCAAGTTAAAACAATGCTAACCAATTGTCTTCATCACTGAAATTAACCATGGCAATACCGGTTAAATAGAGTAAGACTTCAAATAGCTAAACCAGTAAAACTGAATACTTCAAATAACATTCAACACTTGATAACTACTTCACCAATATACTCATGCATGTGTTGTATCGGTAATACCATAACCATTAGCTTTGCATACATTTTCTCCTAAACAAAGACTTCTCAATCATCACATGAAAAATGCAAAACTCATGACACACAAATTTTTCACGTGGAAACCCAAATGGTAAAAACCACGGTGGGGTTTTTTAACTCTTTTGAAGCTCGCTCTGTTAGGAGCCTAGTCCAGTTAAAGACTTTACAATAAGGTTATGTTAGGAACCAATCATGTTAAATAGCACCCGGTTAAGGGATGGCTATATAACTTGTTAAAGGTTGAAAGTCTGTTAAAGGTTACCTCGCTAGATGATTTGAAGAACTCAATGATCTTGAGTCACCTGGTTAGAGGATTTGTAATAAGCTCATTAAAGCTACTCGGCAAAGGGATTTTCCTACTGTTGAAATGGTTAGAAGACAATAGGTAATGTTCTGGTATGATAACAACACTACATGCTAAGGCAGATCCTTTTCAGCTCCTCTACTCTACAATCACACTATGCAGTTTTCTACTCACTGGTCCGGCAAGTATCTCATCACTTGGATACAAACACAATATTTTCCAACACAAATAATAACAAACATCATCGACCTTAAAGACAACAATTAGGTCGGTAGCATAAATCCTAAACCCTAAATATTTTATGTTTTCAATTACAAGCGGTCCAATCCTGACCGTTCAAACACTTTTGCATAGAATTAAACAATCTCAAATAGATCACAAGTTATTTTGCATCATCCATTCTTCACCACATATGGAAATCAATAACTCATCATGCTCTCTTCACATACTGCTAAGAAGAGTGTTCATTCTCGAGGTAGACATTTAATGCAATCGATCTTTACATGCAAGATTCTCAAGGAAATCCTTCACGTGCATAAAACTGACGTGGCATGTCGATCTCATCCTTATCTCTTAGCTACCTCATCACAAAATGTCATCAGTTGCATTGCACAAGCTATATTGCCAAACCGAAAACCCTAGAGCTGAGACTAGCAATCGGTAGTCACACTTAGTGAAACCCCAACACTGGTCCACTTCATCCCTTCATATCAGTTCTCCTACTTGAACATGAATAATAACTTCTTCCAATCTTCATACCGGTTCACCTGCGCTTATTGACATCAATGACAACATACTTTGTCACCTCTTCATCATATGCCAACAGTATTTTGTAGGATTGACATCCCAATAGTAGTCATATGAAATCATACAATGAGATATCATACTTAGCAAATTATTAATAGTTGAATGCATTGGTATATTCTAATAGTTAAAAGTACACACAAATATGTAGGTTTCAAACTAAAATGAGGCTTCTTGAAAATAGCAAACATCTAATAATTATGTGTAGATTTACTCCTAATGCCAAAAATTTCATATATGGGTGTTCCTTTACATTATTGAAGTGATTTTATCCCCTATTTTATCAAATTTTTAACTCTATGAAATTTTTCTTTCTAATTTATCAAGATCAGATTTGATTTATTCTGAATATGAAAGAAAGTGATTGATATCTTATCAAATATGTTACTTGATGTATCATATTAATGAGAAGTGTCAATGTACTATTCAACCAGGGTAATGATATATAATTTTTTTCTTTCTTTCTTTTTTTCTCTAACCTTAGCATTGAGATTACTTGACAATATTGACAAAAACAAATATGGAGTGTACTCTATTTTATGTGTGTTTTATTAGTTTTCCATTCTTAAGAATTAAATCTAACTACACATTTCTATTATATTTCCATTTCGAAAAAAAATTTATTCTATGACGTCTCTTAATATCAATTTCTTAATCAATTTTTGATGCATATTAGAAAGATATTATATTTATCAACTACATTTTGTTGTGAGTGTTATGTATGATTAATTAATCATTGAAAAGATTCCAAATACTTATCTAGATTTTCTAAAGGATTCATTTTATTTGAAAGGAATGCATACACTATTATTCATGGATATTTCAAGTATTTTTAGTATTTGAAGTAATTTTTTTGTGCATTGGACATAATCATGCTAATGTGTATATGATAGTTTTTTATTAAGAATAAACATGTAAGTCGGTGAGACATCCTATTTTGTATTTGAGCAGTGAGCTCTAGGCACTTGGCCTTCCTGCATGTGCAAGCCCCTCTTGTAGCAGTAATATTCTCTTATTGGCCAGTAGGTGAATATTGTGGGTCACAAATCCCACCAAGGTTTTTCCCACATCGGGTTTCCTCGTTAAAATATTGTGTTATGGTGTGTTTTTCATGTGGTTGTTTTTATCTTTGTTTATTGCATTACTTTTTGTTTATTAGTACACAGTATTAATATGCTCTACATGTTTTAAGTTAAGAAAATATTATTACCAGTTAGATACTAATTCACGCCCCCCCCCCCATCTCAGTATCTGTGGGAATCCTAACAATTGGTATCATAGCATGGTCCTCTATTTTCTGAAGCCTAACAGCTTGAGGAAGATCTTGACACCGGTAGAGATGGAAAACTTGATGAAGCAACTTGAAGTAGCTCTCTCAGACTATGATGGAGAAAAATTGAAAAATATCAAACTTGAAGATGACCTAAAAGAAGCTCAGGATATTATTCAAGTACTTTAAGAAAATCTTACTATTTCAAGAGATAAGAGAAGAGAACTTTGTGAAAAGATGCAAAATAAGAATGATGAAAAAGAAACTCTTAATGATATGATAAACAAGCTGAAACAAGAAAACAAGAAAACAAGACAACAAAGAATGAGATGAGGATATGACTATGAGATTTTGTAAAGAAATTGAAGATAGAAAGAAGAATGAAGAAGATTTGACTAGAAGACTGAATGATGCTACAAATGAAAACACAAGACTCGGGTATGAAAATAATATGTTGAAGACAAATTTAATGCATTCACAAAATGACTCAAATGAACTGATGAGGCAGAAAGAAGTCTTAGAAAGAGAACTAGATACTGCAAATCAGCATAAAGAGAAATTCAAGAAAAGCTCAAAAGAACTTGGAAACTTGCTGAAGAATCAAAAACCTGAAGGTGACACTTGTGGAATTGGCTTTGAAGTTGGAGAAAGCTCCGGTACTGCAAACACACAAGATCATAGCAAACTGGTAAGACAACCTACTGCTTATAAATTCAATGACAAATGCTTTAACTGTAACAAGTATGGTCATAGAGTATATCAATGTAGATCTAGAGCAAATCAGAATACCAATGCACCCACCAGTCAATGTTCAAAATGCAACAAATTGGTCATAACTCTGAAAATTGCAGAATGAATGTAAGATGTTATTTTTGTGAAAGACTTGGACACTTATCTAATCAATGCAGAACACAAACTAGCATAGGTTATGGGAAGGATATTTAGAAAAATAATGTGACTTGTTATGCTTGTAACAAGATGGGACATATTGCAAATTTTTGCAGAAGTAAGACACCACTAGCAGACAACAAAGGTTCTAGTTTGAAAGGAAAAGAAAAAGTTGAAGAAGTTAAGAAACAATTCTCAAAATAATGGATTAGAAAGTCAGACCTAAATGGTGTTAGGAATACTCCTCCACCGGTAGAACCAAGCAACACTCCACCAGTAGAACAGAGTAGCACTCCACCGGCAGGAGTCTCTTCATCTAATTGAAGTAAATTCTTTTGAGGGTTTAGCAATCAAATGGGAAATATGCTAGTACTGCCTCGGTTAATGGTAAGAAGTTGAAATTACTTCTATACCAGCAGATATGTTAAGTGATTACTTAACCAACAAGCATTAAATGTGGCAGTTGGTAGATTGACATTATAAATTAGTGTTTTTGGCTCCATTCCACTTCATCGAGCATTCAAACATTCGAAGAGCGCGAAGTTTCCAGAGCTAAGGCATTTCGAGCAAAGAGGTAAAGCATTTCAGCAATCAATCTTTCCAAAGGCAGAAAAATGTATTTGTAATCATGGCATCCTCTTCTGTACTTGAATTCATAGCAAACCCTACTGTAGTCAAGGTAATCAAACACCCTAGGCCCATATTTCAGCTAGTTCCCAATATAGCTAAAAAGGATGATAATGTTGGTGCATTTTCCCAAATCCCCAAAGGAGTTGTTTTTGCAGAAGACCCTAGAATGTACATCCATTGCCACATGGAAGAATTAGGAGATGAAGAAATTAAGAACATGTACAAAACTATCATATGTGATGATTCTGATAATGTGAAACCTAAACACAAAATTATTGAAACCCTAGGATTCACTGAAATCCTCAGCATTCTAGATTTCCCTAAGGAATTTATTAGGATAGTATTGAGCAGGGTACATGGTGCATTCTTTTGGCTAGATTGGGTTCATAAAATTACCAAGGAAGCTGTGAAAGCTGTAATAGGGTTACCTTCCACTAGTAACAGACTAGAAAAGACAAAGAAGGTCTCAAATGACCTAGTGACTAACCTAACAGGTGCAACATTAAAGAAAAGGTCTTTAAGGGCGAATGATGTAACTGACATAAATGTGAGATTCATTAGCATGATTCTAGGTTACAAAACAACTCATGCAAATAGACTTAACTCAGTTTCCAGCTTATGCATAAAAAGTGCTCATGATATGGTTAAAGATAATGTGAAAATTGATGTATGTGAATGGTTAATGGATGAACTTATTGACAATCTGGGAAAGATCAAGAAGGACAAGAAAGGGACATTTAAGTTTGGCAATTTGCTTGTATGTTTAATGCTACATATAACAAAAGAGGTGCCCGGTATAGGCAACAAGAACCTTGGATTTGACATACTGGTAGGGAAATAGTTATCTGACTTATTGAACAATATGGGTGAAAACAAAGAGAAAAATATCAACGAGTATTTTCTAGCATTGAAGGCTCAGATGAAAACAGAGTCAGACTATCACAGGAAATTGTAAATAAATACAAGGATGAGATTTGTTTTGTCATCAAGAAGGACGAGATCTAGATGGAAGCAGTTATCCCAAGAATAATTTGGGTTACTTAAATGGTTTATGAGACTAATGACCGCATCATTGAAACATATGCAAAAGCCCTTTTGGAAGCACCCAAGGAACCTAAGGAAGAGGTATTCGATAGTGCTGAAACCATTGAAAAATAGATCCAATCAAAGAAAAATGTAAAGAAGGTTGAGGCAACAGTAAGAAGGGGATCCCGACAAGCAAAGGCTATAAAGGAAGATGTACTCAAGAAAACTGGCATCACTAAAGATGAGTTAGAAGCACTGCAGCCTGAAACTCACCTTTCACCGGTAGCTACTTCTTCAGAGAGTGATATGCCTACAACATTTAAAAGAGTTGTAAGGAAAAGGGAACCTTCACCGATATCCACACCTTCACCTAGAAGAACCAGGCAAAAGCAACAGGCAGTGAGGCCCTCGGTCAAAAAGTCTACTCCTAAGAAGAAAAAGTTGACACCAAAGAAAATGACTCAACAAAATATTACTCCGATTGACAGACTATTGCATGAAATCACAGAAGAAGGAAAACTTAAAAACATCAACAAACTATATGACTTACTATCAGTTGATGATAAAGAAAAGGTTGAAAACAGTGTTATTTTACACTTGCATATCTACAAGAACTTCTTGATGCAAGTTGTAGAAGAACTACCAGATGAACTATTCAAGAGACTTGAAGCAAGAAGACAATCTATTGTAGAGCTTGACAAGAAAATAAAAATTGAAAAATTACTTGTTGTCTACCCAGTTAACTCTCCAAAAGAAATAGATGATCTAATTGCAAAGGCTAACTGGTCAGTATTCTCTACTGCACACCGACATATTGCACTAATGGTTGGAAGAGTAAATGAGGTTGCAGAGGAAACTGAAATGCATGGGACATATTCCTTGTTCAAAAGGAAAAATAGGAAGAGTATAGAAACCCTAAACCAATCAAGGTATTTTAGAAAGACAAGGATAAGGGAAAAGGAAAGGTTGGTGGACCTCCAAGCATCAAAATAAGAGATAACTTATCCCCACCGCCTCTGGTTACTCCACCAGTAACAACAACTGAAAATCAACCGGCTAATGAAAGTATGGATGTATCACAAGAGGATACAAATCCTAATTCTGAGGTACTATACATAGTTGATGTTGATACATTGGCACACAGACCACTGACATTGGCAGTGAAAGCAAGCCTGCCGGCACAGAAGTGGATAGGAATTTTGTTGTTAATATATTTTGTTTATTATTGAAAGATCATTGTAAGATGACTTGGCAAGTTGTAAAATGACTCTTATATAAGAGATATCATTGTAGAACAATTAGGTAAGAATGGAGGAATGTAATTAGGCAAAATAAGGCAGACCTATTATGTGAATTATAGGTTAAGGGTTTATGTAAGAAGTAGAGCTATAAACCAGTATTGGATCTAGCATTATAGATGCTATTTTGAAGTAGTACAAGACATTGGATTTATATAATCCATTTTGTAAGTTAGTGAGAGACTTCCTATTTTGTATTTGAGCAGTGAGCTCTAGGCACTTGGACTTCCTGCATGTGCAGGCCCCTCTTGTAGCAGTAATATTCTCTCATTGACCAGTAAGTGAATATTGTGGGTGAAAAATCCCACCGAGGTTTTTCCCACATTGGGTTTCCTCGTTAAAATATTGTGTTATGGTGTGTTTTTCAGGTGGTTGTTTTTATCTTTGTTTATTGCATTACTTTTTGTTTATCGGTACATAGTATTAATATGCTCTACATGTTTTAAGTTAAGAAAATCTTATTACCGGTTAGATACTGATACACCCCCACTCGCAGTATCTGTGAGAATCCTAATAAAAAGCTCGACCTAGATCCAAGTAGTTGCAAATCCAATGGCCTCCATTTCCAACACAAAAAGGAAGAGTAGCATCAGGGTAAGGGAAAAGAGCCCCAACACCATCCACACTGTTAGTCGCACCAACAATGCCCATGACACAAAGAACCAATGAAAAAAGTATTCTACCATCAGCTAGATAGGGCAATGGGGAGCAGAGCTGGGACACATCCCTCCCAATGACCAGAGAAGACACCAAAGTATCCACAACACTGGAAAAAAGGTTGACCTCCACCAAGACCCCAACCCCACTAGGATCGACCACCTCCCCATCTCCATCATCTCCTTTCTCCATTGCATCTTCTCCTCCATTTTCTACCTCTGAAACCCTAGCTCCAGCGATGCTTCTTGCTTCCCACATCTTTTTTTTGTTCCAATGGCATTAATGTGTATATGATAGTTGATCCTAGTATTCTTGTTATTTATTTTACATATCAACTATAATTATAGTTTCAAGATTGATTTACTTAGCCATTTAAAATAAATCACAAAATATTTTCATATATATATTTGTGTGTGTGTGTGTGTGCAGCCTTTTCTTAATTATGTTTATCTCACTAATGTATATCATGAAGTATCAATGAACTATCTTACATCTTATGAGTGCCTTCTTTGGATAAAATTTGCATGGCTTTATATTGTATTTTTTACTTAATCTCGCATGCATGAATTGCGTTATTAAAGAATATGGATCTCTAATAATATAAAATTAATTGATAATATATTTCATGATCAACATTTACTATATGATTCAATAAGGTAATCAAGTTCTAACTGAGTAGGCTTTCAAAATAAAAATTATTGGTGCAAAATAATGAGAATTATGTACATAGGGTGATTTCACCATCAAGATTACTTATGTTAATTTTTAATTTTTATTTTTGAGACCTTAGAAGATTATCTACCCAAGGTTAACCAACTTAAAGCAATTAAACATTACCATACCTTAATAATTTTCTCTAAGTCATCCAATGTCTAATCATAAGTCTTATCTCATTGTTCCTACAATAATATCCACTACTGTAGTATATAGACAAGTCAAGTATATCCCACACAATTGACACACTCACCATAGTCACATGTATAAAAAACATCATAAACCAACAAATTGTGTGTTCCTTGTTTAGTAATCTTTGGTCTTATCTTTGGCTACCAACATTTATTTTATATATCCATGATCAAGTAGAAGGTTTTTTAGCATATTCTACCCATCATTTTGGAAGAAACTAGAAGGTGGCATGCTCTAAATCAATTCTATGTGTTTGATTATGATAGTTTGATTCCTACAACTTATAATGCGTGTTACCAAAATATCGTATACTAGGGTCCAAAATGTAGGATGCTTATTTCTACAAAATCAGCTTTCATGCAATTCTAGTCACCTTCCATGTAGCATGCCAACTCTTTGTGGTAGTTAACACAAAGTGACATTATAAGATGAACATAAAATAGGTATAAATAAATAATAAATCAGGTAAATCAATCCTCGGACTTGCAAAGTTTGAGACACATTAATCCAAACTGATTTTATTAAGAAAATTACTTATGTATATTTTATTTATTTTAATGAAAATATTAATGGATTATCTGTTGGCAATATTGCATTATAACAGGCAATAAAAGATTGTTGGCGTTTCTTAACGATATTGAGAAGGTTGTTAATGATTATGGATATAACTAATTAAAGATGTTTTACTGTCTTGATATTATTATTTTGTCATTGATGTCAAGAAATTGATTTTCTAATTCAGTATGATGTTGCCATATCTTGAGAAGTATGATATGAAGATTATAAAGATGTCGGTAAAAGACACAAGAAATAATATCGTGAATAAGGTATTCAATGGGAAACTACTACCGAGTCAGACAATGATGAGATCATGATGTTTTAGATTGTTTTAACATCATACATATGTTGTAAATTGTAAAGGTTAATACTATACTATGTTATCAAGCAAAAAACTAGGTCGGTAAATCCTAAGGAACCTAGTCGGTAAACCCTAAGGTTATCGCTATCGGTTAATGAAGGTGGAATGTCTACCGAGTGGAATTTAGTATTCATCAAGTTGTTACCAAGTTGTAACCGAGCTATAGTAGAATGAATTAAATGTTTACATGTGGTATTTAATGAAGGAAGTTAATGAGCTGCAGTGGATTAAATGATTAGTGAGCTGTGGAAGAAGTTTGATAACGAATCTAAGGCAATGGAAAGTCGGCATGAAGATCTATAGCTCAGATTGAACCGCAATACCCTGGCACAAGTTCCAAGACTATTATACAAGTTCCAAGGTAGGGTAAAACATTTTCAGATCGAAAGATGCATTGAACCTGGACAAGCTTGAAGATCTGATGGCTATGATTGATCATGAGAAATGTGATCAAGGAGATTAAGTGGTTACCTAATTGTTTATAAATAGGAAACTGTTGATAAACAATGTATGCGGGCAAGTGTATGCACAGGGATGCTACATAGTGATTACCGAGCACAAAAGCTTGAAGACATGCTAGAATAATAGAGTATAGAAGCACAGCAGATAGACAAGACTAGTTCTATGTCTAGAGTGTATTGAACAAATAGAAATTTTCTTTAGCATTTTAGATATGAATTTGCAAATAGACTTGTATTACTGTTATTTTGTGAAAGTGATAGAAAATCTCTTAACCGAGTGGACTTAACAGTCTTATATGTAAAACCCTCTAGCAAGGTGACATTCTAATTGAGTATTTGAAATCCTTTAGCAAGGTCACTTTGAACAAAGTGAATATCCTAACAGATTTGAGGGAAATCCCTTAACTAGGTCACATCTAGCAATGTGTTTTTAATCTTTAATAGGATTTTCTTTTAACCGAGCATACTCTAGAAGAGCATATTTCTTAGTGGGTCCAAAATCCCATAGTTGTTTTTCCCTATTTGGGTTTCCATGTTAAATCTGGTGTTATGAGGTTTATATTGTTCATATGCTTTTGAGTTTGCATTTTTTGTAGTTTTGGTTATATTACTGATATATATGTTACCGAGGTTGAATCTGATGTTTTCATGGATGATTAAGTTTGTATGATTCATCCCCCCCTCTCATCTTGTTGGCTATTGGATCTGTACTTATATTAAGTATGAGAACTATCAATTGGTATCAGAGCATTGGACTCTGGAAGGAAAGTTTAAAGGCACTTGAGTTAAAGATCCAAAGATGTATAAGAGGGATACACCAAAGCTGAACAAGTCAAGTTTCTCTACATGGCATAAAAGGATGAAGCTACATCTATCAGGAGTTGGAGAATATTGATAACTCAATGATGAACCACTAGTACCAAACTGGTACTGAGAGGGGGGGGTGAATCAGTACAGACACAAATACAGTCCAAAATCGGTTTGACAGCTAACACTCATAATGACTAATAAACAGAGATACTGGTAAAACAGAGTGCAACCCGTAACATCCAGTATAGCTCAGTCAGTCATGAACTGGTCACTCACTAAGCTTTTCTCTTAGCTCAATACCACATTATCATAATATTCAGATGCATGAACTAGTTGACTTAACCATCAAATCTTCACAACATTGAGTTCAATATGTTTTATAGATAGGCATAAAACATTAAACCTTCATGTGCATGACAGATAAAACAAAGCATCACAAGAAAAAAACATTTCGCATGACACACATATTTTTCATGTGGAAACCCAACTGGGAAAAACCACGATGGGGATAAATACCCACAAGCTACTATTTGAACTCTTTAGAAGTCCGCTCTGTTAGGAGCCTTGTCTAGTTAAGATCATTACAATAGGTTCTAGTAGGAACCAATCCTGTTAGGGATCACCCGGTTAAGGGTTAAACCCGGTAGGGTCACCTTGTTAGAGGATTTTAAGAACTCAATAGCTGAAAGGATCTCCTAAGCTTCTCTAGCTTCTCAGAACTCATTAGCTTCGAGTTACCCGATTAAGGTATTTACAGCAAGCCGCTTAAGACCACCCAATTTAAGGTATTTTTAATCAAGCTAGTTAAGGCTACCTTGATAGGGGATTTTATAACTGTTAAAGTGGTCAGAGATCAATAGGTATTACAATGATCTATTAACAACACTTAATACTAATACAGATCCATTTAGGCTCCTCTTTTCCTTCTGCACATTCACTTTGCAGGTATCTCTTCTCTCCTATGGTCTGACAACAATCTTGTATCACTTTCGTTGGATACACACTCACAAGTTTTGCCAACAACTTCAAACAGAAACCTAACATCGATCTTGTAGGGAACATACAGGTTGGTAGCAAAAACCTAAAACCCTAAACTTGTTAGGTTGAGTAATTCGAACAGTTCAATCCTGACTATTGAAACATACTGCATTAAATGCACCAGTCTTGAGTCAATCTCAAGACATTTTCCATCGTCCATTATCCACCGTTTTCATGGCGGCTGATAACCCATCACGTGTTATCACTATTTGACAAACGTTGCACATTCCCGAGGTAGATAGGAATAGTCTTCTTCATGCAAGATCCTTCATGCGCATAGAGCTTACGTGGCAACATGATCTATCCTCCATCATACTGCTAACTTATCACACAAAGATCACCGATTGAGTCACACAGACTTGAGATACTCCAATCGGAAACCCCAAAGTGGAAGCTGCCTTACCAACTAGTAGTCATACAGTGCTTCCATGTGTCGGTTCCCATAACTGCATGCTTGTTCACTTTGAACAAATGTGCTGCTTCACTTTGGCATATATCGGTTCACACATATGCCGGTACCTCTTTCTTCACTTATCTCATGTGCCGGTTCACACTATGTCTCATATTGACATCAATGACAACATACAATATCATTATGTCTTCATGCCAGTTTAGACAAGGCTCATGCCGGTTCACATAATGCCAACAATATCCCCCTTTGGCATTGATGGTAATATACAAATGATATCTTCTCTGCTTCACATCTTCTCCCCATTTGCTACAGATATTGTTTCGCTTCACTTCTTCTCCCCCTTTGACAACAATGCCAAAGTGGAGGTACAATCATTACTATTTCCTCATGCTGCTCAACCTAAGGAGTAGCATCCTTAAACACACCAATTGACCAAAGATTTGTTTATCCAGTACCTGACTGATGTGGAACAACCACTTTTAGTTCACCTCCTGAAGGGGCAATACCCCTAATTCGCCTCTCAAATGTACAAATGTTGTCTTTGGGAGAGGCTTGGTGAATATGTCTGCTAACTGCTCCTTACTGGACACATGCTCCAGGGCAATCTCTTTATTCTGAACCTTTTCCCTCAAGAAATGATACTTAAGTTCAAAATGCTTGGTTCTAGAATGTAAAACCGAATTCTTTGATATATTGATAGCACTTGTGTTATCACAGAATATACTTACCGGTTCAGATACAAGGATCTTGAAGCCTTCTAATACATGCTTCATCTAGATTGTCTGAGTGCAGTTCATGAAAGCTACAACATACTCTGCTTCCGCTGTAGACTAAGAGATGCAACTCTTCTTTTTACTCATCCATGAGACCAATCTACCATCGAGAAAGAATGCACCATCGGTTGTGCTCTTCTAGTCATCCACATTACCGGTACAATCAGCATCTGTGAATACTCTGAGATTGAAATTATTGCTATATGGGTACCACAATCCATAGTCAATTGTTCCCTTTACATACCTAAGAATCCAATTGACTGCACTCAAGTAAGATTCTCTTGGACTCTTCTGAAACCTTGCAGTGATGCCAACTGCATGTGCAATATCCGATCTACTATGCACTACATAATGCAACTTACCAATCATTGATTGGTATTCCTTCTCATCAACCGGTGCGGAATCATCCTCCTTTGTCAATTTGCAACTGTTCACCATCAGTGTACCAATCAGTTTGCTATCTTCCATGCCACAAGTCTTCAACACCTCTTTGACATATTTGGACTTAGTGATGAAGATTCCATATTTCATCTGTTGGATCTGCAGTCCAATGAAGAACTTAATCTCCCCTATGAGTGACATTTCAAACTCTTTCTTCATCTCATCAGCAAACTCATGACTCATCTTGTCATCTCCACAGATCAGGATCTGATCTTCTTCAGATTTCAAGTAGATATTGCTATCTTCACTTGTTCTCTCAAATCCAATCTTCATAAGATGGGAATGTAGGTGCTCATACCATGCCTTAGGTGCTTGCTTTAGACCATATAATGCTTTGTGTAGCCTACATATCATGTCACTATCTTCAGATAGGGTAAACCCATCTGGTTTCTCAATAGATACCTCCTCTTCAAGTACACCATTTAAGAATGTAGATTTTACATCCATTTGATATACCTTGAATCTCTTAAAAGCTGCATATGCAAGAAGCATATGAATTGCTTCCAATCTGGCTATAGGAGCAAAGGTTTCCCCATACTCTACACCTTCTTCTTGAGCATACCCTTCGCATACCAGTCTAGCTTTATTCCTAATCACTGTGCCATCCTCATTCAACTTATTTCTGAACACCCATTTGGTGCCAATGACATTTTTATGCTCTGGTCTGGGTACCAAGGACCATGTACCATTTTTCTCTATCTAGTCAAGTTCTTCTCCCATTGCCTTGATCTAGTCTTCATCATTATGAGCCTCTTTGAATGATTTAGGGTCAAATTCAGAGATCATACTTAAGTTTTCTTTGATCTTTCTTCTGGTAAAGATTCCTGCATCCTTATCACCTATGATCTACTTGGGATAATGATTCAACTTGACATACAACTGGTTCCCAGAAGGTTGCAGTCGGTTCATTTACAACTTGCTCACTACCGATTTTCTCAGTCTTCTCAGAGGATTCATCAACTCTTACATTGATTCTTTCCATAATTCTCTGAGTCCTATTGTTGTAGCACTTGAAAGCTTTACTCTTGGTGGAATATCCTAGAAATATTCCTTCATCACATTTAGCTTCAAATTTGCCCTGATGTTCACTCCTCTTGATGTAACATTTTCTACCAAAGACCTTAAAATAGTTTACCACAGGGGTCTTACCGGTCCAATACTCATAAGGATTTTTGTCCTTGCCCTTTTTGATGAGTACTCGGTTCATAGTGTAAATTGTAGTGCTCACCACTTCTCTCCAAAAGGTGTGAGCAACCTTTCCTTGGATCAACATAGTTCTAGCTGCTTCAACCATAGTCTGGTTATTCCTCTCTACTAGGCCATTTTGTTGTGGAGTCTAGGGGGCAGATAGGTGTCTCTTGATGCCAAATTCTTCACAGTACTTGTTGAATTCACTGGAAGTGAATTCCCCTCCTTGATCAGTTCTGAGACACTTGATCCTTTTACCGCTTTCCTTTTCCACTAATGCTCTGAAAGCTTTGAATTTCCCAAAAGCTTCAGACTTGTCTTTCAAGAATGTGACCCACATCATTCTTGAGCAATCATCAGTGAAAATCATGAAGTACCTATCACCCTGCACACTTCTAGTTTTCATAGGACCACATAACTCAATATGCACAAGATCAAGCAAGTTGTCAGCAGTGAAAGATTTACCTTTAAAATTTGAGGAAGACATTTTCCCCAATTGACATTCTCTACACAAGGTATTATCTGGTTTACTCAGCACTGGCAACCCTCTAACTGCCTTGATAATACTAGCCTTCACAATGTTGTCAAAGTTCACATGGCAGAATCTCCTATGCCATATCCAGCTATCATCAAGCTTAGCCATAAGACATGTACTTATATTAGCATTTAGATGAAATAGGTTACCTTTAGTCTGCATGCCGGTGGCTACCAATTTACCATCTTTACCTTTGATTCTGTAAACTCCATTCTTGAATTGTAGAGTGAGTCCACTGTCATTTAACTGGGCAACACTTAGAAGGTTGTGTCTGAGACCATCAACCCAATACACATTGTCAGCACTACTCTTTCCATTCAAGGAGATGGACCCTCTACCTTTGACCATGCATGGTGCATCATTGCCAAAGTGAACCACACCACCATCATACTCTTCTAATGATAGAAACTTGCTCCGATCACCAGTCATATGGTGAGAGCAGCCACTGTCAATGATCCACTCACTGGAATCATCAAACTGGGAGACAAGAGCCTTCTTGTCTGTCACATCTTCCTTTACAACAATGAACACAATGTCTTCATTCTCTTCATCTTCTGATTCCTCATCTGTGACACCGTCATCAACTGCCACAAAGCAATTTCTCTGGTTTCCTCCTTTGAATTTCTTGAACCTTTTCGGTTTATCCTTGTTGTCACTATTAGGACAGTTCATAGAAATATGTCCTATCTGGTTGCAGGAGAAACATTTCAAAGGTAGCTTACCTTTGTATTTACCAGTTCCTTTTGGGAATCTCCTGGCTAGAAGAGCTTCAAATTCCATCAGAAACTCTTCATCATTCATTTCTCTGTCCTGACTAGGTTCCCCACTAGTGCTAGCCTCTTTTCCTTTTTTGGATGGTATAGCAGAAGCTTTAAAAGTTGATTCTGACTTTTGAACACTACCATCAAAGCTATTCAACTCATAGGCTATCAACTTGGCTATGATGGAGTCCAAGGATGCCTTAGACTTGTCTATTGATCTCAGCTCCTTAATAGCAGCAACCCTTATTGCATAGACCGACAACAAGGATCTCAGGACTTTACTTACCATAGTGGAATCTTCTATTTTACCACTTGCACTCTTTATTTCTCCAACAACTATTTTGATTCTTATTCCATACTGTTAAATGGTCTCTCCTTCAACCATTCTCATGTCTTCAAACTTTCCTCTCAAGCTCTCTTCCTTAGCCTGTTTTACATGCTCATCACCACCATAGATATTTTCAAGAGCATCCCATACTTCTTTGGGATTTGCCTTGTCCTGAACATCAATAAACTCAATGTTAGATAGACTACTGATGAGGGCTTCCATGACTTGCCCATTTTCTTGTATCTCTCTCTTTTGGTCATCAGTGAGAGTACCGGTAGGAACAACATATATATTTTCAACATAACTCCAGTGTTGAACACCCATGCTTTTGATGAATATCTTCATCCTATCTTTCCATATACCAAAGTTTTCCCTGTTGAACTTTGGACCTTCCCTCTTCATCATTTGGCTAGGATCTTTTCCTCATGCGGTTAAGCTTACAACACAGAGGACCTGGAGCGCTCTGATACCAATTGATAACCCAATGATGAACCACTAGTACCAAACCGGTACTAAGAGGGGGGGGGGGGGTGAATCAGTACAGACCCAAATATAGTCCAAAACTGATTTGACAGCAAATACTCACAATGACTGATAAATAGAGATACTGGTAAAACAGAGTTCAACCGGTAACATCCAGTATAGCTCAGTCAATCATGAACTGGTCACTCACTAAGCTTTTCTCTTAGCTCAATACCACATTATCATAATATTCACATACATGAACTAGTTGACTTAACGATCAAATCTTCACAACAGTGAGTTCAATATGTTTTATAGACAGGCATAAAACATAGAACCTTCATGTGCATAATAGATAAAACAAAGCATCACAAGACAAAAGCATTTCACATGACACACATATTTTTCACATGGAAACCCAACTGGGAAAAACCACGGTGGGGATGAATACCCACAAGCTGCTTTTTGAAGTCTTTAGAAGTCTACTTTGTTAGGAGCCTTCTCCGGTTAAGAACGTTACAATAAGTTCTGGTAGGAACCAATCCTGTTAGGGATCACTTGGTTAAGGGATACCTGGTTAAGGCTTAAACACGGTAGGGTCACCTTGTTAGAGGATTTTAAGAGCTCAATAGCTAAAAGGATCTCCTAAGCTTCTCTAGCTTCTTAGAACTCATTAGCTTCGAGTTACCCAGTTAAGGGATTCACAGCAAGCCGGTTAAGACCACCCGATTTAAGGGATTTTGAATCAAGCCAGTTAAGGCTACCCTGTTAGGGAATTTTACAACTGTTGAAGTGGTTAGAGATCAATAGGTATTACAATGATCTGTTAACAACACTTAATACTAATACAGATCCGTTTAGGCTCCTCTTTTCCTTCTGCACGTTCACTTTGTAGGCATCTCTTCTCTCCTATGGTCTGGCAACAATCTTGTATCACTTTCGTTGGATACACACAACTTTTACCAAGAAATTTAGATAGAAACCTAACATCGACCTTATAGGGAACATACAGGTTGGTAGCAAAAACCTAAAACCCTAAACTTGTTAGGTTGAGCAATTCAAATGGTTCGATCCTGACCGTTGAAACATACTGCATTAAATGCACTATTCTTGAGTCAATCTCAAGATATTTTCCATCATCCATTATCCACCATTTTCATGGCGACTGATAACCCATCACATGTTATCACTATTTGATAGACTTCACACATTCCTAAGGTAGATAGGAATAGTCTTCTTCATGCAAGATCCTTCACGTGCACAGAGCTTACATGGCAACATGATCTGTCCTCCATCATACTGCTAACTCATCACACAAAGATCACCAATTGAGTCACACAGACTTGAGATACTCCAACTAGAAACCCTTAAGTGGAAGCTGCCTTACCAACTGGTAGGCATACAGTGCTTCCATGTGCCAGTTCCCATAATTGCATGCCGGTTCACTTGGAACAAATGTGCCACTTCACTTTGTCATATACCGGTTCACACATATGCCGGTACCTCTTTCTTCACTTATCTCATGTGTCGGTTCACACTATGTCTCATATTGACATCAATGACAACATACAATATCATTATGTCTTCATGCCAGTTTACATAAGGCTCATGTTGGTTCACATAATGCCAAGAAATATGTTGTATACTATCTGGAGAATGATTTTGTTACACCGAGCACCTATCCATTGACTATGGAAGAGATAAAGGCGAAGCAAGAACATATTCAAGAATTGATTGAAATAACATCTGCATTCACCGATTTAGAGTTTAATGATCTAGAAGGCTGCAATGATGCAAAGGCAATGTAGGATAAGCTCATATCAGTATATGGAGGAGATGAACATGTTCAAAGAGAAAAAGTAGATAGTCTAAGAGGACAACTTGAATCTATTAGGATGAATGAAGGTGAGAACATAACTCAGTACAGTACAAGACTAAAGGAGATTGTCAATCAAATCAAAGGAGCAGGTGGAACTATTGAAGAAAAGGATATAACAAGTAAGTTGTTGAGAACCCTTCTACCAGCTTATGCAATCCGAGTCTCTGCAATCAATGAATTGAGGTCTGTACCTAATATGCCAGTTTCTTTAGATGCTACTATTGGTAAGCTACATGCATTTGAGTTAAGTAATTTTGATAACAGTGGATCTTCAGTAAATAAAGTTGAATCTGCATTTAGTTCATTTCATCTTGATGAATCTAATGATTACAATGAAAGAAAGTATAAGTACTTTGAAGGAGATCACAGTGGAGCAAGTGAAAGATTTCAGAAGAACATGGAAGATGTACACAAACTGTATGAGGAAATCAGAAAGCAAGAAGAGTTTGAAGCACTATTAGCCAAAAGGTTACCGAGAGGCAAAGGTAAGTATAAAGGAAAACTACCTCTAAAATGTTTCAATTGTGATAAGATAGGATATATGGCTTCTAACTATCCTAACAAAGATTTTACTAAAAAGAGAGATTACCGAGATGACAGACATAAAGATAATCATTACAGAGGACACCGAGAGTTCAGAGGAAGTAATATAAAGACATGCTTAATAGCTGATGAGGAATCTAATGATGATAAATCAGATGAGACTGATACAGAGGAAGTAGTTTATGTGGCTATCAAGGATGGATCAGATGAAGAAAGGTATCAAGAAAAATCCCTAATATCTCACATAAACACTAATGATTCTTGGATTATAGATAGTGGATGCTCACATCCTATGACAGGAGATAAACATAAGTTTGTTATGTTAGAAGATTATGATGGAGGGTATGTTAGATTTGGTAATGATGCACCATGTCTGGTAAGAGGTAAAGGATCCATAACACTTCTTGATAATGCAAGATGCAATGATGTTTATTGGGTTGAAGGTTTGAAATACAATTTGTTGAGTGTAGCATAGCTAAACAACATAGGTTACCGAATAGAATTTTAGAAAGGAATTGTCAAAGTTCATGAGAAGAATGGAAAGTTAGCTGCTAGCGGGACACAAACAAAAGGTAATACATTTCATTTTGACTCAACTCGGAATAAGTGTTTGCATGCAAAGATTGATGATACCTGGTTATGGCATAAAAGGTTTTGTCATGTAAATTTTGATAATTTGATCAAAATAAGTAAGAAGCACAGAGTAAGAGGTCTACTGAGTCTTGAAAAACCTAAGAATGCTATGTGTCGAGGATGCCAAATGAGTAAGATGACAAGATCAAGATTTACAAGTAAGTCCTACACTTCCAAGGGAATTTTAGATCTAGTGCACACTGATCTTTGTGGTCCTATGAAAGTTCAAAGTTATTATGGTGATAAGTATTTCATATTATTTGTGGATTACTATTTTAGGATGATGTCAGTAATGTTTTTAAAGAAAAAATTAGAAGCTTTTCACATGTTTAAATGGTACAAGGCAAGAGTTGAAAATGAAATAGGAAGACAACTAAAATGTCTTAGATCAGATAGAGGAGGAGAGTTCACATCTGATGAATTCAACTTATTCTGCAATGATCATGGTATTAAAAGACAAGTCTCTGCACCGAGAACTCCACAGTAGAATGGAATAGCTAAGAGAAGAAATAGATCTATTGTGGATTGTTCTAGAACACTGATGATTGAATAGAATGTGCCACAAATATTTTGGAGAGAAGCAATAAGCACAGTTGTTTACACCTTGAACCGAGTTCAATTGAAGAAAGGTAGTTTGAAGACACCATATGAAATCTGGTATGATAAGAAACCTAATATTAATTATTTTAAAATCTTTGGAAGTAGATTCTATGTTCATAAAGATGATAGAAATGAAAAGTTTGATCATAAAAGTGAAGAAGGAACATTTCTAGGTTATTCTTCCAGAAGCAAAGCATTTAAATGTCTGATCAAATCATCTAGCAAAATAGTAGAAAGTGCAAATGTGAAAATTGATGAATTTGCAGAAAGAAATGATGAAGGAAATTCCAAGGAACCAGAAGACTATGATGAATTTGTCTATGTTCAACCAAGAAGACTGTTGAAGAAAATGAAGAGAATATCTAGTTACCGAGTGATGAAAAAGATCATACAGAGCCTACCGAGCATGTATTAGCCAAGTATGTCAAAAGACATCATGCACCAAGTCAGATTATAGGAGATAAGGATGATCCAGTGATGACAAGGAACAAACTGAGACAGAACACATGTTTGATATCTGAATTTGAACCAAGAATAGTGAAAGAGGCATTTAGCAGTGAAGATCAGGTAAATGCTATGACAGAAGAGATTGATCAAATCAAGAAGAATGACACATGGATACTAATCCCAAGACCGAAGGACAAAAATATAATCGGTACAAAGTGGATTTTCAGAAACAAGATAAATGAAAAAGGAGAAGTCATTCGAAACAAAGCAAGACTAGTTTGCAAAGGTTATGCTCAAGAAGAAGGAATTGATTATGGTGAAACTTTTGGACCTGTTGCTAGACTTGAAGGAGTAAGAACATTGTTGGCCTATGCTGCTTTCAAGAACTTCAAGGTATATCAAATGGATGTCAAATCTGCATTTCTGAATGGAATATTAGTAGAAGAAGTTTTCATTGAACAACCTGAAGGATTTGTTGAAGACAAGAATAAAGACCAGGTATGTAAATTGAACAAAGCTTTATATGGTTTGAAACAATCACCAAGAGAATGGTATGAAAGATTGCACCCTTATTTGATTAAGATTGGTTTTATAAGGACAAGTGAGAACATCAACATGTACATGAAGAATCATGAAAATGGAATACTGATCTCAACCATATTTGTTGATGATATTGTATTTTGTGGAAATGACTCTTTATGTAAGAACTTTGGAAATGAAATGAGTAAAGAGTTTGAGATGTCATTAATCGGTAAGATAAAGTATTTTATAGGTTTACAGATACTGCAAGTGAAAATGAGATTCTCATTACTCAATCCAAGTACATAAAGGAAATCTTGAAGAAATTTGGAATGGAGGATTCAAAACCAGTAAGTACTCCTATGACTACCAACTATAAATTATCAAAGAATGATGAAATTGCATCTGTTGATGAGACACTCTACCGATCCATGATTGGAAAACTATAATATGTTGCTCACAGTTGACTAGACATAGCACATGCAATAGGTATAGTTGCAAGATTCTCTGCAAATCCTAAGGAAACACACACGACAACAATCAAAAGAATTTTTAGATACTTGAAAGGCACAGAGGATTATGGCTTAGTATATCAGAAAGGAAATGATTTTGATTTAAAAGTTTATACTGATGCTGATTGGCAGGCAACATTGATGACAGAAAAAGCACAAGTGGAGGAGCTTTCTTTTTAGGAGAAAGACTAGTGAGTTGGTTTAGCAAGAAACAAGGATGTGTTTCACAATCAACAACAGAAGCTGAATACATTGCTACAACATTGAATTATACCAACATTGCATGGATCAAACAACTATTGGAAGGTATAAATGAGAAATTTACTGAGTCAGTAACCATATTTTGTGACAATACTAGTGCCATTAATATTTCAAAGAATCCTATTATGCACTCTAAGACAAAGCACATATCTATCAAATATCATTATCTTAGAGAAGAAGCTCAAGAGAAGAAAGTGGTGTTGGAGTATGTTAGCACAAAGAAGCAAATAGTAGATATCTTCACCAAGCCACTACCAAAGGACACCTTTGAATATCTCAGAAGTAAGTTAGGGGTCCTACCCCTATCTTCTACTCACTGACCGAGTTCGGTGAAAACATCAATCCGATGACTCTATTGAATATCTTTTGGGAGTTGATGCTGAGTTATACACTTTAGGATATTTTCTAAAAGTGTACAGGAATTAATACAAAAATTATATAGGGAACAGGAATTGAACACAAATGCTCTAACCGAGACTCAGTTGATACACAATAGCAGGAAATCACTTCTTACAGAAAGAAATTATGTTTTAGTTCTTTACTTTTTGGCATTGTTGTCAAAGGGGGAGAAGACCTACAAAGGGGGAGAAGACTACTATAAAGGAGAGAAGACTAAGAGAAAACTAAGCAGACTACAGATTGGGAAGAAGACTAAAGAAATGAGGAGAAGTCTAATGTATGGGGGAGAGCATTTCAGTATTTAAAAATCATAGCAATCCGAATCTTTTAAGGTCAAATCAATTGGTTTTGCCATCAATGCCAAAGGTGGAGATTGTTGGCAATATTGCATTATAACAGACAATGAAAGATTGTTGGCATTTCTTAAGGATATTGAGAAGGTTGTTAATGATTATGGATATAACTGATTAAAGATGTTTTACTGTCTTGATATTATTATTTTGTCATTGATGTCAAGAAATTGATTTTCTAATTCAATATGATGTTGCCATATCTTGAGAAGTATGATATGAAGATTATAAAGTTGTTGGTAAAAGACACAAGAAAGAATATGATGAATAAGGTATTCAATGTGCAACTACTACCGAGTTAGAAAATGACGAGATCATGATGTTTTAGATTGTTTTAACATCATACATGTGTTGTAAATTGTAAAGGTTTATTATACTATGTTATCAAGCAAAAAAGCTAGTCGGTAAACCCTAAGGTTATCGCTATCAGTTAATGAAGGCAGAATGTCTACCAAGTGGAGTTTAGTATTCACCGAGTTGTTACCGAGTTGTAACCAAGCTATAACAGAATGCATTAAATGTTTACATGCGGTATTTAATGAAGGAAGCTGATGAGCTGGAGCAGATTAAATGATTGGTGAGCCATGGAAGAAGTTTGTTAACGAATCTAAGGCAATGGAAAGTCGGCATGAAGATCTACAGCTCAAATTGAACCGCAATACCCTGGCACAAGTTACAAGACTATTATGCAAGTTTCAAGGTGGGGTAAAACATTTTCAGATCGAAAGATGCATTGAACCTGGACAAGATTGAAGATTTGATGGCTATGATTGATCATGGGAAATGTGATCAAGGAGATTAAGCGGTAACCTAATTGTTTATAAATACGAAACTGCTGATATACAATGTATGCGGACAAGTGCATGCACAGGGATGCTACATAGTGATTACCGAGCATAGAAGCTTGAAGACCTGTTAGAATAATAGAGTATAGAACTCGAGCAGATAGACAAGATTAGTTCTATGTCTAGATTGTATTGAACAAATAGGAATCTGCTTTAGCATTTTAGATGTGAAGTTGCAGATAGATTTTTATTACTGTTATTTTGTGAAAGTGACAGAAAATCTCTTAACCGAGTGGACTTAACAGTCTTATATGTAAAACCCTCTAGCAAGGTGAAATTCTGATTGAGTGTTTGAAATCCTTTAACAAGGTCACTTCTAACAAAGTGAAGATCCTAACAGATATGAGGGAAATCCCTTAACCGGGTCACATCTAGCAATGTGTTTGTAATCTTTAACAGGATTTGTTTTTAACTGAGCATAATCTAGAAGAGTATATTTCCTAGCGGGTCCAAAATCCCATAGTCGTTTATCCCTATTTGGGTTTCCACGTTAAATCTGGTGTTATGAGGTTTATATTGTTCATATGCTTTTGAGTTTGCATGTTTAACAGTTTTGGTTATATTACTGATATATATGTTACCGAGGTTGAATCTAATGTTTTCATGGATGATTAAGTTTGTATGATTCAACCCCCCGTCTCATCTTGTTGGCTATTGGATCTGTACTTATATTAAGTATTAGAACTATCATTATCCCACTAAGCTTAACTAGCCAAAAGTATAGAAATATTACCCTACCTTCATCATTTGCACTAATTCGTCCAATGTTTAATCATGAGTGTTAACTAATTGTCCCTACATTAATGTGTCCCATATTTAGGAATTGAGTTTGCACTCTAAGAATAAAAATTGAAATATTTCAAACCACCAACATGCCCATAAAGGTAAGATATAAGAAAAATATGACAAAACGATAAATTCTGCATCTTTTCTTCAATCATCTTTGGTTTTATCTCAAGCCACCGTCATTATGTATATCCATGACTTGAGGTACTTTAGAACATTCTAATGATCCTTATGAGAGAGATTAGATAATAACATGATCTAAATCCAACAATCCTACAACAAAACTTTCACCATTTTATGAGGCACAATTATTGATATATGCATGTCTATGGTGTTAGTCAACAATACCTTTACATATATCCTATTGTGCAACACTTGTGTTGTTTTTAATGTAAATCCATGGACTAAAAACTAGATAGATTGTAGAATTTTTAGAGAATTTTTAGAATAATCAGCAATCTATGAAGCAAATCCTCTCATGGAAAAAGTAGAAGTATAAATAAAATCATGTGTATGACACTCCTCACTTAATGGGTAGTTATATAATAACGGGTAGTTATATCATATGAAGTTTAAATGTAAAAAAGTTTGAGAAAATTTATCAATGGGTAGTTATATAATAACGGGTTTGGTGTCATGTTAGTTAATTTTTGACACAGAAAGATAAAAATTTGCATATATCATATGAGCATGATACAAGCTTGATCAAAATTATTTTAAATTATTTAAATAAATTTAATTGTTATCAAGTTTTAAGTAATATATATTAATGTGGTTATCCATGTACAAAATATGACTATGTTTGTTTGTTGCTACATGAATGTGTAGGTTGTTCAAGGAGTTTGAGTAGGATCGACACCCTGATGGTAGCCACATTCAAGGGTATAATTAGATATTTTACCTAACAATTTATTAATGGTCGAATTCATTAGCATATTTTAATAATTAAATATACACACAAATGTGCAAGTTTCAAACTAAAATTAATTTTCTTAGAAATATCCTACATCCAATAATTATATACAAATATACTCATAATGCATGAATTTGATAAGTTGGTGTTCCTAGTTGAAGTTATTTTATTCCTAATTTTATCAAATTTTTAATTCAACAAGATTTTTCTTTCTCATTTATCAAAATCAATTTTGATTTCTTTTGTACACAAAGAGATTGAGTGATAGGATATAAAATATGTTCCTTGTTGTGTCATATTCATCATATTCAACCTAGGAAATGATATATAATTGAGTTTTTTTAATTTTTTCTCTATTTTTTGTATGGAAATAAGTTCACTATATTGACAAAAAAACTATATGAATGTACTATATTGCATATGTATATTATTAGTTTTCAATATTTAATCATTAAATCTAACTACAAATTCATATTATATCTCCTCTCAAAAAAATTTCCATTGTTGACATCAACTTAAATTCAAGGTTACCATCCAGAAGAACAAGGAGCTGGTGCACTCATTTAATTGAGTGTTTGTCTGTGCTTTGTTTTGTTGTCTATTGTTTCTTTTTGCTTTTGAGCTCGGTCAAGGGTGTTCCCCTGTTTTGCTGTTGGTTTCTGTTTGGTTGGCTAATGGGTAGTTTCTATTAAACTCTTGGTTCCGGGTCCATGTAAAACCCATTTATTTTTATCAAAAAATATCATTTTTTTTTCAATTTATTATATTTCTCTCACTACACTTGCTTGTGAGTGTTATGTATGTTTATTAATCATTGAAAAGATTTTTAAATCCTTATGTAGTTTTTCTCAAGAGTTCCTATTTTTTATAACACAAGGGATGCCTAGACTTTTATTGATGGATATTTCAATTATTTTTAGTACTTGAAGTTATAGTAAACTGCTTATGAATTGAACATAATCATGCTTATGTGCATATGAAAATAGAAAATATATTCAGATCCTTTATTCTGCTTATGAAATATTCTTTTAGTTTGAAGCTTGAATCACTTAGCCATTTACAATCAAAGTAAAAAAAATAAAATCACAAATTATATAACTCATATGCATGTGTTTGATTATGTTTATCTCACTAATGTATATAATTGAATATATTACATCTTATGAGAGCCTTATTTTGATAAAATTTGCATGGGTTTATGCCATATTTTTTAACCAAATTTCCATGTATCAAGTATGCTATTAAATAATATTGATCTCCAGGGATATAAAACTAGTTTATAATGTATTTTATGTTTGACATTTTCTTTATGCTTCATTGAGGTAATCGAGTTCTAAGTGAGTTAACTTGCATATTGAAAGATAACGGTAGAACGTTATGACATTCTTAGGCCCATTGTAATCACCTTGTAATCACCTTGTATGAGTTTTTTTATAAGGTTCATTACGCAATCATGCAATGTAAGGAAAGGAAATGAACCTTACTGTAATGTCACCCATTACACCCTTTAGTAACTTGCATTTTAATTCACGTGCATGTACACGTCTCATAAAGCAAATTTGTGTAACGTTAGTTTGTTTCCATTGTAATTTCCCACTGCCTCGTATTTGGGATAGCGTGACTGGAAATGTCATGCATTTTACAACGCACACTCCCACTGCGTCACTCTATTCGACCTCTCTCTTTCTGTCTTGCATTTTTCCAGACTTCTTGAACATTCAAAGTATACCAATGCTCTCTTATTGCATATTCTTGTTTAGAACAGTCTACCACCCACCATTGTTGAACAAAATGAAGAGTCACAAAATCAAATTTTGTTGCTACTCTTCACATTGGCAAGCTCCATATCTTCTAGTTTCAAAGGAATGTAACACTGAGATTTTTTATTTTGCATTATCCTCATTTGTACCATAAAAATCTTCTTTTGTTTATGTCCATGTGATCCATCTACTTGTCTATGATTGTCCTTCAAGATTATCCATGGAGGTGGAAATACCAAAGTGGGGGTTCGACTAAAGAAAACTTATAACCACAACCATCCCCAACATTTCATAATTGATCTTATTTGTGTATGTTCTAGTAAGTGAGGATATTGCTTGAGTTGGAGCTTCATTTCATGGGTTATCGTAAGTATTGGTTTTTTTTCTCATAGTGTTTCCATTGTTTCACTTCCATTCGATACTTTGCATTTTTTTTTATGTGTTGTGTTTCATTCATAGAACATCGATAGAATGTAGTGCATGCTATAGTTTAATTTTTTCTATGGTTATTTATTTTATGTCCATATAAGATGTTTGCATGTTCCACTTTCATCCTTGACTCACATGTGCATTATAGGAAGAGAGCTAACAAAGTTTTCTAGAAGGTCCAACTGACATGTACTTTCAACTTTTGCAAATTCAACATTTTTATCCTCTAGTTTAGATTAATTAAACTCATATTTTCCTTCATAGAAACAAACTTAGTGGTTATAGTGCCCTAATCATTTGTTTCAAGTAGAGAATTGGAGCTCGAGTCTTCAAGGGATCTTACCACCCTTCATAGTGGTTTATTTTTCCACCTCTACATTTTTTGTGAACCCAAGGTGAATCACCTTGTAATTAATCTTAATCATTATAAACCTATCTAAACTAAGACTCATAGAGTTGTTGTCTTTCTTCCTCTGCTCAATAGTTAAGTTTGTTCAAGTGTTGTAGGGCTCTTCGATGAAATTTACAACGAAGAACACTTCTAGATACATAGTGAGATGTAGTTTGAGACCAATCATTCCTCCCAATCAATATAGTCCAACCAAAACTGGCCGCATGTTCTCTAGTAATTTGGACCCTTTTTCCCCTTGAAACTTTCCTTTGGGCTTAAGGAATTATTCAACATTAATCTCTCAATCTAGATCTCCTCCTAGATCACCTCCTATCATTGACCATGAGCAACCTCTTCGAGTCAAATTTGATCAAATTCAGTCTCTTGAGGAGAACTTCAGGTATTATTAGGTGTTTCCTAATCGAGCAAATATGATTCCCAATGCATCTTCCAATGTTAGTAATTTGAGAGAGACACTTATCTCAAATCAAAAAGGGCTAAACTTTCTAAGGGTTTTGACTAGTATAGTGGAAATGCATGTGACATTTTATTTAACCTTGTTCTTCCCTTCTCAAGACACATACTCAGATATCATTGGTCCTCAATTAGGTGTTAAGATGTTGGGGTGTCAAAGCACATGGTGTATAGGGATCCCACTACAAATTATCTATCTTATAGACCTAATGTATCTATAAGTCCCATCACCTCTAGTATCAATGTTTTGTAAAATCTCTTGGTTATAACCTTCATGCACCTTCTTTCTTTTTTGCTGCTACTTACACTATTCATGCTTTTGTAGTTTGTACTAGGAATGTTTCTAATCACAAGGAAAATCTACCTCCAACTCCTCCACTTGGTAATGCAATCTTAAACACCATATTGAAAAATAGGCAATTGTAATCACAACTTGTTAATATCACTAATATTGCCAATCGCTATGCTTGCTCCATAGTATCACCCTAGCCTACTTTGTGTTCATATCCTAAATGTTCCCTTAATCCAAGGGGTTAAAATTTTGATGTTTGATAAACTCAATTGTGAAAATTATCCACAACTACATATCGAATCTTTCACTACACTCTATGGGGTTGAAAATTTGAGGTTTGATAAACTCAGTGCTGACAATGTCCAAAACTACATATCAAATCTTTCACTACACTTTGGAATAATTTTTGTCATGGAGATTACATATTGGATAAGTTATTCTCTCTATCTCTTAAGGTGACCACACTAGAATTATATTATTCTTTATCCATTAACTCCATCCACTCTCTCAATTTATTGATCAAGGAGTTTCTACATTGGTTTCTAGAAAGTATTGGTAGCATGGCCACTATAATCAATATTGTTCATTGGAAGCAACAACTAAGGATTTAATTGCATAACCTATTATCAACGTGTCTCTTCTAGGATATGTTATGCCCTCCCTAATGGTGATCCCCAAAGGATGTTCATCTACAATTTGTAGCCTCTGCTTAATATTATCTTTAAAATGCCATTATGTTCCTATGATGGGATTGTCTTTCCACCCAACTAACTAACTTAACAACTAATTCATTAAATGTAAAGCTTGTTTCCTAGCACCCATCCCCTCCTTTTCTTTTATAAAGAAATTTAGGGTTGCTAAAAGAAGAATCCAATCATTCAATATCATATCATTTCTAAATCTTTTCTTTAGATGGTTGAATTGTTTTAATCACATGCACCTACCATGCCTTGAGTTCACATTTTGTGTATTTTCCTAGATCATTATGGATTGCATGAGTGTGACCTTGTTATTTACCATGTTTTTTTTCATCTTATTCATTTCCTATACACACCCAAATACAAATGGCTATTTTTTAGTTTATCTACACTTATTTTATTGCGATTAAAAACAAAATCTTTGGTGTTATGGTATATACAATTTGGTGGGCCCATGTATGAGAGACAAAATATGGAGATATTTTACATTATTTATTAGTGTATTTTGAGCTCTTTTAATTCCACGTGAGATAGATTCTAGTCATAAAAGTCGGTGATGAGATGGCATGGATATTGTTGCCCATTATTATCATTGACAATGTAAATTGCACCTTATTGCACCTAGGAATTAAGGATGCTCCATTAAATTTTTTGTCAAGATATCTTCACATTAATCTTTATAACAATATGTTAGGATTGTTTTGTAAATTCAAACAGTTTTGATGAGAATCGTTCATACGTAATGCAATATTATTGGTTTTTTCATGCCCCTTTCACCAGATGTCGGAAGTCTGGTACTATTACTAATGAGCCATTGACATCAGATTTCATTCATAAGAGCTTTGCGTATTTTACAAATTTGGAAGCAAATAAATATTGCTACTCAATCCCCGTCAAGAGTGGAAGGCTTTATTTGGTCGAAGCTTATTTCTTCGCCAGAGCACTCCAAAGCGGTATTCCATTAGATAGAATGTTTGATTTATTTATAAATGGAAATAAATGGACTAAACTGAACCTAAAGAATGTGGATCCCAATGTTTTACTTTCTCATGAAACTATCTTGGCCGCAAAGAGTGACAATATAAGTGAACCTAAACAACAAATTGGATGCAAATGTGCCCCCAGGGTTGAATACGCCTGGACTAGACCTTCGGTAAGTTGAATAGAGGATTGTTGTTGTTCTGCATATCTTATTTCACGTAGATTTCAAGTTGGACAATTTTCGCAGCAAACATAACGCTCAGATTTCACAATAAACAAATTTCTAATCCTTCGTATTTAATGTTCACTGAAGAGTCACTCCTCCAGCGGTACACAAAAGCCATAAAATAAAATATTGGATTTTGGGCTGTTTGGTTGGTGCATCGCTAATAGTAGTGCTATTGGCAACTTATTCCCTTAGAACCCAAGAGAATAATACATGTTTGAAGGTAATTTATTCTTGTTATTTTATATACATCCCATGCATCTATGCCAATAAGACTAAACTTTGTACTTCCAATGATTGATATGGAAGCTATAAGTTATTGTGCCTCTAGATGGACACTTCGTCATCTCTATTATGCTATCTTTACTATGAATTTCCTCTAGGAGAGGATCTAGATAAATGAGCATCACTAAAACGAAAAGACCACACATTTAATTACCATCAAATTTTTTTATAGATAAAATGCATTTGTTTCCAATGAAGATGATACTAAAACCCTTTGATTTGATTGTTGAGAAGGACCTTCTCCTTGTGAGTTTTGGTACCTATTTAGTTGATATTATGTACATGGCCATTAAAAATTTGAATAATTGGATGTACAATATGAAGCTTGTTTTCTCTTTAAATTAATGATTTCATTTGACAAAATTTGCAAGATACTTTTCATTTCCTTGATCTCCAATTTCATTTGAGGAGCCAATGCTATAGCTTTTTGTACTTGAGAACTAAGGTAGATATGCATGGATAGAGAAGCCTAAGAGAGATTTGATATAAGGGGTTTGACCTGAAGAATTTTTCTTTTCTGGAAATCAATATTCCATGGAAAAATAGTGTAGGATGCCTAAGAGAAATATTTCCTCAATCTATCCAACTATTCACTACCCTAAATACTAAATTATATATTTTTGGGAGTGCTTATCCTACTATAAACTAGATTATAACAAAAATGTCTACTTAAGTGCTTTAAGATAAATACAATAGCCATTCCCATTGGTAGTGATTTTGTAATAGGGATTCATTGCTAGGTATTCTTCACTAAATCTTGTGAAATGAAAAAAAACAATTTATGACATCTTTCTAGGGTCCATATTTAATTGTCATTAGTTATTGTAGTAATGAATATCTATCTCCTTTCTTATTGAACTTATTAAAGAAAAAATTTCTCAACTCATCCCATGTGCTCATTGAGTTGGATCAGAGATGTTGGTATCAATCAAGAGATTTAATCTTAAAAGACACTTCTAATAACATTAAATAAATATTTTGTTTTACTATATGATGGGTGTTGAATGTATCTACTATACCATAAAAAATATTTGACAAGGGTCTTCTCCTATGAATTTTGGAAAACATTTGAAAGCATTAGCTAAAGTGGGATTTCATGTAGATGTTGCATTGGATTAATCAAAGAGCTAATATTATTCTAGTTAAAAAAAATCATTATAATTTCTTGTGTAACCACCTTAAGGGGATAGTGGATTAGGTTATGTTGTTATCCTTCTAGGTGTTGTTACCAATGGAGAAGCCAAATTATTTGGAATACTAGGTGCAAGTGATAGTTTTATTGGTCTATTTATGATACACTTTGACTTGTAATTGGTCCACTAAGTGTGCCCAAAAGTTAATGATATATTTTCTTAATCGTGGACTAACACCAATAATAATAAAATATAAAATGTGGAATTTAATTTGTAAAATTACATCTAGAATATTCTAGAAGTGGGCTGTTTTTATTGTTCTCAATAATTCACCTATAGTCAAAATAGAAAAGAAACTATTCTAGGGTGATATGCCAAAAGATAAAAAATTATGCTATAATAAATTTAGAACAACATATACTATTTAATGTGTAGCATTGAGTCATGGAAACAAAGAGAACATAAAATGCACAATTTTAAACATTCGTAAGTATTATCCATCGAAACAAATGAATAGTCTTGACACTAATACATCATTATTAGAAAGAAAAAACTAAAACATGACAATGCTAACACAAACTATCACATTCTCCTCATTGTTGAGTCAAGACAAAATTGAAGATACATAATTAATAAATATTTAATTGATTAATAAGAAGTACCCAATAAGACTATTCTCTATTTACTTCCTCCTTATTTTCATCTTCCTCCTTATTCTGATTGAATATATAACTTTTATACTAATAGTCCATAACCTGCATGATTTTACTGGATTTACAATTATTAAAAAATGGTTACATGCTTAAGTAAAAAGTAATTGGCCCTTTAAAATGCATGGTGATTGATATCATCCCTTTTTCACATGAGATAGGTTATTGTGTTTTGGTTAAGGACATGCACAGGGATTTTGACCTTCTCAATTGTTCTAGAAGAATGCTTAAATGCAACTTGTTCGTCATTTCCTTTGTCACATGGCCCACCTATAAAGGCATAATGCCCCACACCTTCAATTCTAATAACAAGATCTAGATGACATGCAACCTACAAGGTGTTCTTCTTAGCTTCTTAGTTGTTCAGCTGCATAAACTCATAAGAGCTGAACTAAATGGTTCTATTACTCAGAAGACTTCGATAGACGTACACATAGATCACTTTGAGCTGAAGAAGAATTTCCAAATTCCGTGTTAACATGTTCTGGGTAATACAAAATAATGTTGGTAATTAAATTACTCAGAAGACTTAGATAGATGTACACATACTTCACTTTGAGTTGAAGAAGAATTTGTAAAATCCGTATTAACATGTTCTGGGTAATACAAAATAATTTTGGTGATTAAATTCGGGGATTTAACGAAACTGAGCTATTCCACTGTCCACAAAATAAAAGTCGATTGAGATTACAATTTCCTCCCTTTTTCCACAACATTTCTCCTTTTTTTTTTGTGTGAAATATTTTTTTCTGGAAAGTAGTTTCTTGATAAGTGAATCATTAGTCAGGAAACTTGAATCAATGAATTTGACCCAATAAACTACACAATTGAACTCTGATAGCAATGTCATAAATAGTTTATTTTGAATTTGACCCAATAAACTACATAATTGAACTCTGATAGCAATATCATAAATATTTTCTTAAAAATAGATGAAATCTAAAAAAAAAGATGAGGTGCCCATTTTTCTGTCTATTCTTGAAGTCATCGCATTTGTCAATACTTAACGTGGTCTTCACACTTTACCACTTGCATTTTCATTGTCGTGCATGTACGACGTCTCATACGCGAAATTTGACAACTATAATTTGTTTTGATGTACATTAATGAAATCTTCACCCAATAGGCCAAAAGAAGGTTGCGTCCTAATTAGCTTCCTATTGCCACGGCTTTTCGTTTGCGTGCGAGAGACTTCATTGCCTTGACTCGAGTAGGCTAATGTTTCTTCGTGACTGTGGAAATATCAAGTCACGCCTACTTTAATCTTCACCCTTTCCCACTGAGATGCCGATTTTGCTCTCATTTTCTCTCGTGTATTAACGCAATGAGGGAAGGTTGTAGACTGGACAGGTTCCATCTGAAGTTTCGATGATGTGATTGCTTAACAAATTAAAATCACCTCTTATTGTTGTTTGTTTTCTAAGCCTTTGCTTTTGTGGTGAAAGACTAATTTTCCTCCTCATTCGCACGGCAACATCTATTTTGCATATTTGTAAATCATTTGTAAATATTTTTTGGAAATGTATTTTCACTATAGGGTATTGCATGTGTTTTTTATTAATAACTAACATTTGTATTAGAAGAGGGTGCAATGATTATGTCAATATAATATTTTCGTTTATAAGGAAAATAGTTAATGAGTGCTTGTTAATAATGAAAAGTAATTAAACATTCATTTACATGTCATAATTTGTTTTATATGAGGTATGATGTTCAATTGATCTATACACCTAAGCAAGTATTTTACAAGTTTTTTCAATTTTTTTTTGAATGACTGCTATTTTTGAATTGTTCTTCTTACATAGGTGACCTAAGGAATTGAATTAATTCCTGTTATTAACATTTCATCAACATAAATTAGATTTTGTAAACAAATTAATTAGTTTTCAAATTTCATATTATTTAATTTTAAAAATAATTATTATATTTCTGTATATAAAATTGTATTAAACAATAGTTCAATTGTATTGCCTATTAAAAAATCATTTAATGAAAGCATAAAAGTTATACTTGACCAAATAACATTATAAGTAATAATAGAAGATAAGAAATTTGGAAAACATTTAATAAAAACCTTGCAATGGATTTTTCTATTCATTCCACATTAACATAGAAAAATTAAATTTGATAAATTTCAAAAATGATAATTCATGCATTAATTGGGTTTGAATCATGTGATCAAGCATTCATGTTTAATTCCTCATTATTTATAGCAAATGCAAATTAGTATTTTAATACAACTTGGATGTGGGCTTTGTATTTTGTTTTCTCATTGACAGGGCATTTCCTTTGTCATGTTTTATTGTTTTGTGGGATTGCGGGTGTTTCTTTGAGGTTTCTTGGATTCCTATTGGTTTGGCTCAAGGTCTGCATTATTGCTTGTTTTTGGCTTCTACCTTGACTTACTAGTGTGTGGGCTTCTAGAGCCCCATCCTATGGTTGGGGCATCCTTATGGCTCTGTATGAGCTCTCCTCATTTGGGGTTCAATGGTGTGGTCTATTATTTCATAGTTGCCTATTACTCCTATAGGTACCTTGCCTTGTTTTGTTGACAGGTTGCATGCAGATGAATCTCTTCTATGACTTCATCTGATGCCCCTATTTCCTATCCCTATTGCAGGTTTTGACCTATGATGGTGGTGTTTTGTGGTTTGTTGGTGTAGCATCTGCAATGGAGGTAGGTGATTCATGTGGTAAAATAACTTCTTCTACAATTTTTTGACCATGTGTTCTCCTATCTCATGGGTTTGCATATCTTGTATCGGAACTAGACAAAAGCCTTTCTTTCTATTGACTTTCATTATGGGCTATGAACCTTACTTTGGTTGGTGGTATCAGTTGCTTGGGCTATGCGGTGGTTTTGGGGCCTTCATGTTTTCTCACTCCCACTCCTTTCTTGATGAGCTCTTTTCTTGTTTAATGGGGATCTAGGGTAATTTATTTTGTGTTTATATCATGATGAGGATCTGTTCCAATTACATTGATGTTTCTACTCTTCTTGAGGGCCCTATCGAGATGGGTCTTTTCTAGCTTCTTGCTATCCGTTATTCTTCTCTACTACATTCATGAGAATTTAGGGGTTTCTATTGTTGAGCAAGTTTCTAAGGATGCATGCATCCTCTTTAGATAAAGTTGTCTGCTTGGGGTAAGTGATTCTGTTGACTATGGACCTGTTGAGGCGGTTCAACATGTCTTGTTGATAGGGTTGTCTACCATGAAAAGGTTTAGGTATTCCTTTCAAAACCCTTTGATATTTTTCATTGTAGTATATTCCCCGACCATGCTATTTTGTGGTCCTTTCGAATGGGTAGGTGATCCTATAGTTACAAGGTTGTAGGAAGCCTTTAAAAATTTGTTGTTAGTTTTCTATTTCCTTGTCTACTTTGTTTCTAGTACAAGGGTTTTTATTTGGTTAATGGCTTGGGAGTCCTTCCTAAACCTCATTGTTTAGGGAATGCAAAGTTGTGGGTTTGAGACTTTTGTTCCCACCAATTTGTTGCTTAGTCAAAAGCTTCACTTTCAAAAAGAAGTCTTCTCTTTTTTGAGTATTGGGGGTCTCACTCCTTGTGAGTTCCTCCTACTCATCTTCCTAGTTGGATATTACGTAGAGGTTGGGGTCTATCCTACTTTAACAAATCAAAACAAAATACTAGATAGGAGAAAGAAAAAAGATAATATTATCTCTAATAAATATCTTTTTTACTTTACCTTTAATACAATCTGCACAAAATAGTAGATAGGAGAGAAAAATACACCAAGAGCTCAAAAAAATAATTATGAAGGATTTTTAGGTTTGAAATATTTTTCAATGCAAGATATCTAAGGCAATAATGCATATAGAGAAAATGGTATTTAAAAGGTAAATGTCAATTTATTTTCATACATGATTGTCAAAAGGTTTAAAATAATTTATAAAAATTATTTTGATCCTTAGCACATTAGATGCAATTTCCCTAGGAATTTTGTTTTGTCAAGTCTTAACTTAAATCATCCCTAATGCATGTATATCTAGTTAAAGTGCCTGTAGAAATGGAAAATAATAAGATATTAAAGTATAAACCAATTGTGCCTACAAATTATCCCAAAGCTAAAATATTTGTGCATCTCAAGTACAATTTACAAATCTAAGCTAAATATGCTTCATACAGATAAAATATTTACAAATTTTCATGTGCATTTTAGCATTCGAGTGACCAAATTCAAATTCAAATTGAAAATGAAAATGAAATTCAATTTCAAATTCCGGAAATACATGCTAAATCAAAACTGATGATCAAATAGGTTGTCTAATTAGCTAACTCAGTTAACTCATCAATCATCTTTTTAAAATCAAAATCCATTTTTTATGACTAATCCATCAACTCAGTGTTC
This sequence comes from Cryptomeria japonica, assembly GCF_030272615.1. NCBI lineage: Eukaryota > Viridiplantae > Streptophyta > Pinopsida > Cupressales > Cupressaceae > Cryptomeria > Cryptomeria japonica. The sequence goes on from NC_081411.1 coordinate 95,416,545, forward strand.
TTATCCATGAATTCAATCTTCTAATCCATCAATTCAGTCATCTGCCTAGTCTATTCAGTTCACTAATCAATCAAATGAGTTTACTAATCCATCTATTGAGTTCACTCTCCAATCAATCTACTTAACTACTCAATCAATCTTAGTTAACAAATTAATCAAATCTCTTAACTTTTCAATCTAATTGAGCTATCTATCAATCAACTCTCGTGTTCTATTTCTCACCCCCTTTGTGTTGAAAAACTATAAATTCAACATCATTTTCTTTCAATCTAGATTTTGAGAATCAGAGAATCATAGTCTTGAAACAATTGTCTAATCTATGTAGGAATCCCAGTGCAATACCTGAGAGCCACCTATAAGAACAATTCGGAGAAGCGCAATGGAAGCCACGATGCAGGATGAGGGAGTTTCACATTTATTTGAATTTATTCTTATCTTGTGTTAATTTATATTGGTTTATGTTTAAAATTTCTTTGATAGTTAAGGATTTGGTGATTTGTCCTTATTTCCTATTTCTGCATTAATGATTTTTAAGCATGAAACAATAAATTCTTCTATGTGCAATATTTCTTTCCTGCTGTGGGAAATGTTATGTGGTCTGAGGATAAACCTATCATGGTTCAAATAGGTGAAATGATTAAGGATTTAGGTGATAAGTTCGGGGACACAATGTGGGGATATTTTAAAGAATTCCAAATCAAAATTCACAAAATAGAGAGAATCCCAACCAGTATAGTTCAAAAGTATAAGAACAACATTTATTTTGTTGTTGACACCGATTGTTGCATCATTCAAGTGGTCTAACCTAGAACATTTTGGGTACCTGCTATGGGTTATGAGGTTGGGGTAGACATTACTAAAATGTATGAAAACATGTTACTGTTTATACCGGTAAACATAAAAGAAAAGAAATTTGGAACTTATGAGGAGGCAAGCTCCAAAATAAAATAGGAACATAAGGAGCCAATCATACAAAGGAGAGTAAGTAAAATGATTGATACCCTAGACAAAAAGTATGGAGGTGAAGTATTTGGTGTCGTTGCTTCCACCGGTACTAGTGAACAAACATGAATCAAATGAAACAAAGTTAAAGAACAAACAAGACAAAAGAAGAAAATATCAAAGGTAAAACCCAAGGGTACTACATCCAGCAAGCCGATAGCATACACAAAAGAAAAGGACTCAGATATTCCTGCATCTTCCCCAAGTAAAGATAGATCGGTAAGAGTAACATATGCAAGAAAGAAAAAGCATGAAGGGACAATTGAAACAAAGGCTAATAAGAAGCCCAAGAATGATGAAAATGAGGGTGATAACACTGACACCAAATCTAATGTGGAAATGAAATAAATCAGAAGAAGTGGTAGAAATGTACTTCCAATTGTTGATGAATTGGTTCATGGGATCAAAGAGTTTGGAGGTCTATCTAGTGTTGGGAGAAAATATCCCCTCTACAATGAGGAGGAAAAAAGAAATAATAAAGACGCACTTATGTGGAACATGCATATGTTCTGCAAAACTCCCAGTGAACTATATGGAATAGTTCCATCAGACTTGCAAAATCAAATTGGAGGAAGATGGAAAACAACTTTAGCTATTGAGAAAAAGCATAGGATAAAATCACTCATGGAAGTGCAACATGAGCTTGATTATAATCAAGCATTTATACTGGTAGAAGCATGTATTCAATGCTTTAAAATAAGAAACGTGACAGGGAGAGTGCACATAGGAGATCTCCAAGATATTCATGATGAGGGTGTTTCCTTATTGAAAATAGTCTTGAGTCAACAAAAGGAAGATGAAGACGAAATAGCAAGTGGAACAAAACAGGACCAAGGTGCAACTGCCCTTGACAAAGGGAAAGGTAAAGACAAAGACTCTGCTAAAGGTTTTGATGTTTTCTCAGTTGATGATATCATCGGTAATGTTGTGTCATATGTTCCTAATTTGAAAAAGGATGTAGAGGAACCAATTGAACACAAATCAGCTATTGAAACTATTGATATTGGTGTTTCCCCGGTAAAGGGAACCACTGAAACTAAGCGTCCCGGTAAAGATGAAGTTATAGTTGAAGATATACCTTATGAAGATATGCCTCACAGAACTTCGGTAATAATAAATCCTATTGACAATGATCCCCTTTTGTCAGAAAAAGTTGTAGAGGAAGAAAATATTGAGTTGAAACAATCTCAAATCCACTGTGCACTACCAATTCAAAAGGCCACTTACATTAATATCTCGATAGCCAAGTTGATGATATTACGAAGGGTGTTTGGGTTGCAACACAATATAAGGTTTTAAGGAGTGAAGCCATGAGATGAGAAGGCAACATTTCATCAGTGTATACCTGCTACTTAAGCATCCTTTCTCATGACTGAAATGGAACCAAAAATTTCTTTGCAAGATGTGAAACTAATGGTGGTGTTTTGGGGCAAATCTTAGATGAGAGGTTCATGAACATATTCTGATTTAATGCTAAGGATTTCATCACCTGAGTCAAGATCATTCTTGGGGAGGAATATCTTTGGTCTCAATTCAAATATCACACAAATATTAACATTGTATTTATGTTTGTGACTTGGTGTATCAAGCTTGAAGGCAAGCAAAAGGTGGAATGGATTGTCTATGAGCGTATTCAAGAGGAATGGTGTGGAGGGCTTGATATCTTCCTAAGGATGACACATGATGGATCAGAATTTGAATGTCTGAATGGGCCTTGGCTCCATGTTAATGAATTTCGACCTCCTCTAAGTCCATACCTTTTATGGAGTGCAAATTGCAATAAAGAGGTATGTTGCACCTCAGTGAAAATTGTAATGCATGAGACTAAAGAATATTTGGTGGCATGTGAATAATAGGAGTATGGATAGGAATTAGAGAAATGGGGACCAAATGAGATGACGTCTCCAAGCTCAAGTGGAGCTTCTTCATCTAGATAGAAACATGGCTGCCCAGGAGGTTCAAGGAAGAAAAGGCAACAAGGAACCCTATGGATTGTTTCCCACCAAAAGATAATCATGACATTTATGAGCCCGAGGAACCATTGGATGGAGGCCAAGATTAATCACAGAGTAAAACTAGACTGGTATTTATTTTGTTTATTCTATACTATGATAATTTTTTCTATAAACATATTATATTGTTAACATATCAGTAACTTATAGTGGATAAGAGGTAGTCATCATTTTGCATTGTAAATCAATAGTGGGGAACCTAGCTTTTACTTTCATGTTGAACTACATATGAATGACACAAACAATGCTTTTTGATAAGCTATAAATATAAATGTGTTTTTAATAATGGGAAAAATAGGTTTTGAGGGGACCAAAAACCCCTTACAATAGGTTTTGAAGTGACCTAAAACCCTCATATTTTACCAAGATCTAGAACTCACAGTACATCGTTACCATAGAAAACAAACCATAAAAACTAGCAGCCCCAACACAACTGAGTTGACAAAAGCCAACTAAACATCAACACTACCATAGCCAGAAAGAGATAGCCAAACACAAGCACTTCCACAGGAAAAAAGAGCCAGCCAGACACTTAGGATATGATACATATAAAACATGTTAGCCACACTAACTAAGTTACAACCTCAACCTTAAGAATAAGTGATGAGGGTTAAAAGGTACCCTCAACCAAACAATAGGGATGTTCCTGGCTCCCTTAACCTAACATAAAGACTCCAGACAACAAAAGGCTAGTCTAGGTCATAACAAAAAAAACCACAATCTAAACTAGGCCCTTGAAAATTATCAACTTCCAGCCAAATAAGATTAGACATAATGAAAAGAAATAAGGGGATTTTGAAAGCCTTCCCTAACCTTATAACTAGGTTTTGAAGTGGCTCCCTCAACCACCTTGAGCTGAAATAGAGGTCTTAAAATAATAGCATCCAAGCAAACAAGCATCACTGAAATCTCCACCTCTATAGGAGAAGACTGAAAAGAACTGGGAAGCATAGATCCAACAACCAGAAAATAGTCTTCCTCAACAAAAAACTAGGCTTCCACAACCTAAAGGGATGGGTTTTGAAGTGGCACCCATAACCACCAGGATGAAGCCAACAAGAAGAACAACTTCTGACCACATAACAAAATCCAACAACTTAAGATACCCTGACCATGAATACACAGATGTATCTCTGAATTTTCATTTCATCAATACACATGAACATTCTTGGAGACCTTGACCAATCAATTTCATAATGCATTTCAGCCATAGATGTATCTGTGAATTCTCATTTCATTTATGTACTAGCTATGTAGTTTTTGTTTCTTCATCAAATATTTTTAGTAGTTTATTTGTTCATTGGCACAAGCTTAGATTCTAGTCATTTTGCATTTCCAATTCAATTGAAATAAAGTTTACATCAGCAAAAAAATAGGATCCCTAAGGTATTTCTTGACCCTCTTTGACAAGATATCATTAAGCATATTTCCACCTTTTGTGGTTTTGTATTGCAATACTTTAACCCACATATAGGTATCGTTAAACTTTTGACCAACCTATGTACATTGGTGTGAATTTATAGCTCGCACTCATATTAAGTTTTATATGAATACACATTAGACCTAGGTTTCAAACATAGCTTACGAGAAAGGATTAATCTACCCAATGATGATGGTTGGTAGATGACCATGTCTCCTTTTAGCAATATTTAAGGGCATGCTTGTCCTTTTAAAATTTAAAATTTCTAAAATGAACGTTTGAAAATTTTATCAGTCACTAGATACTTTATGGATGCACTTTTTAGTTCCTTTCATTCCATAAGTGAAATAAGCCCTAAGAGTGACCAAAAATATAGTGGTTCTTTCATTAAAAGTAGTAGATTCAGTTCACCTCAAAATTTTACAAGTAAAAAAGCCCTATGATTTATACACATGGCCTTCTATGATTAGGTTTAGTTTAGGTATTTTTCTCTTCTTTATAATCTTGAGAGATGATAAATCCCCGTGGGGATATATTATTCAATGGTCTATATGAGGTGCAATATAATAGCATACAAGAATTCAAAGATAGAATAACAAGTTTCCCTAAGAAGTCACAATGTTGTAACATTTGGAAAATTCTTAAATATTATAACAAAAAGGTACAATAAACAAGTGTTAGATGTTGAACTTGTGTCATAAATTTAAATTAATTTGTTAACTTTTCAAATAAACATGGCACATTCCCAAGGGTTATCATAAGCGTAAAATGGAAAGTCTCTCAAATATCATAAAAATTGTCCAAGCAAACACCTATAATCTTATCTAGTAGGCTATATACATTACTCCATTATAATTGAATATCATTCCATTTGTCCCCTTAACTATACAATTGTAGCACCCATAGATTTCCTGCATCATCTTAGGGATTGTAGTGTTCTAGTTTCCATGGTGAGATTGATCTAGTATATCAATTCATTTTTATGAAGATGATAGGGTTAAGCACTCATGACTACCAGCTCAACATTGGTCAAATAACTAGTTCCACTTACTAGTATCACTAAGGTATTATACTAGTCTACATATATCTCAAAAATTAATATATCTGGAGGCCACATAGTTTGTTCCAACTATTATGAGTGGTAAATAGTGTATTGAACTCACAAAATGCATTTTGGCAAATAAAATTCAATGGTTGAACAAGTTAAAATAGATTTCATAAATAAGCTTTATAGAATTTTGATCAAGTACAGTTGATGAATGTGAATATAGTATCGTCAGGATGTCACAACATCTTCTTTTAATATACTTAAATAATATATTTAATGGAGCGTATGACTATCAATGAATGCATATTTGAAATTATAGTTTTATAATATGTGTTCGATTTAGGTGTCACTTTCAATCTCCATAGCTTTCCTAAGAACTTGTGTATAAAATATGAAGTAAAAGAATATATGCACAAATATTCTCTTCAATAATTTTGAAGTATCCTAAACTTTCTATTTATTAAATATCATGGATGAGATTTGAAGGTATTTCTAGTTTCTCATTACATCATGGTATGAGTTATGTTTAAATGAATGAACTTTTAAAAATCTACTTAAATTCATGTTCATTTATTTTTGATAAAATTTATATTGAAATAATATTGTAAAAATTAATTTTCCTAATTCTATATATATTTTTGTTTTAAATATTATTTTAGATTTTGAGGGTTAAAAGTTTAATATGACATATGCTTTGAATATTTATTTTAAAGAAATATTATGTTTCAACACTATAAAAGTGACCCCAATAACCTTATCATTTAATCATACTCTAAGACTTTGTCTTATGTAGTGAAATGGCCTATGTACCTTATCTTATGAAGAAGTGTTGTGAATTTTTTTTATGAAATTATTTAGAGAATTTTTAGTTCTTACATCATCATCATGTTATGGTAGTTATTTAGAATATATATATATATAATTGTAGATACATTTAACATTTAAAGAAATTTGGTTCAACTCTTACATTGGAAACACATATTTTAGTTTTTAGTAAATTTATATATTGTATTATAAAATGTGTATGATTTTGTACACTAAACAATTAAGGTGAATGGTTACCATGCTTCTAGTTGTATCTCTTATATTTAATTTCAACATTTCTTTAAATTTGGCGCGTGTGTATATATATATATATATATAAATAATGATTGATCAAATATATCACAAGTGAATAAACTTTATTATAATCTTCTATTGAAATGACTATATTTGGAGTTTTAGAAGCAATTGAAATTTTATTATGTGAAAAATATTGTAAGCTTTAGTAGACTTCAAAATGAGAGAATCCTTTTGCAAATACATTGCAATCTTTTTAGCTTTTCTAATACACATGGAAATAATTTTGTCCCATTACACACTCTTCTTATGAGAAATATGGAGCTAATGAACTATTGTGTGCTTAATGACAATAATCTAGTCATTATTTTGCAAAGGAAATAAAGTGAAGATATCAAACTAACAATTCAAAAGCTTTTGAAATGTCTCTCAAAAGCATCAAGAAAGAGTGAATTTCAATAAGAATTATTAACAGTAACAGTTAGAAGCTAGTCAAACCATGGCTAGATAACACAACTAAAATTAAAAGCAGCTATGCAATCATACAAAATCATGAAAAAAATTATGTATAAAGAAGTCCATTAGAAAATGTGCCTCTTGTATATCTGACTATTTATATGGTTGGCTGCATAATCTATTCCCCTCAATAGTCACATTAAAAATCTACCCAAAAAAGTTACTTTACTCATTTTACCATTGGAAAGATATTTTTTATCCTTCTTAACTAATTCAAAATAATTTTCTCCTTAACTAGATTCATTTAATCTAATGACTCAACATTTTCTTAACAAAAATTGAAAAAATTGAAAAATTGAAAATAAAAAATTACATTTCACATATTTTAGCAATGGAATTACAATTTTCACCAAATGAAATGAACTCCACTCTTATCAAGATTAAATTCTCATGATAATACAAAAACACAGAGTCCATTAGATGATTATAATGACAAATTGACCTATTCTACTATGTGAAGTAGGTAAAGCTAACACTTTTGTCACTGAGAAGACTATGTCAGACATACACATAGTTCACTTTCAACTGAGGAAGAATTGTAGAGAGTACAAAATAATGTTGGTGATTAAATTAGTCGTGTATTACACGAAACTGAACATTTCAGAGAACCTGCATAGACTTTGTCAAACAAGTTAGTAAGATTTTGGAGAACCTACGGGCGACGACAAGTAACTTCTTTTTTTCCTTTTTTTCTCGTTTCTTTTGCATATGTAGCTTCTTTGCCTCAAACCATCCAAACACATGAATGACTTTTCCTACTTTTGAAGTAAAGGATGGCAATTGAAGTAATTTTTAACATAACACAATAAATGCAATCAGTTTAAACACGGTGCTGAATTATTTACTTAAAGCCATTTAAAGATTCATGAATTTTCTATAATTTGATGGAATTTGTATGATGGAATAAAATGAAGAAGAGGTGAAATTTGATGGTATGATGGTCTTACTTTTTTTTAATAATTTGTTGTCAAAATAAATTTAACAATGAGTGTTAGAAAAAATATAGATTAATGATACATATAGGAAAAGAATCTATAATCATATATGTCCTTAATGATGAACATGCGGAAGAGCAGAATTTATGCAAATATCTTGGCAAAATAATTGATCAGCATGTGGAGTGCAAGGAGAGGTACAATGCTCCAGCAGAGGAACAACATAAAGACTTGGTTGACTTGGTCGTGGATATGGAAATTGCAATCGATGACAAGAAATGTATCATTATGGAAGTTGGTTCTTGATAATATGGAGCTTAAATTTTTCTTTGATCATGTGGTTGCTTCTCAAAAGGTTGTGAATGCTAGTTGTACATCATATTACTTATTATCATTTTTTTTCTATTTCTTTTCTTTTGTGGTATAAATATAATTATCTTTTTCAAACTACAAATGATCTTTCATGAAATGCCATCTATTTACCATTCCAAATTATATGAAAGCTATCATTATGGTGAATCAACTCTCCACTTGTAAGTTGTGTCTTAAAAATAGGAATCTTTGGTTTGCCTTTTATGATGTAAATACTTTCCAAAAATATATGAAAGCTAGTTGTATATTGTTGGTTAACAGATTTACCTCCTTGAAATTTTAACTATTATATTCTCAAGCAAAATATGAGTCCGTTTTACCCTTTAGAAAGAAACAAATATACCAACAGTTGGAAGAATTAATGAAAATTCAACCTCTGCATTAGAGGGAAGCTCCTCATATGATTTACAATGAGTTAATTGTGCAATTGATATAGTAACACTTTTAACCAAAAAGTATTGAAAAGGCTTCAACATTTATCCATCAACACAAATAAACGCCTAAATTTTTCTAAAAGAATGTTAAGAGGGGAGCTCACAGACTCTGATTTATAACATGTTTGTTGGATATATTCAAAACAAAATGGGGACTCAAGCAAGAGAAACTAATAACTGAATCGAGACTCTCTCATGCCTCACAGGGAAAGGGGCATCAAGTAGATCAACACCATGTGAGTCGTCCAACAACTTATAATAAATATGAACTGAGGAGAAATGCAAAGATGATTGATTACCATTATATCATGCCCACATAACAACCTAAGAAAGATTATGAATCCCAGAATGCACAGATTCAAAGATAACACAACATTCCATTAATAGTCAGCCATTGTATCATTCCCACAATTCGTATCAAAAACTTTTCTATTGTTTCCAAAATCACAGTTTCAAAACCTATTCAAAGGCAAGCTTTTCAGCTTAAATAGCCACCAGGCCATAGTTTTTACATGATTAACAAATAACATTTACTTTCACTTCGGTGAAATAAACCGTTAAAATAACATAAAAGAGAACTAAACTAATAGCCACTGAAAGGCTGACATTTCATTGTAGAAAAACCAAGCATCCACCGCAACTGAAGAAGTTATGGGCTTGTTCTGCTTTGTCACAGATCCGCACCATTCTAGGTGTGCTGCCGAAACGTTCAGGATAACTTGGAAATAGGGTAGGCCAATGTGTATGATCCTCTGCTTCCACACTTCTTTGTCCATATTTACCTGCGTGACCTTTTCTTTATGAACCTCTAAGTGATCCGAACAGACAATAAGCATTGATTCAATCCTTGCTACCTATGAAAACTCATCGGTAGTCAAAGATTTTGTGGTTTGAAAGGAATGGACTCTGTCTTGAAAGACCTTAATCATGTCTGTGACTTCCTCAATCACCTTGGCTCCCTCCTTCATGAGTTGGATATCAATACATTTAAGGTCTTTTTGTATAGTGTCAATCAAGTCAGTCAGTCCCTTGAGTAGCTTGGTGGACTCTTCATGGCTCTGCCCGATGATTGAATTGTGCCATTCCACATTTTTCTTTGACACGTATAGCACATTATCATCTAGGTTTTCCACTGGTTTCTCAGCTAAGAACTTCATCACTCCATACTTTTGGACATCATTCATTTGTGCGAGAACCGCTACCCACTTAATCCTTTCCTTTTCCCAGGCATTTGTCTCCAGCTTAATCTCTTTACTCACAGTTTCTCCATCCTTATAAACCTTAACTAGATTAATAATATATTCTAATCCTTGTTGAATTATTAGGTCCAGCCATTTGTTAAACATCTTCGTCACTACCCTATTCCTTTGAACTTGATCAAGCATCTTCTAGTTTGCTGGAGACTTAGGGTCAAATGACACTGGTATCTGTGACAATGGTTGAGGATCTAGATTTTAAATAGCGTTGATGTATTCTACCATTTGTGTGACCATTTGCTTCATTTCTTTCTTGTCTTTTTCATCTTTCCAAGTCCTTGAGATTATCCTCTTTGTAGAGGATTCCAGATGTTTTACATCTAGGCCCTTGATGCAACCCCCAAATCTATCTTCTCCATAGTAAAATCTTCCTCTGTGGCCTTATCTACATCTCTCCCAGGAATGGGCTTGGCCACTTCAGCTGTCTAGTGTCCTATGGTATCATCCACATCAAGCATTACTTATGTTTTGAGCTTTTTGGGCTTTAATGATTTTCCCAAGCATTTACTAACCATTTCCTCTAGTGGAATGGTGACTGACACCACGCTCTTGTTCTTTCCAATGGCGGCTTCTAGCCATCTTGGTGCATGGGTAGGTTCTTTAGGTGGCGGGGTGATCTATGCATCTAAGGAGGTAACAATTGCCAGGGTATTCATGGGATCCTGTGGAATTTCCACTTCTTCATTTATATCCATTTCCTACGTCCCAAGCTCGCTTTGATCATGTGAGTTCATTGTTTGTTCAGGCTTTTCACTGGGGTCTAATTCCACCACGACTTGTTGCAGAATAGGCTCCCTACCCTTCTTTTTTCTTCTTGACCGTGTTACTTGGGCAGCTGTAAGACCGGATGGCAACCTTCCTGACCTTCTTGGCAATATTTGCCCTACATCGAGCTTTGAGACACTTGCAACATCAACAATTTTATTAGTGGAAAAAATAGGGGATTGAACCACGATGTGTGAATCACTTCTTGATTCGTGTGAGGACATGTGAGGACCCTCCTTGAATTTTAGTTTCCTTTACCATCTCTCTCTTCTCCTGACAACATTGAAGGTCTATCATCTTCTTTTTTGTTCCAGCCAATTTCTGGAATTGGTTTCCCTTCAATCTTAGTACCAAACTTAGGATCCAAGATGTCTTCCTCTGTATCTTCCAATACACCTGATGTATTAATTAGGAGCCTCAAGATAGCTATATGACATAAAGTGAATCTTGACCACAACCTCTTTCTCACTTCCTGCTCATCCTTGCAGTTTTCCCAATAATCCTCTATCTAAGGTTCATGATAGAAATGACTGTCTATATTAAGGTTCTCCCTTGCATAACCTTTGCTATCAAATCTTCGCCTAGCCACATATGGTTGCAGGTTCATCCTTTTGAACTCCATTTCTAGATTCAAGGCATCTGATACTGATTTGCAATTGTAATACCCAAGTTCAATGATAAATACCACCCCAGATTCACCCTTTGCCCCTAATCTTTTATCTATATAAGCCAACTGCCTACTCACTTTTGTAAGCACATATCTATCAAAGGCGTACCCAAGTAATTTGAATGGTTGGCCTTCAAAACCACCTACCTGTATGTAAGTAAACCGTGGAAATTGGATAAAAAAACTCCCATATATACTCACAAATTCCATAGCCTCAACGGACATTCTCTTGTTTACATCACCCTGAAGCTCAAAGGCCAGTCTTCCCGCAAAGACTCCATTCCATCTGTCAATTTGTTCAACATGTCTCTATTGTTGGAAAAAAGGGTAATAAATGTAAACCCTCATTCCATCAATCTAGAGTTCACTGGGTAATGCAGGCCAATCTCTTGTGCAAGCTAAAATATAAAACATGTAAGAAGACATGTAAAACCTATTCATCCCCACAAAATTGCTTAGTCCTTCATTAAGCCTCTTTGCAATTACCTTAGACCAATCTAGAAATCTGTCACTAGATAGAACCACTTGGATGAAAAAGTACATCTAGTCTTCCCAGGAGAAGGAATGTGAATTCCCCTTTACTCCGTTCAAAAGAACAACAATGTCCCACATCTTTGTGATGAGGTGTTCTCTGGTTGGGGTTTGGGTAGTTGTGATCCTCCTTTCTGAACCCTCAAGAGCCAATTTCTTGCAATTACACTTATGTATTTTCTCTTCTTCTTAGAGAAATAGGCATATGAATTTCCAATGGTCCAATCCTCATACTCCTCTTTATGCGGAATACCCATTGTCACCATCACTATTTCCTTATTAATCCTGACTAACACCTCACCATCACTGGTTCTGATACACCTGTTCTCTGAGTCATATCTGTTCATGCAAGCCAACACTAAATTTGGACACAGCGCGACGAGTAGGAATGCAACAACTTCCACAAGACCACCGTTAACTATCTTCTCCATTAATGAACCAACCCGAGGGTTTTTAGTCCTTTCAAGGAAATCCCCCAAATCTACATGAACTAAGGAGGTGTCTTCCATTTCCGGCAAGATACTCACTAAACATGATGTTAGAATATTTAATCTTTACTTAGCTTAGGTTTATTTGTATTTAGTTTAGGATATTCCTTTAGAATTCGTACATGTAATTTGTCCTCTAGTACATGTGTGAGGACAAGTCATTTCTTTTATTTTCCTTTATTAAGGTATATTAGATTTCCTCCATAAGAGGATGTGGACACATGACACACACATTTTATGAATGGTGGCATTCATAGATTTGGGAGTTACTTTGTAACTCCTCTCCTCATCTCTATTTAAGAGATTTCTGCTCTCTCATTTCTTCTTAATGACAATATTGTAAAGAACTTCTCTCTCTCTCTCTCTCTCTCTCTCTCTCTCTCTCTCACACACACACACACACACACACACACACACACACACACATTTTAGGCATTGCCTCATTCATAATATCAGAAGGGGTTTTTCTTTACTTTCCCCTTTTCAAAAGTTCTTGTGCCTCCTTCACATTTGGGTGATTGCTCCAAGGTTTCTGCACTTCTCCTGGTAACATTTACTTCAAAAAACTTACTTGGATTTTGTTATTCTTTCCTTGCTCTTGTATTTCCTTTCATGGTATCAGAGCATGTTCTAATCCTTGTTTCAATTTGAGATTGATGAAGGTTACCATTCTATGGAGTTCACGTTCTTGGAGGCATTCTTGAGAGGAGAAGTTCTTTCTCTAATATTTTCTATTGTGCAAGTTTTGGTTACAGTTTTAATTTTTTTTTCAAACTTGTTAACAAGTTTGCCTGCAAGTTTAATCTTCTTACATCCTAGTTTTTTTTTTTTTAATCTTTGGTAGGCTTGTCGCCAAAGTTTCTTCTTTCTGGTTTAAAGTTGTGGCTTTGGAAGGCTTTCCGCCAAAGTTTCTTCTTTTTGTTTTTTATTGTGACTAGTTTGGAAGGTTTACTGCCAAACTCAACCTCCTTAATCTATTTGGTCGGCTTGCCACCAAAACTGGTTCATCATTAAGTTGCATCTGCACTTTTCTTCCAGGTTCTAACATTTCATTTTGCAAGTTTTTTTATCAAAATTTTGTACTGTTACTATCAATCTATTATCTGTGGGTTGGTATCTCTGTAATTTTCCTGTGTGGCCTCCTATGCTCAATATTTTTTTTTTAAATTTGCATGGATTGTTGGAACATTATCTCTTTGTCATTATCGTTTCTCTTATTGCAGGTTCTAAATTTTTCATGATTTAGATCAGATATTATAACTTTGGATATTCCGTTGGCTAACTTTTTGCATGTGTGCCTCCTATTTTTTTTTTTTTTGATTACTCTACCAGTCTGCTCGTCTTCCTTTAATGTCTTTGTACTCTGTGCCATATGTTTTGGTAACTTGAGAATCTCAATGTGTCCTTTAGACATTTTCTGATCTTTTTGTGTAACGTTTCTATTTATTTATCATTTCAACATTTCTTGAAGACTTGCTCCTTCATTCCTTCTGCAGAACAAGTATCCTTAATTTGAGAAAATATTATTCTCCAAGTACTTAATGCTTACCATTTAAATCAATAGAATGAACATTTAAAACTTTTCAAAGTTTCACTTTTTCTTTTATTCTTTATCATTTACGTATAAAGTCCACTTTATTTCAAATCAAAACCTCATTTCCTTAACATAAAATTCACTTCAAATAAAATAAAGATAAGTTTATAAAAAAAGTTTAATTTAATTTCAACATTCACATATTAATTTTTTTAATATATTAAAGTTTATAAAGTTAAAAAGTTTTTTCAATGCCTTTTTAAAAAGTAAAGTTTTTAAAAGTATTTTTTAAATAATTTTTTTTACAATATAAAGTTTAATTTTAGAATTTAAATTGTTTTTTACAATATAAAGTTTTATTTTAGAATTTAAAATTTAAATTTGTTATTGAATCTTTGAAAATAACATTTCTTGATTAATTTTTTTTTAAATTAAAATTTGGTTCAATTTTTTAATTAAGGAGGTTATTTTTCATCTTTTAATCAAAGGGGATAATTTTTTATTTTTTTAAATCATTATTTTGCTATCATGTCGACTTTAATTCTGGAAATTAAATTAAATAGTTCTAATTATCATTCATGGAAAACACATATTTCTTTTATTTTTCGTTTCAAGCACCTTTTGGATGTTGCTACTGATAAAAGTTTTGAGCCTGCTTCAACTGCTCGTTAAGCCGACCAAGATAGATGGAAGGCTCAAAATGTGGAAGCACTTGGTTTAATTGGTATTTCAATGGTTCCTGATTTGTATGTTCTAATTGGAAATTGTATAAAAGCGTATGAAGCTTGGGAAATTTTAAAAACAACTTATGATAGCTCAAATGAATCTCAAACAATTCAGCTTCAAGATCAACTCGAAGATCTCAGGTATATGGATTTTAAAACCATGGATGAATTCTTATTAAAGTTTGATTCTATTAATAGTCTATTAACTGGTTTAGGAGTTACTCTAGTTGATTTACATTTAATTAATCTTATTCTTAAAAAATGTCTTCCTCGTCAATTTCAACAATTTATTACGAATATTCATGCTCAACTTGCTATTCCTAGTTTAGCTACTCAATTAACTTATGATATTTTTCGTAATTTATTACATCAAGAGGAAGCTAAATTAATTCAATTTGGTACTCATAAAAGTAGTGAACATGCTTTTATGTCTAAAAATCATAATAATAATAATAATTTTAGATCCAATAATAATAATAATAATCATAATCATAATCATAATCATAATCACAAGTCTTCTAATTATCAATCTCATTCTAAATCCTATCACAACAATTCTCATAATAATAATCATAATAATTCATACAATAATCAAAGGAATAATTCTCAAAGAAGGCCCCATTGCACATATTGTGGGAAAGATGGACATATTACTAATAATTGTTTTAAGAAGCAAAATGGTAAAAAGCCCATGAACCAAAATAATCAAAATAATCAAAATAATCAACATAAACCTCATTATAAGAAAGGTAATAATAATGGTAATTCATCTCGTCGTGCATTTACATGTACTTATAATGTTTCTACCACCTTAGTGGATTATTGATTCTAGTGCATCTCAACATGTTACTTCTCATAAAGAATGTTTTGAATCTTTTCATCTTGATACTTCTAATATTCCTGTTCAATTAGCTAATAATCATAGTTGCAAAGTTGAAGCTATTGGTGATGTGAATGTTCCTAATGGGAAATTACATGATGTTGTTTATGTTCCTGAATTAAAATCAAATTTGATTTTAGTTCCTAAACTTTGTCAAGATTATAAGATCAACTTTTATCATGTTATTGCTACTGCTAAAATGGATAGGGTTTAACTTATTCAAGTTCTATGAATTTGCTCCTACAAAGTATTCCTTTCTTACTACTGTTGATTTTACTATATGACATGAAATACTTGGCCATCTCAATTCTGATTATATTTCATTGATGCAAAAAGCAAATATGGTTGATGGATTGCCTAGTATTGTTCCTTCTCAAATTGTTTGCAATGGTTGCATGAGTGGTAAGATGCATAGGGAACCCTTTCCTCATGGTCAATCTTGGAGGGCATATACTAAATTACATCTAGTTCATAGTGATCTCTTGGGTCTCATGGAGAATCGCTCCATCCAAGGTTCAAGGTATACTCTTACCTTTGTTGATGATTTTTATAGGAGAACATGGATATATTTCCTTCATAGTAAGGATCAAGTGCTTGATGTGTTTACTGAATTTCATATGTTTGTAGAAAGATAATCTGGTTCTAAAATTAAAATCCTTCGTACTAACAAAGGAAGAGAATATGTCAATAATGCATTCAATGATTATTTGAAATCTTTTGGAATTAAACATGACCTTACCATTCCTTATGCACCACAACAAATGGTGTGGCGGAATGGAAGCATAGGACAATTGTTGAAATGGCTTGATGTTTATTGCATGCTAAAAATATGGATTACAACTTTTGGGCTGAAGCTATGGCTTGTGCAACTTATTTAATTAACAGAACACCTACCAAAGCCTTAAAGGATAAAACTCCTGAAGAAGCTTGGTCTGGTAGAAAGCCCAATTTGCATAACTTAAGAATTTTTGGTTCCGCGGCTTATGTTCACAAACCTAAGGAGAAAAGAAAAAAATTAGATGCTAAATCTTCTCCATTTATTTTTGTTGATTATGATTAAAATACTAAAGGTTATAGAGTTTACAATCCTATTACTAACAAGGTAAAAGTTGCAAGAGATGTTTGTATTGCAGAAAAAGGCATTCATGATTGTTCTAAAGTGGAGGATGATGAACTTGCTCAAAGCAAAGTTGTGCTTGTGGAGGACCAATGTCCTTCTCTTAATTCTACTCCTAATGCATCTCTTTCTATTCCTTCTAGTGATAGTGATGATGATAATAATAACTCTACTCCTCATGACTCTTCTTCTAGTGATGAATCCATTACTTCTAAAAGAAGACCTAAATGGTTCAAATCTTTAATTCAAGATAGTGATGAATACTTATCTAGAATGGATAAACTTCAAGCTAGAAGAATTAATTATTTTAATTATGATTTAATGACTACTATTATGAATTCTAATGATCCTAAAACATTTGATCAAGCTAAAAAACAACCACACTGGCAAAAACCAATGAAGGAAGAATATGATACTATATATGGTGAAAATGGATAACAATAATAACGATATTGAAAGGCTAAATGAATTCAACCACCAAACCCTAGCCTAACAACAACTAAGATCCACCATAACATATGAAGATTACCTAAGACAATGCAAATCAAATGAAATCACAAAGATTATACCATCACATGTCCAATAGGGTTTGGATCTCCATTCTTCCTATCTCCATTGATCTTGCTTGATATATTTGTTCTCAGATTTTATGTGCACAAGAGCTCAACAAAGAATGGAATGTGGTTGCAAGTAGGATCGTAGTGTAGTCAAGTCATCAAGATGATTGATTAGAATGATTGATTAGGGTTTGATAATGAAGGAAGCATCTCCTTATATAGAAGACACTATATGAAATGGAGGGATAAGATTGAGAGGTGTAAAAGGAGGTCGGCTATGATTAGAGGGTAGGTAAAAGAAATAATAAAATAATAAGAGGGTAGGTAGTGTATGAATTAAGAGATGAATGACATGTGTCATGGGTAGAAAAGGTTAATGACTTAATTAAATAAATAAAGATTTATTTAATTAATAGAAGAAATGGAATCAATTAAATAAATAAAATATTTATTTAATTTAGGAAAAGGATAATTTAAATAAATAAATGTATTTATTTAAATGAGAAATAAGGCTAGAAGAGGATAAATGAATTAATTAAATAAATAAGGATTTATTTAATTAATAGAGGAATTAAGCTTAGATAATTAAATAAATAAAAAATTTATTTAATTAGACTGGACAATTTTGGGTGTCTACATTTTGCCCCTCTTTGAGAGAATGCGGCTTGTCGCATTGTTTCAAAGAAGATAATATGAACTGATACATAGTTGCCCCAAGATGGGAATGATATGCCCCCTCGAGAGATTGGATGAAAATGTCTGAAAAGATCGCAGACAATCTCTCGATAAGAAAGATGGGATAGAATGGACTGACTGGATAAAGTGATAGAGTCACGAGATAAAGAAGACTAACTTGGGAAATGAGGGCTAGGGTAGTCTATAGGATAGACCATGAGGGAAAACATCCTCATTGTCATCCACACATCCAAGAGATCAGAGTGTAGAATGAGATAGAGCAGCAGCAGTCAGCAGCGATGGCTTTGATTCATAGATTTGATCACATTCATTGATATTAGAGGCCAGCAGAGGCAGGAGAGCTGGTAAGTACCACAAAACCTCCTTGTACGTTGTTGCATTTATTGTTGTCATTAATGCATATTAGGTAATATAATAAATGCGCGTTTATGTCAGGAAAGCGCGTTTGTGTCCAAAAATGTGAATTTGTGTCTTCTAGGTCAAATCGACAGTTCTATGATGAACATACGCTGTCGATTGGATAAGCTATTAAGAGGATACACTCAAGCATGTCCTCTAGGGAAGACTAGGATAACAAATAAGGCTAGGATTGACAATTTTGTGATAGAACATACGTTGCCAATTAGAAAACTTCTCAAGAGGATTCACTCAAGTAGAGGCCCTAGGATAGGATAGATCAAGGCACTTTGTGATGAATAGTGAGTACCAAGATATAGTACTTTGTGATGAACAGGGAGTACTAAAATATGAGCAGCACTTTGTGATGAACAGTGAGTGAAAATGTGAGCAGCACTTTGTGATGAGTAGGGAGTGCCAAACACATAGTACTTTGTGATGAACAGGGAGTACCACTAGGATAGAAGCAACACTTTGTGATGAATAGTGAGTGTCACTAAGACTGAGATAATTGATTTGTGTGACTGCAGGAGTATTTGCCTATGTTGGAGTCATGGGAGAGATTCGTGTCGACGCAGAGATTGCGACCTGAGTTGACTTTCAAGGACCGAGCGGCTATTGAGGCTATGGGATTGAGACATATTTTGTATGTGCCTGAGTTTTGAGCGAACATGGGGCTATGGACTGCACTAGTGGAGAGATGGCACTCCGAGACTTGTACTTTTCATTTACCGATGGGTGAGATGATAGTCACCCTCGAGGATGTATACAGGATCCTAAGGATATTGATTGACTGGGAGCTGATTCCTTATGATCGAGATGGAGACAAGGAGGCCCTGAGATGAGTGTTCCAGGAACCAAGACTGGAGATGAGGGCAGGGCATGTGGCTTGGGACACCATGATTGCTACAGGATTGGCACTACCAACAGTGATAGGAGGAGCGATTAGTGGGTTCTTGTGTCCTGATAGAGCGACATGAGGGTTGGCTGTGGGCTGGGGAGGTGCATTGGAGACACTGGTGACACAGCACACCAGATATGCCTGGAAACCATGTGTGCTAGCACACCTGTATTACGAGCTCCATCAGTTTGTATACCACGAGTCAATGGGATTAGTCTGCAGGGTCACATTGTTACAGGTGTGGGCCTATGAGCATCTGCCAGTGATAGAACCGATACATTTCAGGGGCATAGGTCACGGATGCAGTTTCGTACACTTGTATGACATGATCACTTCACAGCCACGGATTGGCAGGTTAGAGCATTGGTGGCAGGTGATTGATGACATTGATATGGTCATATGGAGGCCATACTTGGGATGTGAGTAGTGGGAGGATGATGCGGTAGAGCTTCCCTACACCTTCCGGAGCAGGTACCTGATTGCGTGGATGCCCTATGTACTAGAGAGGTAGCTAGTGGATAGGGTGGATAGGCAGTTCAGCAGGATCCAGTGGATGCCACGAGGTTCAGGCATGTATGCATGGACTGTCAGATATCAGGCATAGTTTGGGCCTTTATTATCATATGATCAGGTTGTTACATAGCTAGTAGAGATGATGCCCCTACCCTGGGACATGTGGCCAGAGATTGAAGATGTCGGCATGGATGCTGAGTACACAGCATACTGGGCTGAGCATCCATTCCCCCACCTGACGGATCCAGGAGAGCTACTAGATGGAGATGATGATGGAAATGATGGTGGTAGAGGCCGACAGAGGAGGAGGGGAGCAGTTGGAGAGAGGACGGTGGCACTGCGGAGGGAGTGGAGAGGACAGGTAGGCTCGGGTGGTGAGGGGTCGTGGTGGATTACCGCTACAGGTGCAGGTACAGGGATAGGTACAGGGACAGGTATAGGGAAAGGCACCAGTACAGGTACCAATACAAGTACAGGCACAGGGGCAGGCACCAGTATAGGGGGAGCCATAGGCAGAGCCACAGGGCGCTGAGGCAGAGGAGGATGAGCTGAGAGAGCTGAGGGAGATTTGCCAGGGATAGGCAGATGAGATCTAGGATCTAGAGAGGGAGAGGGATAGGCTCAAGAGGCGGCTCAGAGATACTGAGCGGGAGTAGGATCAGGCCATTCAGCGCTACACAAAGGCTGAGACAGCACTGAGGGTTGGGAGGCAGGCAGTAGAGGACATAGGGGCTGGATATGCCTACGTCCTCTGGGCAGTGGAGGAGATTGCCTATTGGCGGGATCTCTATTATGGTGCGATGTTAGTGGATCAGCGGGCGAGGAGCTTCCATAGACCATCGCGAACAACGACAGCTACGGGAGGGAGCCGGAGCAGACAGGCATCTAGTGGTGGGGTTATGGGTCCTCCACCACCACCAGATAGAGGGGACAGGAGGGATGATCTTGGGGCGGGTCCTTCGGGGGCTCAGATTCTATCGAGGCCAGGCAGCTCCAAGGGAGGGAGTTCATCATAGCCGTAGAGGGCTCCCTATGTATCAGTACTGTATCATTTTTGTATGATGATGTAGACACCTTCGGGTGATTATAGCCATATGATTTTGACATCATTGTATCATGACACTTTATATATATATATATATGAGATGATTCATCTTTGCGGCAGCTATATGCATGTGTACCAATGTGATGAGATGTTTCATGATGTATGTTGTATGCGATGCTTATGATATGGATGCAAATATGTATATGATGCAATGCAATATTTTTTGTTCTTTTATGTTTTATATGTGTATGCATGATGCAAATGTGAATGAATGAAATGCAGATGAATATGATAATGCAAAGAACTATTTATATGATGAAGATGTAAAATGTGCTAACAGGTGTTGTGTGCAGAATGTGATGCAATTGTGATATCTATATGTGTGTATGAAATGCTTATATGTGGTAATGCAGGTGAAACTACATGAAATACAAATGTTTTTGGTGTGTCATTATACTCAGTCATGTGATAGCCAGCTACGCGGACTCAAGAATGACGATGAAAGTCAATCAAGAAAGGGGGATGAAAGATAGAAGATATGAAAGTGAAAGAGATTCTTGTGCATTATCATCATTGAGCTTTATTATGGAAAAATAGGTTATGACAATCGAGGCATATGTTCGACCCAGAAAGTCATTGTACCTGTTTGCATGGAGATAAGATAGTCACAAACAAGGAATGCCCCAGTTCACACTAGACTCATAGTTTCTTCATATCTTTGGACAAGTCATAGCATTACTAAGAGATAATCCATAGACAACAAATAAAAATAGGTGACGATACCCCATCCTCGCCTTTCTAGTCAAAGACATCCTAGAGATAAAATCTCTAGTCAGAGACATCCCGGAAAAGCTAAAAGACATGTCACCAAAAAAGATGAAATCAAAAGAAAACCAAGACTCGACACTAACATCCATTGTAGTGCTCAAGTTTAGTGTCTCTTGTCACTTGTATAAGTCTTATTTGATTGTGGTCACAATGTTTACTTTCATAGAAAGGATAGATAGCACTGAACCATATGTTGTCTAAGTCTGTTGAAAGATTTGATTTGTTGAAGCCCATTGTTGCTGCTGTATCTCATTTGAAACTGACTAAATCCATGAAACTGATACTTTATTGTGAAGAAGACGGAACTTTATTGCGGATGTGTGATGCAAGTGTTGCTTTATTGCAGATTGTGCGCGGATAGACTGAAGGAAGCTGGAAGAAATTTTACTCCTCGAAACATGTGATGTTCTCAGTTCCACACCCATTACTAGACGTAGGATTTGCCTTAGCCATAGATAGGATCTGATTTAATATGGATGGAAAGGGAGTGAAAAGGGAGGTTTATTATGAATGGCTAATCAATCTTAGGTAGATCAATAACAAGCCATGATGGGAATGGGTAAGTTTATTATGAACGAATAAGTTGTGAGTGTGTGCAAAGTGAAAGGATGAAAGTGAATCCTGAAGGATGGAGGGGCAATGTCTCTACGCATGGCACTGGTGACCAAGTTTTCACCATGGTACTTGCCCAGGGCGCTACCGAAGTGGTTTTCACCATTGGACGAAATTATTTCTCTTTACTTTTTTCAATTTTTCAATGTTTTTTGTGTCACAAGGCACCTATTTGCTAGGTTTTCACCAAGTAACGATTTTTTTTGTTTTATAATTTTTTTTTTTGTATTTTTGAATTTTTTTTTTTTTTTTTGTATTTTTGAAATTTTTGATTTTTTTGTATTGTTTTTTTTTGAATTAGGATACTCTGAAGAGCTATGTGTAGAACTTGTGAAGGTGCATGCTATTGATAGGATCCTCCAAAGGTTCACCTTCTATAGTTGATAGCTGTTATGCCCCAGATCCATATGCTGCTGTAATGATGTAAGGACCAAGCCAATTTGGTTCGAACTTGCCCTTCTTCTCTATGTCTTGCTGATTTTTGGGGTTTTCTCTGAGAACCAAGTCACCTACCTTAAATGTGTGAGGCTTGACTTTATGATTGTAGCTGCGAATCATTCATTGTTGGTAAGCCTTGAGATGATTAAAAGCAGTTTGTCTTCGTTCATCCAGTAGTTCAAGCTCTTGTAAGCGAGAGACCCTATAGTCTTCATCACTGATAATGTTTTGCAAAGAGACTCGTAAAGAAGGTAGCTCGACCTCAATAGGCAAGATGGCTTCAGTGCCATAGACAAGTGAATAGGGTGTAGCTCATGTGGGTGTGTAGACACTTGTGCGGTAGGCCCAAAGTGCAGGATTAAGTTGGATATGCCAATTATGGCCAACATCGTCAACTGTCTTTTTGAGGATTTTAAGGATTGTCTTATTAGACACCTCAGCTTGGCCATTACCTTGGGGGTAATATGGTGTGGAGAAATGATGGGAAATATGGAAGCAGTCACAGAGTTCACGAACATCCTGATTTTTGAAGGGACGCCAGTTATCAGTGATAATGGAAACAGGAATACCGTATCAGCAAATGATATAGTTGAGGATGAACGTAGCAATCTGTTTTCTAGTGACTTGTGTGAGAGGCATGACTTCAATCCATTTTTGAAATACTCTGTGGTAGTGATAATGAATTTATGACCATTGGAAGAAGGAGGGTGAATCTTGCCTATGAGATCGAGTCACCACTGATGAAAGGGCCAAGCAGATGCAATTGGTTGAAGTTTCTTGTGCTGGTGCATGTATGAGGTCTCCATAATTTGACATTGCTTACATTTCTTGACAAACTGATATGAGTCCTTTTCCATATTGGGCTAGTAATATACAGTCCTGATAAGTTTCTTGGCCAAGGTAGGACCATTAGCATGTGGACCACATATCCCTTCATGTACTTCATGTAATGCAATCTGAGCTTCGTCACTTTCTAAACATCTAAGAAGAGTGCCATCTTGACCTCACCGGTATAGGATATCAGCTAAAATGATGTATCGAGAAGATTGGCAAATGAAAGTGCGATGTTGGTTATTTGATAGATCAGGAGGTAGGGTATTGTCATGAAGGTATGTGAAAATGGAACCATATAACTGGGACTCGGGACCGACAACACATATCATCTTAGTAGGAATGATTTCATATGAAGGAACCAAAAGGTTATCCACCAAGAACTCATAGCGGGTCTCATTTGGAGGTAGATTAATCAGTGAAGCAATTGTAGCCATAGCATCTGCGGCGCAATTTTGCTCTCTTGGTATCTACTCAAAATCTATCTTTGTGAAGTGTTGTTTCAAGTCATCCACCATTTGTTTGTAAGGCATTAATTTTTCATCTTTTGTTTGGTAATCATCAGTTGCTTGATAGATTATAAGTTGAGAGTCCCCAGAAACACGAAGTTCCTAGATCTTCCACTAAACTACGATCCGTAATCCAGTTGTTAATGCCTCACATTCTGCTATATTGTTAGTGTAAGGAAATGATAAGCAGTATGATTTTGGTATAGAATCCCCTTGAGGAGTTATAAAGAGGATGCCAGCTCCTACCCCATGCTGTGTGTATGAGTCGTCGAAGTATAGTTGCCATGGCTTTGCATGTGACATTGTTAAAATGGATTCATCTGAAAATTCTAAACTTAGAGGAACATCATCTATCATGGGAGCATCTTCTAATTGATCTGTGATGGCTTGTCTTTTTATTGCTTTTCTATCCACATACTCGATGTCGAATTCACTCAAGATCATTACCCATTTGGCTAGTCACCCAGTAAGTGTTGCTTTATTGAGAAGGTATTTCAATGGATCTATCCTTGCAACCAACTTAGTCTTATGAGTGAGCATGTAATGTCATAATTTCTATGAAGAAAAGACCATAGCGAGACATGCACGGTCAATTGGTGTGTAGTTTAGCTCATATCCCACCAATATGCGACTGATATAGTATACTGCTTTTTCTTTGCCCTAAAGAATTTGTTGTGCTAAGAGTGCCCCTAGTGCTGTTGGAGTACCTGATATGTATAGTAACAGAGGCTGATCTGGAACTGGTGGCATCAAAACTGGTAGATTCAAAAGATAATCTTTGAGTGTCTAGAAAGCCTATTGACAGTTATCATCCCATTTGAATTTGATGTTTTTATGTAGCCAGTGTTGAAAAGGATTACACTTATCTGCAAGTTGTGCTATGAATCTTCGTATGGACTAGAGTCTGCCTTGTAAAGATCGAAGATGACTGATATTTCTTGGTGGTTGCATCTCCAAGATAGCTTTGACTTTTGTTGGATCAGCTTCGATTCCTCTTTTGGATACAATGAATCCTAGGAGCTTCCCAGAGGTTACTCCAAAAACACATTTCTTGGGGTTTAATCTTACTTTGTATTTTTCCAACCGATCAAAGATGACTGAAAGTATGTCCAAATGTGTATTTCTGTCTATTGATTTACCCAAGAGGTCGTCGACATAATCTTCCACAGTTATGTGCATGAGATCATGAAAGATAGTAGTCATGGCTCTTTGATATGTAGCACCTGCATTTTTTAGCCCGAAGGGCATGACATTCTAGCAGAAAGTTCCCCAAGGACAAGTGAATGATGTGTTGTGTTGATCCTCAGGCGCAATCTTTATTTGATTATAACCAGAGAATCCATCCATCAATGATAACATTTCATGACCTGCTGTGAGATCGACAATCAAGTCAATATTTGGTAATGGGAAGTCATCCTTTGGACAAGCTTTGTTGATGTCTCTGAAATCTATATATATTCTGATGCTACGATCTGGTTTACTGACATGCACTAAGTTGGAGATCCATTCAGGATAATCAATTGGGCATATAAATCCGACATCCAATAATTTCTCAAGTTCTACTTTGACTAGTAATGCCACTTGTGGATGCATCTTTCTTAATTTCTGTTTCACTGGTTTTGCCCCCGGTTTAACTATCAAATGATGCATTACCAAATCTGGATCCAATCCAGGCATATCAGCATATGACCATGCAAAGTTGATTTGTCAATCTTTGAAGAAACTTATGAATTTTGACCTTTCTAACTCCGTCAATGATTGAGTCAGGAATATGTTGTGTGGAACCTCTTCTGTACCAATGTTTGTTTTGATAGTCTCTTCTACCAACATGGATGACTTTTCCTCATATGATGCTGGGAGAATGTCGAGCCTTCCATCTTCGGGTGCCTCAAAGAGGTTTTCTCCCTTAGATACGTCCTTTCTTTTTACTTTTTTGGGGTCAGATAGCACCACAGTGTGGTTTTCGCCATAAGACCCTTGGTTTGTTCTTATTTTCACATTTTTGCGACTGGAAGGTCCGACACCCTCACCAAAATATGCCACGCTGTTGAGTTCTATAGTGTATCCCGCTTTGTGGTCCCCTAGGGGAAGATCATCTCATATGCCAAGATAGTCAATAAAAGCTTCATCATTTTGGAATGTGTCAAACTATGCAGGTCCTTCATGATCCCAGTCAATGAGTTGGTGGTGAACAAGGGGAAGGCCTTTAATTTCTTCAAAGTTAGCGGGGCTAAGAGTGAAGATGCAGTTATATTTGGGTATGTCAAGGTAATTATCGAGGTCATCGATGGCACTCTCCTCATCAGTCTCGATTGCGAACGAATCCAAATTATCATCACTAGTAGCTCATTCTGGGACAGCTGTTCTCATCCTATGTGATTTCAACCTAGAACCTTGAGACAAGGATTGTGTGGAATCCTCATGGGTTATTTCTTGACCAACTTTGAATCTTTTATAAAATTCCTCTTCTTCTATGGGTTCATCTGGCTCTCTGAATGTCTTGATGAGCGCGTAGTCACTGGAGGATTTGTCCGAACCCTGTTCCCATTCGTTGGAGTCTTTGGAATAGTGATCCTCTTGTTGAATTTTGACGGCTTTGATTTGTAAGGCTTCTTCTGTCCTTTGAGTGTGGACCTTGGATGTCAAGAAACCAAGTCCCTTCAAGCGTTCCTTTTTGAATGTCAATTCAGGTTGTAAAGGTTCAATGATGCCTTCCTTTCGTAACCCAAGAGGGCTTTTCCATCATACCCGAATTTTTGTAGAATCTTGAAGCCTTTGCCATATTTCTCACATGGTAGACTGATGTGATCTTGTGTGTCATCTTCAATGTCTTTGTAAAGCATTTTGTATAAGTCTTCCTCTTCCAGTTCACCCCATCTTTGAAAGGTAGTAGGGTCCCATTTGAGTACCATGATGGATACTAGCTTGTTAGGATGTGGTTTTCCGTATTCTTTTGGTGAACTCATGACTTGTCGTAAGTACATGGTCTGATTTAAAGTGTATTCCCCCATGCCTTTGTCCTAAAACTTGCCTTTAAGCTCACCTTGTTTTGATGTCGAAGGTTTTAATGACTCAGGATCAATGTATGCCGAAGAAGGAACAGCTTCGCGATTACTGGGAATGATGGTCTTAGTTTTTGATCTCAGGTTATTGCAGTATATGAATGGATTAGGATCACCGTTAACTGTTACCTCCACTCCATTGTGAGGAAACTTAATGCATTGGTGATATGTAGATGGGACTACCCTTATTTCATGAATCCAAGGACGTCCTAGCAATATATTATAAGTGAGATCTAGATCCAGGACATGACAAACCACATCCTTCGTAACTGGCCCAACTCTGAGAGGTAAGGTGATTGTGCCCTTGGATGAACGCTCTTCATCATCATATGCGTTGATGGTGATTTGATTTGTAGAATTCATAGCTTTATTAGAATATCCCAATTGTTTAATTGTGCTCAATGTACAAATATTTAGACCAGCTCCTCCATCTATCAGGACTCATTTTATTTGATGTTTGTGTATGAAGGCCTCAATGTGTAATGGTGCATTATGTGGCTGACTTACGGAGGCATCATTAGCTTCTGTGAATGTAAAGGAGTGTGGAATGGAAAGGTATCCCACCATGGTTTGAAACTGGTCCACGTTCAGATCAGTAGGAATGGCGGTGTCTCTCAAGATTTTATCAAGAATGGCTTTATGTGCAGGGGATATGCGTAAGAGCTCAAGGATGGAGATGAGCGTGGGTGTCTTCCCTAACTATTCTACAAGGTCATACTCAGGCTTAGTTGATGAAGAAGCGGTGTTTTTGGCTGGAGCACCTTGGAAAGTAAATTTACCTCGGCAGGTTGTAACATGACATTCAGAGGTAGGTTTGGAAGAAGATCCAACACCTTTTAGGACAATCTTGGGTCTCTGGGTAGAATTCTCGGGGGTTTTGTCCTTGATGATAATGGTAGAGACATAATTGTCCATCGAGATGTGATTGATGGTTGAATCATAGTTATAGGTTGCTTTGGTATAGTTGGTTTGGTCATCTATGGCTTTAGCTTTTCCCTTGTCATGCTTTGGTAATGGTTCCTTAAACATTTCATGTTCTTGATTTGATGAGTGTCCCTCAATCTCAATGTCACCTCTATCAATGAGATCTTGTATGATGTTTTCAAGTCAATGACAATTTCCTATCTTATGACCCTTTCTCTTATGAAATTCACAATACTCATCATCATTCCACCAATTTGGTTTAACCTTTGGTTCATATGGAGGAAAATCTGGAACTGTGATTACCTTGTTTGCCACTAGCTTCTTGAAGACTGACTCAAGTGGTTCTCCTAATGGGGTGTACTTCCTTCATGATCTGGAAGTTGTTTGAGTATTCACCTGATTGTTTGTAGAACTTGACCCTGAAAAGATGAATTTGGGTCGCACTGTGTTGGCGTCAACAACACCATCATTGACTGTGTTCTTGTTTTTATTCCAAAATCTTGGCTTGTCTTTTCCTTTAAAGTCATCTTTGTTTTCCTTGAATATCTTAATGACTCCTTGTTCAATTAGGACCTTTTCTATCGCTAAACCCTTTTCAATGACGTCCTTGAAAGTGGACAAACAAGCTTTCCTTAGATCATAACCAATGTCTTTGTTAGCATTTTGAGTGATCATTTCTACCATTTGTTTTTGTGGAATTTCACAGGAGCATCTACTGGCTAGATTCCTCCATCTTTGTAAAAATGATGCAAAAGACTCTCCCTCTTTTTGCTTGGTGCTGCACAAAGTAGTGACTGATATGTCTGTCTCTATGTTGTAGGAGAAATGTTGGATAAATGCCTCAGCTAAGTCACCCCATGACTTAATACCAGATGGAAGTTGGGAGAACCATTCCATAGCTTGATCACCTAGGCTTTGTGGGAATAATCTCATCAAATATGTCTCTTCTGAAGCTACCTCAATGCAAGCTATGAAAAACTATCTTATGTGTGCCTTAGGATCCCCTTTTCCTCTATACTTATCAAATTTAGGCGTCACAAAGTGTATAGGAAAAGGAGGCATTGGAATGCTCTTTTCAAATGGATAAGGACATATGTCTCTCATTGTGTATGTTGGCTTTGGTGTATTTATGTCCTCCATTTTCTTTTGTAAGTCCCTGATTTGTTGCTCCAAATTGCTCTTAGGTGGAGATTGACTTCTTGGAGCATACCCCATGCTTGAGGCACCAATTGGAGGAGGAGCATGTTGCATATATGGATGATATTCATCATACACATGTTCATATGGAGGAGGTCTATAGTGATGTTGCGTATATGGACCACTTGGTATAGATTCATGTTGAGGAACGCCATATCTATTTTGTCCATGTATACCATACTCTACAGGCATGTCATGCTCTAATGTTTTTCCCCAAAATTTGACACGGGGTTTCCTTGTGTCCAAATTTTGAGCATGCCTTTGAATATCCAATTGCTTTGGTGGTTGATCCTTAGCATTGATATGTGATTGAGCATATTTCTCTGCATAAGACTTCCATAATGGTCTTCGAAGGTGAGTATCATATGCTTGACCATGTGTATGTGGGACCTCTGGTTTTTGAATCAAAGATGATGGTGATTCAGGCACCATATGTGGTCCTCTATTGCCTCCATTATTAGGTCTTCTTTGATCCATGTTGGAGTGAGTTTGTTGCAAAGGTCTATGTTCCATTATTTGAGACATGTCAAAATCATGAGGTATCTTGGCTCCACTTTGTGCCATCATTTGTAAGAAGTATTGTCTATCTCTCCTCATTATTTCCTCAACCAATCGATTGAAATGGGGATTCATAATGGATTCTTCCACATCTGTTGAATATATGGAAAAGTTTTCCATATTGTCATTGTGTGTATCATTGTTATTTGTAGTGTCCATGTTCTCAACATTTGGAATGTTTCTATAGGCATCCATGTCAGGTAATGTGTTATGATCAGTATTGAAAAAGACATCATTGTCATACTTATAGACACTCATGTTTGCAGACTCTTGAGCCTCTTATATTTCTCTCCTAGATTTTTGAAGACAGGTTTCAACCATGAACTAGGTATTGACCGAGATGTGTGAGACTAGATGAAAATGGAAAAAGTATGGAAGACCAAGAGTTGGATGGGATGTAAATGAATTTGAAGTGTACTTGCAATGTCCAAAGTGTAAGACCAAGTATGTATGTAGTAGAGTAGGTGTGACCTCCAAAGAGAGGATAGTTTCTCTTGATGAGGTAAGTTGACCTTGACTCTAAGTAAGACCAAATGAGACCCAAAGGTGATAGACCTTGATGAGGGACCACTTAGCAAAATGTTGTTATATGTAGTGTGTTGACAAAGTATAGTGAGGACAAGCAAGTGACCTTTCGACTCAAGTTTAGACAAATGTGAATGTAATGTGAGGTGCAAAGAAATGATGGACTTTGTGAGACCCAAAGATAGGTTGAATGCTAAATGAAACCTAGAGAAATGACCTAGGAAGCTCAAGAATTCTGAAACTGACTGTGTTTGTTTGCTGGACTGTAACAGTTGTTTTTTTTCTTTTTTCAATTCTGATCATAGACGCGCCTGTATACTTCACAGACACGATTTCCTGACACAGACATGGTTATACAACACAGACGCTATTATGTCAGACACAGACGCATTTCTACAAAATTTGTGCAATTTTTTTCAATCTGTGAAGTCATTTTGTTGTGACCAAATCTGACTGTTTGACTGTTTTTCATGACAAGAGGACACAGTGTGGATGAAGACCCAATGTTTGCAAGTGTCTAGACTTCAAAATGACTCCAAGAAAAGTGTGTTGTTTGATGTAAACATGTTTTGCATACACTTGAAGACACAAAAGACACAATGTTTTGTTGTTTGGTCTTGAATGTTTTGAATGTTTAAAATAAGTCAAGCACAATTCTTATGGCTGGCCAAGACAATAGTTGTTGATCCCACATGAGGTTTTACCCCCGAGGCTACGCTATTCAGAGCGGATACTTAGATGCTTGACCTCACTGGCTCCACCCTCGGCACTCACTTCTCGGGTCAACCAAGTATCAGTCCCCACGAAAACTCCCGGTGGTGAACTTTGTATCTCTACTAAGAACCATATGTGTGTGGGCTGCTACCAGAGGTCTGACCTCCTGCCCCAACAACTAGAAGGATTTGGGATTCTAAAACAAAAGGGTTCTAGTAAGGGCATCCACTTGTGTGGCCATACATGTGGCACTTTCAGCTCTATAAATATAGAAGGCTCCCAGCTGATAGGGGTTACGCCCTACAAATGATCAAATAAATTTGATCAAACGGGTTTATGGGAAGACATAGTGTCGGTATGAACTAATCCGCACACGTTATCCATAGTTTTCACCATGAATACAGTTGTTTATAGTGGTTTGGAAGAGGTGGGTTTTCCTCGCTACCACTTGGGTCCTTCTCTTCTCACTAGCAGTCCTAATGACCACACGGGAAGACAGGCCCTCTAAAGATTAAACAAAAAGAGCCTATTGCTCAAGACACAAAAGACAATGATTCAATTTTAGTGCACCAATTGAAGTGTTTTCTAGTCTATTGAAAACAAGGCACACAATAAAAATCCAAAAACCCTTGTCAAGGACCTCCAACAAAGAGTTGTTAGTAGTTTGGATTGTTTCAAATAATCACCCCTTCCTGCAAGCACACAAGTTAGGTAAATTTTAAATCCAAAAGACTTTGTGAAAATAGGGGCCTTCAACCAAACGATTTTGCTTTTAAGACAAACTGCACCAATTTCGTTAGCTAGATCTGAAAATGTTAGCTCAAAATAAATTGGATCTAAAACATTAAATGCAAGACAAAATGGTGAAAAATGAAAACCTAAAAAAAAATTATTATTTTTTTTTTAAAACACAGACGCAATTTTACCTTACATAGACGTGATTCCACCCTACATAGATGCGATTCCACAACACAGACACATTTTAACACCTCACAGAAACGTTTCTGCAAAAAAATGCAAAACAAAAAATCCTGCAGAGCACAGATGTGATTAAAATGATCACAGACGCGACTAGATCCCACAGACACGATTAAATTGCCCACAGACGCGATTCCACAACACAAACGCATTTCTGCAAAAAAAATGCAAACCAAAAAATCCTGCAAGACACAGATGCGATTAAAATGATCACAAACGCGATTAGATCTCACAGATGCGAATAAAGTGCCCACAAATGCGCCTATAATGAAAACCTGCAATCTGGAAAATGAAAATTCTGCCAGAAACATAGACGCGGTTTAGAGGTTCACAGACGCAATTCGGGAACACAGACGTGATTCAAAAGTGCACAAACACGACAGAAAGCCAAAAACACGATCCAAAAGTATGCAGATGAAATATCAAAATGCTGTCAAAAAATGTCAAATCTGCAACTTCAAAACACAAAATCTGCAACAAAGATGTTAAATGCAAAAGGGACAAGAGTCCCACCGGGCATGCCAAAATGTATATGGTGAAAATGGATAACAATAATAATGATATTGAAAGGCTAAATGAATTCAACCACCAAACCCTAGCCTAACAACAACTAAGATCTACCATAACATATGAAGATTACCTAAGACAATGCAAATCAAATGAAATCACAAAGATTATACCATCACATGTCCAATAGGGTTTGGATCTCCATTCTTCCTATCTCCATTGATCTTGCTTGATATATTTGCTCTCAGATTTTATGTGTACAAGAGCTCAACAAAGAATGGAATGTGGTTGCAAGTAGGATCGTAGTGTAGTCAAGTCATCAAGATGATTGATTAGAATGATTGATTAGGGTTTGATAATGAAGGAAGCCTCTCCTTATATAGAAGACACTATATGAAATGGAGGGATAAGATTGAGAGGTGTAAAAGGAGGTTGGCTATGATTAGAGGGTAGGTAAAATAAATAATAAAATAATGAGAGGGTAGGTAGTCTATGAATTAAGAGATGAATGACATGTGTCATGGGTATAAAAGGTTAATGACTTAATTAAATAAATAAAGATTTATTTAATTAATAGAAGAAGTGGAATCTATTAAATAAATAAAATATTTATTTAATTTAGGAAAAGGATAATTTAAATAAATAAATGTATTTATTTAAATGAGAAATAAGGCTAGAAGAGGATAAATGAATTAATTAAATAAATAAGGATTTATTTAATTAATAGAGGAATTAAGCTTAGATAATTAAATAAATAAAATATTTATTTAATTAGACTGGACAATTTTGGGTGTCTACAGATACTTTAATTTCTAGCCAAACTTGGGATTTAGTTCGCTTGCCTCATGGTAAAAATCTTGTTTCTTGCGAGTGGCTTTATGAAACTAAATTGAATGCTAATAATCAAGTTAGTATATTTAAAGCTAGATTAGTTGCTAGAGGTTTTTCTCAAACTGAAGGCTTAGATTATACAGAAAATTTTGCTCCTGTTGCTAAAATACCTACAATTAAACTTGTGCTTGCTTTATCTTCTAGAATGAATTGGCCTATTCACCGAATGGATGTTAAAAGTGCTTTTCTTAATGGTGATTTAGATGAGGAAATTTATATGTCTCAACCTCTAGTTTTATTAAAGAAGGTAATGCACACTTAGTCTATGAATTAAAGAAATTAATTTATGGATTAAAGCAATCTCCTAAGGAGTGGTATTCAAAGATTAATGTATTCTTTCTTTCCCAAGGCTTTATTAGAAGTAAAACTGATCCTAACTTGTATATTAAACATAGTGAACATGATATTGTCATTATTATCTTGTATGCAAATGATTTGATTCTTACTTCAAGTTGTAATACTTTGATTTTTGATATTAAGTTTCAACTTAATCAAAAATTTCAAATGACTGATTTAGGTTTTTTACATTATTTATTAGGAATGCAAATTTGGCAAACCTCTAAAGGAATTTTCTTATCTCAAAGTAAATATGCTCAAGATCTCATAGATAAGTTTAAAATGAATGATGCTCACCATGTTTCAATTCCTATTGAATTAGGCATGAAGTTAATTCTTGATATGCAAACTCCTCTTGTTGATCCTACTTTGTATAGACAATTAGTTGGAAGTTTGAATTATTTAACTCTTTCTAGGCCAGATATTACTTATAGTGTTGGTTTGGTTTCAAGATTCATGTCTAAAGCTCAACAAACACACTTTAAAGTTGCTAAAAGAATTTTAAGATATATTAAAGGAACTATTAATGTAAGTTTGTTTTATGATGCAAATTCTGAATTTACTTTAAATAGTTTTACTGATTCCGATCTAGATGGAGATCCCAATGATGGGAAATCTACTTGTGGTTATTGTTTTTTTGTTGGTTCAAGTGCAATTTCTTGGAATAGTAAAAAAAAACAATCTACCTCTCTTGGATCCACTGAAGCTGAGTACAAAGGATGCACTAATGCTTCCAAAGAAGCCTTGTGGCTTAGAAGACTAGTTGACAATTTGGGTCTACCTCAACATGGACCAACTCCATTGTATTGTGACAACCAAAGTACCATTGCCTTGGCTAAAATTATGGTTTTCCATGCAAGGACAAAACACATTTCTCTCCAACACCACTTTATTATAGAACAAATTGAAGACAAGCAAGTTTCACTCCTCTATTACAAGGAGAAAGACCAAGTTGCAAATATTTTTACCAAGCCACTTTGTAAAGAAAAGTTCTAATTTCATTGTAAAAATCTTGGATCCCTCTTTCTGAACCCTCAAGAGCCAATTTCTTGCAATTACACTTCTTTATTTGCTCTTCTTCTTAGAGAAATAGCCGTATGAATTTCCAATGGTCCAATCCCCATACTCCTCTTTATGTGGAATACCCATTGTCGCCATCACCGCTTCCTTATTAATACTGACTAACACCTCACCATCACTGGTTCTGATACACCTGTTCTCTAAGTCATATATGTTCGTGCAAGCCAACACTAAATCTCACATTTTCCCTTTCAAAAGTTCTTGTGCCTCCTTCTTCACATTTGCGTGATTGCTCCAAGCTTTCTGCATTTCTCTTGGTAACATTTACTTCATCAATAAACTTACTTGGATTTTGTTATTCTTTCCTTTCTCTTGTATTTCCTTTCACATGAGGTTTGGTC
This sequence comes from Cryptomeria japonica, assembly GCF_030272615.1. Lineage (NCBI taxonomy): Eukaryota > Viridiplantae > Streptophyta > Pinopsida > Cupressales > Cupressaceae > Cryptomeria > Cryptomeria japonica. Next base: position 95,451,745 of record NC_081411.1, read on the forward strand.
AAGCTTTGGCAGCACTGGCCTCATTTTAACTATCTATTCTCTTAACCAAGAAATTTTAACAATAATACAATATGCTACCCCAATAATACAATATGCTACCATGAAAACTAAAAATTCTTCTAGAGAACAGAGCTGGATTTACCTTCGACGGCTCCAATTTATTGAAGTATGGCAACTGGGACCTTCCTAAATATGGAAATAAACTCATACATTTTTCTTTTTATCAGATGGGCAAATATCTATAGGGCCACACATGCTTCATCATGATTTACCCAAGCATCCGAAGTAACGGTGAAATGACAAACCTGACACCTTCTTAATTATCCATCACTTCCGCACAGGCAATTTGATGTTTGCATGATTACTTTCTACATTTAGAATTTCAATAATTTAAATAGGGGAGTATTCCTTCTTGTCGTCCCACTTTTATTTCCACCAAAGAGCTTTCGGGTTAGTTTGAAATGAACCTATGAACCTTGAACCACTTCAATAAAAGGTTCAAAGCTTCAACTTCACTGAAGAAATCTAACAGTAACGGGCAACACATAAACAAAACCGGGAAGGAGCGGCAAAAGAAAAGGACTATTTAAAGTGAACCCTAAACCTTTTGAACCACTTGAAATTTGGTTCAATGCTCAAGACCGCATATGAACTGAATGTAAAAAGACTCACACTTGTCATATAACAATACATTTCCACGACTCACTAAAAAGGCATTTCAAACCTTGAACCTTGAACCTCTTGAAATTTGGTTCAACGGGTTCAAAACTTCAATGTACAAAACAAAGAAAAACACGCTTGTTCACATGGTGACAAAGATCGAAACAACTTTGTTTTTAAATCGCGCTTTGAACCTTGAACCATATGAACCTTTTGACCAAAGAATTCAACAGTTCAAGTATGGGGAGAACAAATGACCCAATGGAAGTTAAAGGCTCAAAAGGCAAACTGCGAATTTGAATATTAAGAAGGGAAAAATTATGGGTGGACTAACATATATCATCCAACAAATCAGAAAAATTTGTTATTTTTATTTCTTTTATGCCTTTTCTTTTGTGGTGTAAATCTAATTATCTTGGTGAAACTACAAATGATTGTTCATGCATCAACATCTATCTAGCATTCTCACTACACATTTGACAATATTAATTTATTAATTAAAATTTAATTCAAGTTATATTTCAAATTCTAAAGCAAGGAATGTGAACAATTAATATGCATTTAGCAGGCTAATATATTTATTTTTGTTGAAACATAATATTTAATTTCTTCCAACTAGGATTCTAGTTTAGCAATTCTCTTTCACACTTAATGAACTTTTATTTTATAGTTATGCACAAGATACTTCATACTTTTACTTCCCTTAGATAACGTCCTATTTAACACATCTTTTTTTTTCAAAATCCACACCCTTGACCAACACGACATCAAAGCCATGAATTTGGCTTCCTCGCTAATATATGATTTATGTGATGAATGAAATTTGTTAATGTTGAATATGATTTATGTTGTAGTTTATTTTAAGCATCATTTTTGTAAGTTGATTTTAATAAATAACATTATTTACTAGATATACAAATATATAAATTTTATGTATTGCATATTTAAAAAAATATATATTTATTATTAAATATTAATCCTTTAAACTTGTAAAACATTGTGATATGAATTTCCCATCTCGTATTACCATTATTAAATTTCGTTGACTATTAACAAATTTAGACTGGTATCTTTCAAGTTATGACATTGAAATTGTATCTTTCCTCCCATTTTCTCTCTATGTACACTTTGTTCTAAACTTCCAAGATACCATGGATATTTTGCAAACATTGCTGAATTTTATAGTTTCTATCATAAAATAGTAGATCCAATTTATGCATAAACCATAATCATTCATTGTTCACGGCCCACTTTGAAGTCCTCTTTTACACCCATCAATTTTCTTTTGCCCTAAGGTTTCTCAAACCATTTCACAAATTTGTTTTGTGCATATCCTGTGTTCATTATATTTTATTATCTAACAAAACTCATTTATTATTTTATCAATCTCCTTACTGTATGAACCTCATACCTCCACCAACTTTTGCATAGACATTTTAGAGAAGAATATAAGTTGTTGCATTTTAAGATCCAATTAAAAAAGGTATTTCAATGAATATGCACAAATAAGGGTGTTGCTTTTACACACGCCTGTAGCATCCATCACAATATCATGTGTGTTTTAGGGTTTCCCTTCGAAGCTTGTGCAAAATAGCGATGTCTTCATATCTTAAAATCATATCCTCTATTTTGGTGTCCACCATATCATAGGAATTACTTAAAAAATTTATCATTTATTTTCAAAGGTAGCATATTTAGATTATTTTCATAAAAATGACTTTAAAGTTTTTTCATAATAGTTGCCTTGAAATTAAAATATTATTCTTAAAATTATTTGTAATAATTTAAATAAATACTTTCTAAAAATCAAATTTAAAATCTTATGACTCGAAGATGACAAGTACATCATGAGACCAATTCAATTTCAAATATTTCCCATATTCTTTATGATAATTTAATTTTGTTTCCATCTTAGTAATACTCAAAACTTGAAAGCTATGTTCTAGTCAAACTTTATAGGCTACAAGATTTGAAGATGGAAAGAAGAAGCTATGCGAAATACTAACAAGAACAAGAAGAAGGTAAAACTATTTCATGGAGACAAAGAACATCAAAATTCTAACATATTCGCTAGTTGCCTAGACCTACTTATAAATACTCAAAATAGAAACTTTATATAGAGTTAGTTCACACATGGATCTTCTAGAAATTAGTACCTATATACTTCTAAAACATTATTTAATAGCATGGTTAGAACTAAAAAAAATATAATAGTCTATGAAGACTGATTACTTGCTCACTTGAATGTAGGAGCTCAGTTTTGTTTTATTGAGTTGATTAGAAATTGAATTAGAGTTAAAATGAGAGGGGGTTGAATTCGTACCGCCTTGTAGAATGGAGGAAACAAAAAACTAAACCATGGATTTAGTTTCTTCCAACATCCATACAATAGAGTACCTATAAAATCATACAAATGCAGTTCTGAAACAATCTAACATTCATGTTAATCAGGCATATTAAATCTATTTCCTTCTTATCTTGAAGATCCAACAATGAATTATTACGCTCTTTGATTTTTAGCACTAAGCACCAGAAGCCATGAACAACAAAATAAAGTAATATCAATTAAACAAATAATGAGTTGATGAACAAAATGGCACAATATGAAAGCTAAAATGTAAGAATGAGATTTGTAAATACATGGAAGTAAAATAACATTACGATCTCAAGATTATGGAAAGCGAGAAAGGAAAATGAGAGGGACAAATAGTTTTATAGCCATCCTCGTGCAGAAAATCTATCGTGGGAGAAATATGGAATCAAAGAAGGTAGTTATGGCTAAATATTTGACCCACATTCTCCAATTGAGTGTGGTGGATGGGAAGAGAAAATATATCGTGAGAACAATATGGAATCAAAGAAGGTAGTTATGGCTAAATATTTGACCCAAATTCTCCAATTGAGTGTGGTGGAAGGGAAGTGTAAAGAATAAATTGAATGGGTAGGATATGCTGGATATTAGGTGAATATTAAGATTTTATGAAATAATAGAGATAAATAAATAAATAATGGAGTGATTTAATAATATCACAAGTTGACCCCAACAAGATATCCATGAAGAAGGCAACTAAAGCAAGCTATAGAATCAATGGCGACTCGAGGAGAGGTCTTCATTTCCAACTCTTCGCTTTACTTCTTCTCTCCGTCCCGAGGAAATGGATGAATGCAGCTATGAGTCGAGTGGATCCGCTTCTATATCAATTCTTCCTTCCTTCCAGAGATTGCCTTGGTACTCAAGTCAATGATTTGGTTATCCTATCGATGAGGTTTCCATCTAGCCCTAGAGATCTCTGGATTTCGAATGTTTGTGGCTTGGTGCTCCTCTCCTAGTCCTAGTGCTATGTTCAAGCGTTCATTCCTATCCGAACTGCTTTATCTTTTGCCCACCCAACTACCTTCCCCTGTAAAGCCAAAGGGGAGTCTTACCTTGTGCTGATAAGTCCGTAAGTCATCCGCTGTAAAGCCGAAGGAGAGTCTTAGCAAAGGGAATTCCATGAGTTTTGTAAAGGATTAAGTATTTCGACAGATAAGGTGGATAAGGTGGATTTTGGTGGATCCAAAATATATGAAATTTTAGGGTGAAAAAAGTGGAAATCCCTGTTGTTGGGGCTTGTGTAAGCATAGAATCGAGAGAAGTGTGAAAATGTGATGGATCTTAATTGTCGCTTTAATTCCTTTCAGTTTATTTCCAGCTTTAACCAGCTTTAATTAATTCCTAGTAAATGGTCCATAGAATTGTAGGGCTTTGCTTTCAGCAGTTTTCATTAATTGGATTTTCCCAAAGAATTTAATTAATTCTTGGTAAACGGGCCATAGAATTATAGGACTTTTCCTTCAGTAGTTTTCATTAATTGGAATTGCCCATAGAATAGTAGGGTCATGAAATGGGCCATAGAATTTTAGGGCAAGCCTTTGCATCAAAGTTTTCATTAGGCTATTAAATTGTAGTGCCTTTGCGTCGATGTTTTCATTAATTATGTCGAAGTTTTCATTAACTGCCATAGAATTGTAGAAAAGAAAGTGGGTGATTCGATGATTCTATAGGTAACATGCCCACTATCCCCAGCTGAATACTAGGGCCACCCAACAATTACTATTCAGCACTGTAGTTGTTCCCACCCTACTATTTTAAGGGAGCAACAGTTGGCGAAACACATAACTTAGGAGGGAAACAACGAATAGCAGCGGCAACAAAACACTTTTCTCTTAGGCAACAGCGGCAACAAAACAGCCTCGCCCAATTCACGGCTTGAGCCCCTCTCTACCTACCTCGAGCTTTGTTTTGGTGATTGAGAACCCACTGAAATAGTCTAATCTGTAGAGCCCCTCTCTACCTACCTCGAGCTCCAAGCATGTTTGGAGAGATATTGGTGAAACCACCGCTAAGAGGCCGGCAATGACCAGTCTGTTCCCATCCTTCCTATCTGAGAACAATCTCTCATGAACAACCCCTTTCACCATTCATCAACCTAACTCCCTCTAAGAGATAATTTATGATGGAAGTAGCCATCAACCAAAGAAATGATTTTGACGACAACACATTTCAATCAATATTCCAGCTCCATGCTAGTCAACCATCGTGCATTTCCCCGCATAGGGCCCCACACCTAAAGGAAGGAAGGCGAAAATTTTCATTACAACCACAATACTGAATTGGCTCACACTCCTCTCCTATAGATGTCTTATAGATACACAGAGACATAATTATGGTTACCAAATCCAACCGGTACATTTATTGCCTCCATTTTTAGGTTTACCACCTTTTTTCTTCTAGGGGGATTGTGACTTCCACTCATCCTCACATTATTTTTTGCGATCCCCATTTGAGCCGGGGTTAAATAGAAAATATCTTCGGACATGTAGTTTGATGGTAAAATCACTTCGTTGGTGAAGCGGCCACCAAGATTCAAATCTTTGCTCGGCCATTGTTGTGGCCTCACTGGTTCATAGCTCCACATAAAAATTGTTCAAGTGGACCTAGCATAATTTGAAAAAAAAAGATCTAGAAAATAATACCAAATTTAGTAATAAGATGGTTATGAGGAAAAATTGAAATAATATATTGTCCAAAGATATTCTAGTAATAATTATGATTGATATGATATGCCCCCTCGAGAGATTGATCGAACAAATTGTGATGGAGATTGATATCTCGATAGGATACGAGAAAACAATTGAATAATTGATATTGTGTGAGTAATTAAGTGAAGATGCCCATTTGATGAAAATGCACAAACGATAAGCATAACTAAAAAATTGATGGAAATGAATAGTATAGCCAAGGTGATAAGCTGATTAAGTTTATCTAGCTGACTAAGCTAATAGGGATTAATGCTAGCACAGGATAAGTGGATTCAATAATTGATTGATGGATTAGGGGGCAATGAGATTGCGAGTGGTGATAAAGTGATTACCAAGCATGAAGAGACATGTAGCAGTTGGATAAAGAAATGAAGAACTAAGGGGAAAGTCAAAGAAGTGATGAAAAGAATGAATATAATGAAAGAAAGAATATGAGAAAATGTGATAAAAGAAATGAAGATGATCAAAGATGGAGAGTAAGCGATGACTATTCTTGAGGTTTTAAAGTGGTTATACCATCATTGAGCTTATTATGGCAAAAGGATGAACTCATCTAGATATGGATGAAACTAATATAAATTATACTAGTTGCATGCAGGAAGACACATTGGATAGTTAAGGAATGCTCGAATTCATATGAAGCCCATATGTCCTCGATGATCTTAGATGATCATGTCCTAACATGAGTCATGATATTACTAAGGAACATTCTACAAGTAGAAAACAATTAAACTTGTCCCATCCTCACCTTTGTAGTCAAAGACATCCTGGAAAAGCTAAAAGATATATAACCAAAGATAAAAATAGGAAAAATCGAAAACCAAATCAAACAAGCAGACAACAGGTTTCATGCAAGAATGATCCTTGTCACAATTGGATTTCAATATATTGATACTAATATTGTTTTAAGTTCTTGATTGTAATCTGAGCATGTCAAGACTTCACTAAAACCTAGAAGTTGCATTGTCTATCTAAACATGTACACCCCACTACAAACGAAATGCTTTATTACGAAGCAAAGATGGAATATTTCATAGTTCCTCTAACAATGAGGTGTGAAGTATCCCAATCCAATACGAAATGAAGGATATGGCCCAACAACTCAGTTTAGTGTGCAACGTAAAAGCATGTATGCATGGAAAATACAAAACAACTCACAATCCAGGATGACGATGGAAAGCTTATTATGAAATTGTGAGATGTGAAGGGTATGGACATGAATGATCAATGAAAGTGCTAAAGGAAGAAGGAGAAAAATCCCTACACATGGTGTTGATTGCTCATTTTTCAACATGGTACTTGCCCAAGGGGCCGCCAAAATGGTTTTCACACATGGACAAAAGATTAATTGCTAAATTGATATTTTTCATCATTTTTTTTTCATTTTTTCTGGACTTTTTTTCTTTATTTTTTCTTTTATCTTTTTTCCAAGCCTTTTTTTCTTTTTTTTTAAAAATTTTTTTTTAGGACTTCTCTCATTTTTTCTTGTTCTTTTTTCAAAACTTTTAAAAGAAACTCCTTGAAATGCTCAAGTATAAACTTGCATTCATGTGAATGGTATTGATTAGATCATCTAGTGATTCATCCTCTAGAGTTGCCAGTTGATAAGCTCTTGATCCATACGGGGCAATGATGATATATGGACCTAACTAATTAGGTCCAAACTTTCCCTTTTTATCTCTATCTTGCTGATTCTTTGGATTCTATTTATCAACAAGATCACCAATCTCAAAAGTGCATGGTTGAACTCTATGGTTGTAACCTCAACACATATGTTGCTAGTATGCTCTGAGGTGATTATATGTATTTTTTCATCTTTCATCCAATGATTCTTACTCATGCAAGTGGGAGACTCTATAGTCTACATCATTGATCAGGTTGCACAAACAAAGCCACATGGAAGGCATCTCAACCTAGATTCACAACATGGGTTTAGTACCATAGACAACGATGTATGGAGTGGCACATGTGGGAGTGTGAACACTCATGCGATAATCCCAGGAGGAAAGGTGCAACTAGATATGCCAATCACAACTAGCTTCATTGACCATCCTTTTAAAAGAAATTAGAATAGTTTTATTAGAGGCCTCAGCCTCGCCATTACCATGAGGATAATAGGGCATGGAAAAATGGTGTTGAATATGTAATTTGTCATAAAGTTCAAAAACATGCCAATTTTTGAAGGGATGACCATTATCTATGATGATAGACAAAGAAGTACCATATAGACATATGATGTAATTCAAAATTAAGGTAGCAATTTGTTTACTGGTGACATCGGTTAAAGGAACAACTTCAATCCATTTTCTAAAATATTTTGTAGTACTGATGATGAATTTATGACCATTAAATGAAGGCGGATGGATTTTGCCCAAGAGGTCAAGTCTCCACTGATAGAAGAGCCATGATGTAACAATGATTTTTAATTCTTCTGCAGGTGCATGTATTAAGTCTCCATGTACCTGGCATTGCTTGCATTTCTTGATAAACTGATAAGCATCATTTTCCATAGTAGGCCAGTAGTAACTAGTGCGTAAGAGTTTCTTGGCTTGGATAGGACCACTAGAATGTTCCCCAATATATACCTTTGTGCTCCTATTATAAGGCATTCTTGGACTCATCATGCTCAAGACATCAAAGTAAAGTACCATTAAGACCCCAATCATAAAGGGTATCGACTAAAATGGTATAACGGGAGGCTCCACATATAAAGGCTTTTCTTGCTTTATTGGATGGGTCAAGAGGTAAGGTATTGTCATGTAAGTAGGTGTAAATGTCTTCGTACCACTGGGAATTAGGATGAATGATATTATTTTCATTGGAAAAGTTATAGGTAGGTTGTAAGAGCGATTCAACAAAGAACTCACAATATGTGGCATTAGTTGGCATTATTACAAGTCAGGCTATGGTAGCCATTGCATCAACTACTCTATTGTTATCCCTAGAAATTTGTTCAAAGGTTATTTTTGTGAAATAATCTTTAAATTCATCCATCATTCTTTTGTATGACATCAATTTTCATCTTTTGTCTTGTAGTCATCATTAAACTCTCTTATCACTAACTAGGAATCGCCAAGAACACATAATTCTAGGATTTTACATTGTACAACCATACAGAGTCCTGAGAGTAATATTTCATATTGCATAGTATTATTAGTAAAGGGTGAACTCACAAAGTTGGTTCCCACTTTTTCCAATGAAGGAAATTGGTGAAAGTGGAAAATTTTGTTTACGGGGGGTTCGAGCGAAGTGGGGGCGTTCGAACGGAATACCCTTTGGGGTTCGAGCAAAGACCCCACTTCGCTCGAACCCCATATTTCAAGCGAAGCACCTTTAATGGAACCCCCCTTCATTCAAACCCCCCTAAAAAAGGGGGGTTCGCTCGAACCCCCCTTCGTTCGAACCCCTTTTTTAACACTTCTCTGAAGATTTCAACATTTTTTTGCAGATTTTTTGCCTTGAAACCTCTAGTTGAAGGCTCAAATGGAATGATCTTGACAACCCAAAATGTAGCATTATAGTCCTCGAAGCAAGCTTTCTAATGAATATAATTTTATTACATATTCAGTTTATTATGAACTTGTTTTTTTAATTTTACCAAATATAGGTTTTTCACCGAACATGAACTTCTCTGTTCAACGCATTGGGAAAAATAGGAAACTAATTCAAAAAAATTCTAAAAAATATCTAAGCCCTAGGTATTGATGTCTTCTTTCTAACAAAAAAATAAAATTGAATTTGGATATATCTAGAGTAAGTTATGTGTTCAAACATAAACCTATGTCTGAATTATGACTAGTTGGACTTGAAAACTTAATAAAATAAAAAATATTGAACATATCAGTATCACTACTTTTCGAGGGAGATGGAAAAATTAAAAAAAATCCTTCAAAAAAATTTGAAAAAAATATATATAGAATCTACAAACAAATTTCTACAAATCACTAATTTACATCATCTTCAAATTCTTAATAGTTTAAAAGTTATAGTTGTCGGAAGTTGAAGATTATTTTAAAATTGTTCATCTCAGTGTCAAAAGTGGCACAAAAGTGGGAACCATTATTGTGAGTTCACCTTGAATGGAAACAATATCTTATAAGCCTTAGGTATACAGTCCCCTTATAGTGTGACAAAGAGAATTCCAGCACCAAGACCACCTTGTGTGAAGGAACCATCAAAATATAAAGTCCACATATATGTAGATTCCACATTGAATATTGACTCATCAGATAACTTTATAATAAGTGCATGATCATCTGGAATAGGAGAATCAACAAGTTGATATGTTATAGCTTGTCCCTTTATTGTTATTCTTTCTACATACACAATATCAAACTCAATGTTAATCATGATCCATTTAGCTAGTTGTCTGGTAAGTGCCTCTTTATTGAAAAGATACTTAAGAGGATCAATTTTTGAAATCAACTTTGTTTGATATACAAGCATGAAATGTCCCAACTTCTGTGAAGAAAAAACTATGGCAAGACATGCTCCTTCCATATGAGTATAATTAAGCTCATATCCTACCACAGTATGATTGATATAATATATACCATGTTCTTTTCTTTCAGAATCACATTGTGTAAAAAGTGCCCTCAATGTTGTGGTAGTTAATGAGATGTAATGGATTAGAGACTTATCATCTTTTGGAGGGACAAACACGGGTGGTCATATTGAGCATTAAATTTTTCTTAGAAAATCTTGTTCACAGTTCTCATCCCACCTAAATGGAACTTTCTTATGTAGCAAGTGCTGAAAGGCTTGACATTCATTCACCAGTTACACTATGAAATGGTGAATAGACTGTAACCTTCCTTGCAAGGATCTTAACTAACAAATATTTCTTGGTGGTTTCATTTCAATTATATCTTTGACTTTAGCAAGGTCAACTTCATGTAAGTGTCCCTCTCTAATAATTGTGATACTTAGTATAAGTACAAATCCAATAGCCAACAAGATGAGAGGGGGGGGTGAATCATACAAACTTAATAATCCATAAAAACATCAGATTCAACCTCGGTAACATATATATTAGTCATATAACCAAAAAAAACTGTCAAACATGCAAACTCAAAAGCATATGAACAATATAAACCTCATAACACAAGATTTAACATAGAAAACCAAATAGGGAAAAACCACCATGGGATTTTGGACCCACTAAGAAATATACTCTTCTAGAGTATGATCGGTTAAAAGCAAATCCTTTTAAAGATTACAAACACATTGCTAGATGTGACCTGGTTAAGGGATTTCCCTCGGATCTATTAGGATCTTCACTTTGTTAGAAGTGACCTTGTCAAAGGATTTCAAACACTCAATCAAAATGTCACCTTGCTAGAGAATTTACACATAAGACTGCTAAGTCCACTCGGTTAAGAGATTTCCTGTCACTTTCACAAAACAACAGTGATAAAATCTATCTACAACTTCACATCTAAAATGCTAAATCAGATTCCTAATTGTTCAATACAATCTAGACATAGAACTAATCTTGTCTATTTGTTGGGCATCAATACTCTATTATTCTAACAGGTCTTCAAGCTTCTGTGCTCGGTAATCACTATGTAGCATCCCTGTGCATACACTTGCCCAAATACATTGTTTATCAATAGTTTCCTATTTATAAACAATCTTCTAACTACTTAGTCTCCTTGATCACATTTCCCATGATCAATCATAGCCATCAGATCTTCAATCTTGTCCAGGTTCATTGTATCTTTTGATCTGAAAACATTTTACCCCACCTTGGAACTTGCACATTCACCTTGGAACTTGTGTTAGGGTAATGTGGTTCAATCTGAGCTATAGATCTTCTTGCCAACTTTCCATTGCCTTAGATAAGTTAACAAATTTCTTCCACAACTTACCAATCATTGATCCGCTCCAGCTCATCAGCTTCTTTCATTAAATATCACATGTAAACTTTTAATGCATTCTGTTATAGCTCAGTTACAACTTGGTGAATACTAAACTTCACTTGGTAGACATTCTGCCTTCTTTAACTGATAGCGATAACCTTAGGGTTTACCAACTAGGTTCTTTGCCTGATAACATAGTATAGTATTAACCTTTACATTTTGCAACATATGCATGATGTTAAAACAATCTAAAACATCAAGATCTCATCATTGTCTAACTCGGTAGAGTTTCCCATCGAATAACTTATCCCCTTATTCATCATATTCTTTCCTATGTCTTTACGGACTACTTTATAATCTTCATATCATACTTCTCAAGATATGGCAACATCATACTGAATTAGAAAATCAATTTCTTGACATCAATGATAAAATAATAATATCAAGATAGTAAAACATCTTTAATCAGTTATGTCCATAATCATCAACAACCTTCTCAATATCCTTATCAAAATGTCATCAATCATTCATTGTCTGTAATAATGTGATATTGCCAACAATCTCCCCCTTTGGCATTGATGGCAAAACCAATTGATTTGACCTTTAAAAGATTTAGATTGTTGTGATTCTGAAATGCTGAAATGCTCTCCCCCATACATTAGACTTCTCTTCTGTTTTTAGTCTTTATTTCAATCTATAGTCTTTTCTCAATCTCTCATATATTCTCTCAGTCTTCTCCTCCTTGGTAGGTCTTCTCCCCCTTTGGTAGGTCTTCTCCCCCTTTGACAACAATGCCAAAAAGAAAAGAACTAAAACATAATTTGTTTCTGTAAGAAGTTATTGCCTGCTGTTGTGTATCAACTGAGTCTCGGTCAGAGCATTTGTCTTCAATTCCTATTCCATGTATCATTTTTTGTATTATTCCAGTATTACTTCCAGTACACTTTCAGAAAAACATTCTAAAGTGTATCACTCCAGCATCAACTCCCCAAAAGATATTCAATAGAGTCATCGAAGTGATGCTTTCACCAAACTTGGTCAGTGAGTAGAAGATAGGGGTAGGACCCCTAACTTACTTCTGAGATATTCAGAAGTGTCCTTTGGTAGTGGCTTGGTGAAGATATCTGCTATTTTCTCCTTTGTGCTAACATATTCCAACACCACTTTCTTCTCTTGAGCTTCTTCTCTAAGATAATGATATTTGATAGATATGTGCTCTGTCTTAGAGTGCATAACAAGATTCTTTGAAATATTAATGGCACTAGTATTGTCATAGAATATAGTTACTAGTTCGGTAACTTTCTTATTTATGCCTTCCAATAGTTGTTTGATCCATGCAATGTTGGTACAATTCAGTGCTGCAACAACATATTTAGCTTCGGCTGTTGACTCAGAAACACATCCTTGTTTCTTGCTAAGCCAACTCACTAGTCTTTCTCCTAAGAATAAAGCTCCTCCACTTGTGCTTTTCCTATCACCAATGTTGTCTGCCCAATCAACATCAGTATAAACTTTTAAATCAAAATCATTTCCTTTCTGATATACTAAGCCATAATCTTCAGTGCCTTTTAAGTATCTGAAAATTCTTTTGATTGTTGGCATGTGTGTTTCCTTAGGATCTGTTGTAGTACCCCTACCCTAATCAATCTCTAATCTTGGTTTAATCTTGGTTAGTTTATCTTAGTATAATGTTATAGTCAGATGTTTGATTTAACGCATAGCTGTTGATGTGGTTTTCACACTAGTTGTATGCAAGTTACTCAGTGTTCCTATTTCGTGATATTAGTATCGGACTAATGCTCTCATTAAGTTATTATATATGTATGCATGTATGACTCTTGGTTGCAGGATAATTCAGGTACAACGCCGCATGAGTGCGAGGTTCGTCTTCACCTGGATGTACAAGTTTGAGTGTACCTCCTTAATCCTTAGAGTTGGATTAGGTGGTCATAAGACCCTGGTTGACCTTCGTCGTGCTCAAGTGAGCATCGTCAGTCGTCGTCGATGTTCCCTTTTTGTTTGGGTTTGCGAGTCGTCTGTTTGGTTGACTTTCTCGGTTTGTGTGCTTGGTGTGCATGGTTAAATTGATTAATTAGTCCATGGTAATTATTCTGTTTAAACATGTATTTGTGCATTAGAGATTAATGGACTAAATTAATCGGGATTTCGTTATGCGATTTTCATTGATATTAGATTGCTCGTTTTAAATTGGGAGTAAGTTCGATTAAATGACTGATTTTGAATATTAATGCATTTTGTATATGCTGTTAAAAAGAAAGTTTTATATTTTATCGCAATAGATTTAATAGTATTCTGTTGGCTTTTGAAATTAGAAAGGTTAAATTGAATTAAAGGAAGAAATTGATTTTGGATTTGAAAAGCAAGTTAATTTGTTGCTATAGTTAGAAAGGAATTAATTTTGAGAATTAATTTTAAATAAAAATTTTAATTCCAAAAATGGAATTTTGGTCAACTCTTCCATATAACCTAAAATTTGGGGAAATTTTGGGGGATGGACAATTTTGGAAAAATTTTGGTTGGAGAGAAATTTTGGGATGGAATTTGGGGGCTTTTGGAGAGGAAGGGATTATGCTGGATCTGACAGGTGGACTCTCCTTCAGCTATTCTAGGATTGCGTATGAAGGTAGGATTCTGAATTGTTTTCTTGTTGCCAAAAGAATTTACTGTTCTGGTTGAAAGAAATGAATTTGTTCTTGAAAAAAAAACAATTTGATTGTCCATTATGAGTTTGGCTGGAAATGTATTTGAGGTGTTGTTAATTCCTCCATTCTTTTTGGGTGTTTGAAACCCTTGGGTGTTTGTAAAGGATGAAAAACCATCAAGAAAATATGATATCTAACACAGTTCGTTTAAACCGAATTTATATTGAATCGAAATTCATTATCAAGCTTTGTAGTGGGCGTTTTGTTTTAGAAGTTCGAACTATGTTTAAAAGGGAAAAGAAAACATTTATTTTTATATCGAACTGGGCGTTTGTGACCATTTCCGAACTGTGTGTTAAAAAAAAAATTTATATATTTTTGTGCTGGGCGTTTTGTTATTAAACTGTGGGTTTGGAGTTTGGAGGGTGGGGAGCGGAGCTCCACCCGCTCCTCCTCCCTTCCCCCGCTCGTCCCCCCCCGCTTGCTCCCCTGTTCCCTTGGTTATCCGCGTTGGTGTGTTGGTCGCGGTGGACGCAGCTCCACTGCGGTGGCCGCAGGGCGCCGCGGGACCTACGGCACCATAGTGGCGCCGCCCGCACAGTTCTCCCCAGCCCTTCTGCAGGGAAAAGGAAAAACCGCGTGGGAGGAGCCCACATGGCCCCCACGTGGTTTGCTTTGGAGTTTTATGAAAAAAATTGTATTTCATGTTTTTTTTAATTTATTTAAAAATAAAAATAAAAAAATAAACAAATAAATGAGGTTGTTAAAATAAAAGTATTTTTTTTAAATAAAGTTTTCAATTGTTGATTAATGATTAGTATATACATGATTAATGGAAATTAATTTGTGTATATAAACTAATCGATATTAATTCAAAATTTGTGCAAATGCATTAATTATTAGTGAGATATATTTTATTAATAGAGATTAATAATTATATATTAACTAATAATTAACTGGGTTATTGTGCTCTATTAGTCGTTAATTGTGTATATTTTATTTATCATGGAATAATAAATATACTCTTTAATTAACAGTTCATTTTGGATTCTGCTATACGTGCGTAGGGAAGTAAGAATTGGATTTTGGAAATGATTATCTTCATTTGGATTCCTTTTTTATATTATATTTCTGTGATCCGTATAGAGCAACTAGGCGTGAAAATATGCAACTGTGGAGGTTGGTTTTGAACCAGTATGTCAATGATGTTATGATTGGAGATTAAATATCTTATTTATTTGATTAATGGTTTTCTGAATTTTATTAATATGAATTGGTTTAAAAACTCATTATGGCTTTATATTTCTGTTCGATGCTTTGAACCTTAGAGAGTTAGAAAACCAAGAACAACTCATCCCTATTTGAGGTAGATAACTGTAATCTGATTTAGATCTTGTAGAAAACTTGATTGACTTTTAATGATTAGATCAATTCGGAAAGATTGCATCTGTTGAATATTGTCTTTTCTGTTTATTGCCTTTGCGAGTTTAATTTTTGTATTCGCTTTTGATTATGAAATGGCAAGTTGTGCTTGTTTTGATGGGACCCTGTCGTATGGAATGATTTGAGGTACCTATTTCAGTCCTCGATTCTGAGTTGACTGTTGTATTGTGGTAGTGTCGTTTTGATCATATCCTCTTTGTGTGAGTCGAATTTTGAGTTGTGGTTGACCGTTGTTGGTCAGGTCTCTAGTCAGAGTACCATTAGTAAGTGATCATCTTTGAGTCGTGTTTGACCAGATGATTGTTTCTCCCTTCTTGAACTCCGTTCGTCTGACCATGCCTATTCCTTTGGTTTTGAGTTTGTCTGAGTTTAGTCTAGTGTCGTATGGGAAAGTGGCTTTCGATTGGGGGCCGCGCCCAAAGTGGCTGCTGGGTAACCCGTCGAAAGTGAGTCTAATAAGTGATAACCTAAGTAGATTAGAATGTAATCTCTAAGTAAGATAAATGTGCCTCACACATGGGACGAGTGCTATCATAGACTCGACATGCTGTGAGAAGGCCTGAAATGGCAAACCACCATCTTTGTCTTCACGAGAGGATGTGTGGGTCCACATGAGGCTTGGATGGGCCGGAAGCTCGGATTAGGTTGCCAGGATGACCCAGTGTATGGGGCCGGGACCTATGAAGACTTGCCATGGTATCCATACCAGGTTGGGTGATGACACTTGTCCCTACGTTCGCTAGTGTGTTGTCGTTTTGTCCTGTTAAGAGTACCTTTGTGGGTCGTCCTTTTGTTTATGCCCTTGTGAGTGTCAGTTTCATGTTAGACCTTGGGTGGTGATGGCTCAGTTTTATGGATGCTCTTCTGGACCTTTGTATTAGCTTTGATTATGTTCAGCTGGATCCTGTTCTTTTCAGGGATCGTTTATGTATTTATTGACCGATGCGGTCATTTGTATATTGTTAATATTTCACCTTGATGGCCGGATTGTAATGGGGTAACCTCTTGTATTCTTAACTTTATTAATTATCAGAGGGGTCTTGCAGTTGAGCAGACTCGGAGATGTAGCCCTTTAGGGGTGAACTCCGAGATCATTATGGTGTTATGTGATGTATTCTCTTATGTTTCCTTTATTCAGCTTTATCATGTATGATTAACTTATGTTAGAATGGTTAAGTGGATAAATGGAATTAACTTTAAATGCTTATATTCAGTCCCTTCTTGAATGCCATGTTGATCGAATGCATAAGTGGTTTAGATGAGATTTATCGTAGATGCATGTATGTAATCGTCTTTTAAAATGCAATAAATTGGTGTATGAAAGAATGTATCTTAGAGTAATGGAATATATTCAGTTGTTGTTAAGGAAATTAAGTATGCTTGAAAAGATCTCTTATGTTTATGATGGAATTCTAGTGTATTAGGACATTAGATGTATGGCTTGTAATTTTAAATGGAAAGCTTGAATGAAGTTTATGGATAGATCGTAATGGATGAATCCTTGTTGTGATTTATACTTCCATCTTTTGAAAGAAATTATCCTGATTAGGAATTATCTTGTTATTAAGATAATCAGCTTATTGGATTAATTGTGTGAGTTAAGTGAATTGTGAAATTTAAGTAATCTCGTTGGGAAACTCTTTAGGTGTTAGTTGATGTCTTCCGCTATGTAATCTGAATCTTTGATATCTTATTGTATCTTAATGTGGTGTAACTTTTTTTTTTAAAAAAAAAAAAAAATTATTGCTCTCTATTCTTGCGTTATGGCTTAATCCCTTCGAGGTTTCCTGGCGGGGCATTACATCTGTAGAGAATCTTGCAACAATACCTACTACATGTGCTATATCTAGCCTGTTGTGAACAACATATTGTAGTTTTCCACACATTCTTTGATAGTTTACAGTTGGTAGTCATAGGAGTACTTACTGGTTTTGAATCCTCCATTCCAAATTTCTTCAAGATTTCCTTTATGTATTTGGATTGGGTAATGAAAATATCATTTTTCATTTGTAGTATCTGTAAGCCTATAAAATACTTTATCTCAGCGATTAATGACATCTCAAATTCTTTGCTCATTTCATTTCCAAAGTTCTTGCATAAAGAGTCATTTCCACAAAATATAATATCATCAACAAATATGGCTGAGATTAGTATTCCATTTTCATCATTCTTCATGTACATGTTGTTGTTCTCACTTGTCCTTATTAAACCAATCTCAATCAAATAAGAGTGCAATCTCTCATACCATGCTCTAGGTGCTTGTTTCAGACCATATAAAGTTTTGTTCAATTTACATACCTGATCTTTATTATTGTCTTCAACAAATCCTTCAGGTTGTTCAATGAAAACTTCTTCTTCTAATATTCCATTCAGAAATGTACATTTGACATCCATTTGATATACCTTAAAGTTCTTGAAAGCAGCATATGCCAACAATGTTCTTACTCCTTCAAGTCTAGCAATAGGTGCAAAAGTCTCTCCATAATCAATTCCTTATTCTTGGGCATAACCTTTGCAAACTAGTCTTTCTTTGTTTTGAATGACCTCACCTTTTTCATTTAGCTTGTTTCTGAAGATCCACTTTGTACCGATTACATTTTTGTCCTTCAGTATTGGGACCAGTGTCCATGTGTCATTCTTCTTGATTTGATCAATCTCTTCTGTCATAGAATTTATCCAATCTTCACTGTTAAATGCCTCTTTCACTATTCTCGGTTCAAATTCAGATATCAAACATGTGTTCTATCTCAGTTTGTTCCTTGTCATCACTAGATCATCCTTATCTCCTATAATCTAACTTGGTGCATGGTGTCTTCTGACATACTTGGCTAATACAGGCTCGGTAGGCTCTGTATGATCTTCTTCATCACTCGATAACTAGATATTTCCTTCATTTTCTTCAACAGTTATCTCGGTAGGACTTCTCGGTTGCACATAGACAAATTCATCATAGTCTTTTGGTTCTTTGGAATTTCCTTCATCATTTCTTTCTGAAAATTCATCAATTTTTATATTTGCACTTTCTACTATTTTGTTAGATGATTTGATCAGACATTTAAATGCTTTGCTTCTAGAAGAATATCCTAGAAATGTTCCTTCTTCACTTTTCTGATCAAACTTGCCATTTCTATCATCTTTATGAACATAGCATTTACTTCCAAAGATCTTAAAATAACTTACATTAGGTTTCTTGCCATACTAGATTTTGTAAGGTGTCTTCAAAGTACCTTTCTTCAATTGAACTCGGTTCAAGGTGTAAACAGCTGTGCTTATTGCTTCTCTCCAAAATGTTTGTGGAACCTTCTTCTCAATCATCAGTGTTCTAGCACAATCCACAATAGATCTATTTCTTCTTTCAGCTATTCCATTCTGCCGTGGAGTTCTCGGTGTAGAGACTTGTCTTTTAATACCATGATCATTGCAAAATAGGTTGAACTCATCAGATGTGAACTCTCCTCCTCTATCTGATCTAAGACATTTTAGTTGTCTTCCTATTTCATTTTCAACTCTAGCCTTGTACCATTTAAACATTTGAAAAGCTTCTAATTTTTATTTTAAAAATATTACTGACATCATCCTTGAATAATCATCCACAAATAATATGAAATACTTATCACCATAATAACTTTGAACTTTCATAGGACCACAAAGATCAATGTGCACAAGATCTAAAATTCCCTTACAAGTGTAGGACTTAGTTGTAAAGCTTGATCTTGTCATCTTACCCATCTGGCATCCTCGGCACATAGCATTCTCAGGTTTTTCAAGACTTGGTAGACCTCTTACTCGGTGCTTCTTAGTTATTTTGATCAGATTATCAAAATTAACACAACAAAACCTTTTATGCCATAACCAGGTATCATCAATCTTTGCATGCAAACACTTATTGTGAGTTGAGTCAAGGTGAAATGTATTACCTATTGTTTATGTCTCGGTAGCAGCTAACTTTCCATTCTTGTCATGAACTTTGACAATTCCTTTCTAAAATTCTATTCGGTAACCTATGTTGTTTAGCTATGCTACACTCAACAAATTGTATTTCAAACCTTCAACCCAATAAACATCATTGCATCTTTCTTTATCAAGAAGTGTTATGGATCCTTTACCTCTTACCGGACATGGTGCATCATTAACAAATCTAGCATAGCCTCCATCATAATCTTCTAACATAACAAACTTGTGTTTATCTCCTGTCATATGATGTGAGCATCCACTATCAATAATCCAAGAATCATTACGGTTTATGTGAGATATAAGGGTTTTTTCTTCATACCTTTCTTCATCTGATCCATCCTTGATAGCCACATAAACAACTTCCTCTGTATCAGTCTCATCTGATTTATCATCATTAGATTCCTCATCAGCTATTAAATATGTCTTTCTATCTCTTCTTTTGAAGTCTCAGTGTCCTCTGTAATGGTTATCTTTCTATCTGTCATCTCAGTAATCTCTCTTTTCAGTAAAATCTTTTTCAGGACAGTTAGAAGCCATATGTCCAATCTTATCACAATTGAAACATTTCAAAGGTAGTTTTCCTTTATACTTACCTTTGCCTCTCGGTAACCTTTTGGCCAATAGTGCTTCAAACTCTTCTTGCTTTCTGATTTCTTCATATAGTTTGTGTACCTCCTCCATGTTCTTCCGAAATCTTTCACTTGCTCCACTATGATCTCCTTTAGAGTACTTATACTTTCTTTCATTATAATCATTAGATTCATTCACATGAAAAGAACTAAATGTAGATTCAACTTTATTTACTGGTGACCCACTGTTATCAAAATTACTTAACTCAAATGCATGTAGCTTACTAATAGTAGCATCCAAGGAAACTGGCATATTAGGTACAGACCTCAATTCATTGATTGCAAAGACTCGGATTGCATAGGCAGGTAAAAGGGTTCTTAACAACTTACTTGTCACATCCTTTTCTTCAATAGTTCCTCCTGCTCCTTTGATTTGATTTACAATCTCCTTTAGTCTTGTACTGTACTGGGTTATGTTCTCACCTTCATTCATCCTCAAAGATTCAATTTGTCCTCTTAGACTATCTACTTTTGCTCTTTGAACATGTTCATCTCCTCCATAAATAGATATGAGCTTAGTCCACATTGCCTTTGCATCATTGCAGCCTTCTAGATTATTAAACTCTGAGTCGGTCAATGCAGATGTTATTTCAATCATTGCTTGAATATGTTCTTGCTTCGCCTTTATCTCTTCCATAGTCAATGGATAGGTTCTTGGTGCAACAAAAATCATTCTCCAAATAGTATATAGCATATTCTCCAACTCCTAATAGATGTAGCTTCATCCTTTTCTTCCATGTAGAGAAACTTGACTTATTCAGCTTATGTGCATCCCTCTTATACATCTTTGGATCTTTAACTCAAGTGCCTTTAAACTTTCATTTCAAAGTCCAAACCTCTAATACCAATTGATAGTTCTGATACTTAATATAAGTACAGATCCAATAGCCAACAAGATGAGAGGGGGGGGGTGAATCATACAAACTTAATCATCCATAAAAACATCAGATTCAACCTTGGTAACATATATATCAGTCATATAACCAAAAAAAAACTGTCAAACATGCAAACTCAAAAGCATATGAACAATATAAGCTTCATAACACCAGATTTAACGTGGAAACCCAAATAAGGAAAAACCAGTGTGGGATTTCATAACCACTAAGAAATATACTCTTCTAGAGTATGCTCGGTTAAAAGCAAATCCTATTAAAGATTACAAACACATTGCTAGATGTGACCCAATTAAGGGATTCCCCTCAGATCTGTTACGATCTCCACTTTGTTAGAAGTGACCTTGTCAAAGGATTTCAAAAACTCAATCAGAATGTCACCTTGCTAGAGGATTTACATATAAGACTGCTAAGTCCACTCAGTTAAGAGATTTCCTGTCACTTTCACAAAATAACAGTAATAAAATCTATCTGCAACTTCACATCTAAAATGCTAAAGCAGATTCCTATTTGTTCAATACAATCTAGACATAGAACTTATCTTGTCTATCTACTGGGCATCAATACTCTGTTATTCTAATAGGTCTTCAAGCTTCTGTGCTCGGTAATCACTATGTAGCATCCCTGTTTATACACTTGCCCACATACATTGTTTATCAATAGTTTCCTATTTATAAACAATCTTCTAACCACTTAATCTCCTTGACCATGTTTCTCATGATCAATCATAGCCATTAGATCTTCAATCCTATCCAAGTTCATTGTATCTTTTGATTTGAAAACATTTTACCCTACCTTGGAACTTGTGTTAGGGTAATGCAGTTCAATCTAAGCTGTAGATCTTCCTGCCAACTTTCCATTGCCTTAGATTCGCTAATAAACTTCTTCCACAGCTTACTAATCATTGATCTGCTTGAGCTCATCAGCTTCTTTCATTAAATATCACATATAAACTTGTAATGCATTCTGTTATAGCTTGGTTACAACTCGGTGAATACTAAACTTCACTCGATAGACATTCTGCCTTCTTTAACCAATAGCAATAACCTTAGGGTTTATCGACTAGGTTCTTTGCCTGATAGCATAGTATAGGATTAACCTTTACATTTTGCAACATATGCATGATGTTAAAACAATCTAAAACATCAAGATCTCATCATTTTCTAACTCGGTAGAGTTGCCCATTGAATAACTTATCCCCTTATTCATCATATTCTTTCCTGTGTCTTTACCGACTACTTTATAATCCTCATAGCATACTTCTCAAGAAATGGCAACATCATACTGAATTAGAAAATCAATTTCTTGACATCAATGACAAAATAATAATATCAAGATAGTAAAACATCTTTAATCAGTTATGTCCATAATCATTAACAACCTTCTCAATATCCTTATCGAAATGTCATCAATCTTTCATTGGCTGTAGTAATGTGATATTGCCAACAGTCTTTGGTGTAAGATTTTCCAAGGCATCATGTCATGAAAGATAGTAAGCTAATATGTAGCTTCAATGTTCTTCAACAACCAAATAGGTCATTGCAAGCTGATAGGTAGCTTTGGCATTCTTCAACCCAAAGAGAATGACATTCCCAAAAAATGTTCCATAAGGAAAAGTGAATACAATTTGAATTTGATCCTCAGGAGCAATTATGATTTGATTATAGGCTGAGAAACCATCCATGAGGGATAACGTCACGTAACCAGCTATTAAGTCAACTAATATATCAATGTTTGGAAGTGGAAAGTCATCCTTAAGAAAATATTTATTTAAGTTTCTAAAATTTGTGCAAACACACACATCCAATTAGGTTTTGAAAATGGCACCAAATTTCAGACCCACTCTGCATAATCAATAGGCCTTATGAATCCAACATCTAGTATCTTTTGTAATCCTCCCTTTGCTAATATCACCATATGGGGGTGCATTTTTCTTAACTTTTGCTTGACAGGTTTTTCTCCCAGTGGAAAAGATGAGTGATGCATTACCAAGTACGGATCAAGAACCGACATATTTTCCTAGGACCAAGCAATGTTAACTTGCCTTTCTTTGTAAAACAATACATGTTTTGCTCTTTCTTCTAGGGTCAAATATTATGCTAAATGCAGGATCCTTAGTTTCTCTTGTGTGCCAAGATTTATCGCTACTTTTTTATCAACCAACATAGATCACTTTTTATGATATGATGCTTGGGGAAGTGTGTCAAGCCTTCCATCCTTGGGTGCCTCAGGGAGGTTTTCACTGTTGGATACATCCTTTATTTTTACATTTTCAAGGTCTAATGGCACTACACAATGGTTTTCACTAGAAGACCTATTTATATTTTCTAAAATTTTTTGACTAAAAGGCTTGTCACCCTCACCAAAGTAAGCCACACTCTTAAGTTCTATGGAAAAAGTAGCTCTATGATCCCTAAGAGGTATTTCACTCTGTGCTCCAAGAGAGTTTATGATTACCTCATCATTTTAAAAAATATCCAATTGTGATCCCAATCAATAAGTTGAGGGTGAATAAGGGGTAAAGAATCATGATCAGTCTCAAGATTATTAATGGGTTCAAGGGTACAAATAGAATCATAGTCGTATATATCAATTAAATTGTCACAGTCATCGATGGTAATTTCCTCACTAGTCTATGTTGCATTAGAGGACTCCCCTTCCTTACTCAAGTTTCCCTTAGTACTCAAGGTCTTATCATTATGTGCATCATAACCCAAACCAAAAACCTTACATTCACCACTAGGTCTAATAGGTTTAAGTAGATCTTTCTTTTGTAAGCCAAGAGGACTATGACCATCATAGCCATATCGTTTCATTATCGTAAGTCCTTTTCCATACTATTGAACTTGTATCTTGACTTCTATTTTTTTATTTTATTCCTTTTTTGTGTCCTCATATTTGTAGAACCAACCAAGAAGATCCTCTTATTCCATTTCATAATACAAGTTTCCTCATGTTTTGAATATTGTAGGTTTCCAAACCAGGCTAGTGGTATTATCTCATGTGGTTTCAATGATTTATAGTTTTCCCACCCCACGATCTTTTACTATGATTTTAAACTCGATCTCTTGGGATTTAGAAGTGGATAATTTTAGAAACTCAAGATCAACATATTATTGAGAAGAAGGTGATTCCCGATTGCTAAGAATTGTAGATTAAGTCTAAGGATTTAAAGTATTACAATACATGAAAGGATTTTGATCCCCTGGTATAGTTATGTCATCATCTAGAAATTTTATGCATTGGTGATACATTGGAGGAACAACTTGCATTTCTGGAATCCATGGTCCACCAAGAAGAATATTATATGTCAAGGGGAGATCAAGAACCTGGAAAACCACATCCTTTACCACATGACCTGCCCTGATTGGCAATGTAACTGAACCTCTGGATGAACGTTCCTCCTCATCATATGCTTTGATAGTAATTATTTATTTGATCTACTATATTTTTAGAGAAGCCCAAATCTTTGATTGCTTTCAAGGTACAAATGTTGGGACCTATGCCTCCACCTATTAACACTCACTTGACCTTAACCTTATGGATAAATATTTCAATATTTAAGGATGTGTTATGGGGTTGAGGCATAGAGTGATAATCAATTTTATTGAAAGTAAGGGTGTGAGGGGTGGTGATATGACCTACCATACTTTGGAAGTAATCTACATGTAGGTTGGTATGCACAATGGTAGTTGCAAGTGCTTGGTCAAGAATTTCTTTATGCTGAGGGGATAAGTTGTAGGCTTAGAACTAGAATGAGGAACTCAAAAGGTAATTGTTCCTCTATGGGTAATAAAATGACATTTAGGTTCTTTACCTTTGATTATAAAGGTGTTCACATGATTATCAAATTGACTGAGATGGTTTGCACAATAATTGTATTGAGGATTAGTATAATTAACACCATCGCCACATTCAGACGCTTTTCCTTTATCTTTATCAAACACCTCATGGTTGTAGTTACTAGGAGTATATCCATCCATTGTAAGTATACCCTCATCAAGAGTAAATGCAGTATGGCATTGTGTAATCTGGACTAGTTAGTACTAGGGCTTTAGCAATAGACTTCTTAATGTGGGTGAATTATTTTGTAGCTTCAACAGTCTAATTTATTTTGGCACCTTTCTTCATCATCTCATTTAATGGCTTCACTATTTCGGCAAATCCAGTAATGAACTTTCTAACGAAATTAATCTTTCTTAAGAAAGATCTCATTTATTTCTTACTTTTTAGAATCTAGAGTTTTAACAATACTTGAACCCTATCAGGATTAATTGATATCCCCTTTTCTAATATGACAAGGTCTAACAATTTCCCTTC
The DNA here is from genome assembly GCF_030272615.1 of Cryptomeria japonica. Taxonomy (NCBI): domain Eukaryota; kingdom Viridiplantae; phylum Streptophyta; class Pinopsida; order Cupressales; family Cupressaceae; genus Cryptomeria; species Cryptomeria japonica. The sequence goes on from NC_081411.1 coordinate 95,477,250, forward strand.
CGACACCCCAAACACACATTTCTTAGGGTTGAGGGATATCCCATTTTTTTAACACCTTTCTAATATTTTATTAAAATGATTGGGATGTTCTTCACGCCTCCTGGAGAAAATAGTGAGGTCATCCATCTATATGATTATACATTTCTCAATCAATTCCTTAAAATCTATGTCTATTTCTCTTTAAAAGGTTGAACCGACATTTACTAACCCTAACAGAATCTGCTGGTATGCAGAAGTACTCCACTTAGTGGTGAATGTTTTCTTCATATAGTATTCATAGTTGACCAACAGTTGGTTATGTCTAGAATAACCATCAAGGAAATACATCATCTGTGACCCATTCACAATTTGCAATAATTCATCTAAGGATGACAATGAGTAATTATCTTTCTCAAATGCCTTGTTAAGGTTATGAAAATATATAGATACCCTAGTCTCTCTATTTTTCTCTCGTACTAGTACCAAGTTTTCTACCCATGTGCAATGGTGAATAGCGAAGGTAATTTTAGCTATGAGTATCTTCTGAACTTCCTTGAAGATGAGATATTCTATGAGAGGATTCATCAGACATTGTTTCTATCTGAAAGGCTTTATGTTGGGTTTGAAAGGAATTGTATGTGATTATAAAAGTGTCAAAATTATTCAAATCTTCATTTCCTCAGGCTATGACATCTATGTACTCTTTCAAAATATTTATAATTTTCTCTCCCAGCTTAAGTGCAAGTTTTTCCAATGAAAACCATATTTTCTTAACCATTATAGCCAATATTGTATAGCTCATATTTTCCATCCTTGAAATCAGTAGTCAACTTCTACTCTCTGAAAGGGTCAGAATCAAAGAGCCATTCAAGGGTAACCATCCCCTTAGGAATGACATTTATGAAGAGGTTCATAATATGCTAAGTGTCTTCCTCACCAAGAAATTTTTTCTCTATCATATTCATTAATAATTTGGTCTTCAAAGGTGCCCAGATTAGAAAGAAAAGCCAAGATATTTTTATCATCTTCAAAGACTTGGAAATGAGCAATGTTGTTAGGTACAAATGGCATTAAGACTAGCTCTACAGAGAATCTATTCAATGAGGACTCACTTACTAGTTATAACATACTTGCAGCCACAACCAATGTATTTGGTATACCATTCCTCTTCTTGGGTTGATTTGAATGTCAAAGGTGTCAAAATCCTCAATCAGAACGTAGAAAAAAATTTTGTATGCTGCTAGTCTCTTATCATGACATGCATACTAGCTTCTCACCTATTTGACTACCAATTATCAATCTCCCTGAACCTTCAAACACTTTTCTCCTTTCTTCAGGGCTAAGAGGAGTCCTTTGATGAGGTCTTTGTACTTAGTCATATTATTGGTACATAAAAACTACAATTAGTATGAGGCTAAGAAAGCCTTACCTTTAGGATTGGTTAACTCAACTCTAGCTCCATTTCCTTGCTTAGACCTTGATCCATCAAACTTTAGGAGCCATATTTCACCCTTAGTTTTCTCAACATTTTTTCTCCTAGATATAGTGGGTTTAGAATCTTGAAGCCCTCCCATTGCTTCCTTTTGTGTTTTCATAAGACTCTTCACTACTTGCAGGATGATTGATTCCATTGATGGTTATACTGGAGACTATCTGAGATCATGCACTTTTGTAATCTCTATTCCTATTCCTTGCAACATTTAGGATATTGGGAGGTTCATTGGGTTTAGGCTTCTCATAACTAGAAACATGAATAGTGTTGAATTGATTACGTTCATTTTTCTTCAAGGATACATCTTTAAAAGGGAGAGAATTAAGGAAATAATTAATTATTTAATCCTCTTGAACCAAAGTATCTTCATCTATAAGACAAACTTTAGGAGAAGGACAAACATGATTCTTTAATGCTTCATCTCTAGTGGGAAATCCATTGAAATGAAAAGAGGGAATGATATCACAAGGAAAGGTAGCTAAAATATAATCCCCTTGCACCAAATAATCCTTATGTGGTGTAGGACCACCCTTCAAAGGGCTCCCACCATTTACTTTTGATTTTGTTCTTGCTTCTTAATGAAGCCATTGTATATAAAATAAGAGCCATGTGCTCATTGGTCCTAGTTAGGGTCCTACTTGAGGTCTTACGGTCATGAGTCAAAGTTGAGTTTTTTTGGAAATAGAGGGTATGTGTGCCTTTGAGGTGTTTAGGGGTCCTTCCTAGCATGTTGGCGTCCTTAGGTTTTCCCAATATGGTTCTAGGAGTCAAGAAAAGCAACATTGAGAAAGTTGCTCAAAAGTTGCATGACAACTTTTAAAAGTTGTCAAGCAACTTTTCCACCATGAGGTCAAAATCTTTAATGTAGCATGGAAAACCCTAATATGGGAACATAGACCAAGGATAGGGTAGTATAAGTAGCTGCAAACCCTTATTTAATGGGTTGGATGTCAGAGATTGTATGGCCCAAGCAAAGTGACTTGACTGTGACTGCAATTTTGTTGCCAGTCGGTACAAATGGAGTAAAGGAAGATTGTTAATGGATTGATTTTAATGAAAACCTATGTGAAGTGTCTTGTATGGTGTATTTATTTTCATTATGAGAAATTAGATTAGGTTTTGTTTTGTAGGTTGTGTGTGTTTGTAAATATTTTGTAAATTTGCCTATCATTGTCCAGTTTTGGACTGGTTTGTGTCAATGGGTTCATAACTCTATTCCCCATTGTGGAATCACCATGAAACCATGGGGAATGAGAGTATAGACCCTATACTATATTTCAATGCAAGAAAGGCCCTTGAAAATGCAAGGAGGCCATTTAAAGACCCACTCCTAGGCGAGACTGGACAGTGCCCGAGTAGGAAGGGTTAAGTTGCAGAGGTCTTAGAGAGCAAGGAAGGACAGAGGAGGAGGAACCCTTTGGAGGAGTTGTGGAGGGGTGAGTGGAGTACCATTTGTTTGAAGGAGGAGCCTCCACCAATCTTCAAAAGGTGGCAAGAACATCAAACCTACACTATGACCCTGGTAGGCCTAAAAACCTTCTTAAAACCCCTTAAAAACCTTAAAATCCACCAAGGGTAGTGTACAGACACTTGGAGGCCCAAAACTAGAAAAATCCTTGATTTCTTGCCAAATGAATAGCAAGTCTTTTAGGAAGTTTCACAAGCATGTGCATCGTTTGCAAGAAGGAGCCCTAAAAGTCTGGATAGGAGGCCTAATTGGTCACAATCCTTGTAGCCCTATTTTGTAGGGAAAACACAAAATAGTGAAATCGGTAAGGGGTTGGAAGCTTGAAACCTCTTGGGGGAACATGAATGGGTGGAAAAACCATGTATTTGACCTAACCTATCCTTGCTAAGACCTAGGAAGGTGTGGAACAAGCCAAACCCTTATTAGCCTAAGTAAGGGTTCCTTGAAACTCATGAATCGGTGAGACCTTAGGAGTAATCTTTTAAGTTGTTGGCTTGTGGATTGGGCAAGGTCAGGGGATTCCAGAAGTAGAGGAAGTCCTAGAGACCATAGGGGTGGTTATAACACCTTGTGATCCAAGGAAAGGATCCAAGAGCATAGACTAGGCAAGTCTATCCCAAACCCCATCCCATCAGATTGGTATCAGAGCTAGTTAAAGATTTGGTGGACCGTGTATATCTTTGTACTCTGGTGATTTAGTAGGGGAAAGAAGAATGGTCACTAATGCAGAGTTGGCTAGGGGGGTAGAAGAGAAGAAGGAGAAGAATAGATTCCTTGAAGAAGCTATGAGCGAGATAAGGGATAAGCTGCAGGAAGTGGTGGATCAGAGGACACAAGGACCTTGGGGTGAGGACACCAAGGATAAAGGCAAGAAAACTATAGACATAGATGACATTATACCTATACCAGATCCCTTATTCAATGAAGAACCTTTTGTAAAGGCTATTAAGACTTTGAACACCAAATCTTTTGAAGGATTGCCACATTTCAGTAGAAGGATGGACATTGATACTGTCATGGAATGGATTGAGGGTATGGAGAACCACTTTGAGTGTGAGGGGGTGACAGAGTCTCAAAAGGTTAAGGTTGCCAAATCAAGATTAAGGGGATTAGCTTTGACATGGTGGAAGTACTTGCAAGAAGAGAGAGTTAGCATGGGGAAGCTACCTATTGCAAATTGGAAGGCCATGGTGAGTAAGATCAAGGATAACTACTTACTAGATGATTATGAAGTCCAAATTCATAAGAAGAGACATGGATTGAAGCAAAAAGACCTTGATGTGACCTCCTACACCAAAGAATTTCAAAAAATTTGTCTTAGATCCAAAGTCCAAGAAGATGAATCTATCAAGGTGGCTAGGTATCTAAGCAGCTTAAAGTGGAACATTTAGGAGGAGATAAGCCTATGGACTCCTACCACTGTCCAAAAATGTCATCGGGTTGTTGTCAAGGTGGAAGAGAGGAAAAAAAGGAAAGGGTACTCTAATAATGGGGGTAGAGGTAGAGAACAAATGAATCACTGAGGTGGTTATCAAAGCAAGACAAATGAACAAAGGAACCAAGGAGAAGCCATGTTGACTGAACATAGCAGTGAAACCAATCTCAAAGGGGGCCATTCTAGAGGAAGAGGTGCACAAGGTGGTCCAAGTAGGGGTAGAGGTACCAGCAGGGGTAACTCCTACTTTGCAACCATGAAATGTTACAACTGTGGAAAGTTGGGACACCCGGCCTATAGGTGCCTTGACTAGCCTACATCATCAAATAGTGGAAAAAGGGTTGCTTATGCACATGAAGACTCTTCAAGCAGCAAGACACCTGAGGTGGACCATATTGAATAAGAGATTGGAGAAAATCTAATGTTCAATAGGGTCTTGATAGGACAACCAGTCAAGAATGAACCTAAGCATAGGAGAGCATTGTTTAGGATGAGATGCAAGATCCTTGGTAAAGTTTGCAAGTTGATAGTTGATTCAGGGTCAACTGATAACATAATATCAAAGGAGGCAACCAAGAAGTTGAAACTCATAAGGATACCCCACACTAACCCATATAAGGTGACATGGTTGAATCAAGAGAAGAGTGTGCTAGTCAATGAACAAACTTGGGTAGAGTTCTCAATTGGAGGATACAAGGATAAGATCCTTTGTGATGTATTGCCCATGGATGCCTATCACCTATTACTAGGTAGACCTTGGAAATTTGATAGGAAGGTGATCTATGATGGAGAGGAGAACTCCATTTCCTTCAAGAAGGATAGCAAGACCTTCAAGATTCAGTCTTTGACAGAGAATGAAGAGGGAACTTCAAGACACCTAGTGTCTTATTGGCTACTGGTAAAGAGTTCTTACACTTTCTACATGAGGAGGAGATAGTGAAGTGTGCCATCTTTGTGAAGCCAAAGGAGGAGGAAGACAAGTTGCAAACAGAGGTACCCAAGGAGGTGAAGCTAATGTTGCAAGAGTATAAGGACATAGTGAGTGATGGAGCACCTGCAACACTCCCACCAAGAAGGTCTATAAGCCATCAAATAGAATTTGTTCCTGGTGCATCCCTACCTAACAAAGTTGCATATAAGCTCACACCTGACCAAAATAAGGAGGTGGCAAGGCAAGTGCAGGAGTTATTGGAACAAGGACTGACTAAGAAGAGCATCAGCCCATGTGCAGTCCCAGTAGTGCTAGCATCAAAGAAGGGAGGCAAGTGGAGACTTTGCACTGATTCAAGGGCAATCAATAGGATCACCATAAGGTATAGGTTTCCTATTCCTAGAATAGAGGATTTGATGGACTATTTAGGAGGTGCTATGTATTTTACCAAGTTGGACCTTAAAAGTGGTTATCACCAGATTAGAATTAAGGACGGTGATGAGTGGAAGACTGCTTTCAAGACCACAGAGGGATTGTATGAATGGCTTGTGATGCCATTTGGACTCACCAATGCCCCAAGCACCTTCATGAAGTTGATTAATGAGGTGTTAAAAGACTTCATAGGTAGGTTTGTGGTGGTGTACCTAGATGACATTCTCATCTATAGCAGAACCAAAGAGGAGCACCTTGAGCATTTGAGGTTAGTCTTAGAGAAGTTGCATGAAGAGAAGTTATCAATCAACTTAGAGAAGTGTGACTTCTTGAAGCAAGAGCTGGTCTACTTAGGATTTGTGGTGTCTAAGGGAACCTTGAAGATGGATCCAAGCAAAGTGGAGGCAATCTTGAATTGGCCTGCCCCTAGAACAGGGACTGAAGTTAGAAGTTTCTATGGTTTAGCCCAATTCTATAGAAAGTTTCTGAGGAACTTTAGTGGCATATGTGCACCAGTCCTTGACACCATAAAAGGAGGCCTTAAAACTAAGTTCAAATGGACTGTGTAAGCTAACAAAGCATTTCAATTATTGAAGAAAGAAGTAGCCACAAAACATATTCTACTCCTACCTACTTTTCACAAGCTATTCACATTGGAGTGTGATGCAAGCGGAATTGCAGTAGGGGGTGTATTGAGTCAAGAGGGATGACCTGTGGCATTTTTCAGTGAGAAGCTCAATGAAGAAAAGAAGAAGTACTCAACCTATGACCTAGAGTTGTATGCATTAGTGCAGTCTCTTAAAAAATGGAGGCATTACCTACTCCCAAAGGAATTTGTAGTGTTCGCAAACAACCAGGCTTTGAGTTACAATAACACCCAAGAGAAGCTTAGAAATAGACATTTCAAATGGATGGAATACCTCCAATCCTTCACCTTCACCATCAAGCATAAAAAGGGGCAACTCAACAAGGTGGCAGATGCTTTAAGCAGGAAGTTGTTGACAGTTCAAGAGTTACAGCTACAGAGCATAGGAATAGAAGGTTTCAAGGACCTCTATGAAGGAGATGAAGACTTCTCATTAGCCTACAAGGTTTGTAAGGAGTTTGAGAACCATTTCCATGGTGAGTATGCAGATTACAGTTTGCAAAATGGTCTCTTTTTCAAAGGTAATTAGTTTTGTGTGCCAAGAGGATCCATGAGGGAAAACCTCATCCAAGAAAAACACAATGGCAGTTTAAGTGGACACTTTGAAGTCAACAAAACCTTGGATTTAGTACAGAGGTACTGCTATTGGCCCAAGTTGCCAAGAGATGTGAAGAGGTATGTGGAGCAATGTGGTGTGTGTCAAAGAGCAAAAGGAGGATCAAGTAATGCTGGTCTCCATCAACCATTGCCGGTCCCAAATAGGCCTTGGGAATGTATAAGCATGGACTTTGTAGTAGGACTTCCCAAGACAAAGACAGGTATGGACAACATCTATGTGGTAGTAGATAGATTTTCCAAGATGAGCCATTTCATTCCATGTAAAACCACACATGAAGCTAGCTATGTTGCACATCTCTTCTTTAAGGAGATTGTTAGGATTCATGGACTCCCTTTAAGCATTATTTCAGACAGGGACAACAAGTTCATGGGTCATTTTTGGCAAACTTTATGGAGGAGACTAGGAACTCATATCTCATTTAGCTCATCTTACCATCCACAAACTGGTGGTCAAACTAAAGTCATCAATAGGGTGTTAGGCAATTTGTTGAGGTGTTTAACTAAGGAGTATGGGCAGACATGGGATCTAATCATTCCTCAAGTAGAGTATGCATATAATGACAGTGTAAATAGGACCACTGGAAGAAGTCCTTTTGAGGTTGTCTATGGTAGACATCCAAGAGGAGTGTGTGAACTCAGGGAACTTGGTTCCATGGAGATGAAGAGTGGCCAAGCAGAGGACTTCACTCAAACCACAAAGGAAGTCCAAGAGTAGGTTAAGAAAGCTATCCTTGAATCCACTCAAAAACTAAAAGCAAAAGTGGATGAGAAAAGGAGAGAGGTTCAGTTCAAGGTGGGTGACTATGTGATGGTCCATTTGAGAAAAGCTAGGATGCAAAGTGGTAAGCCTACCAAACTGCAAATGAAGAGGGTAGGACCTTGTAGAATTCTGGCAAAATATGGTGAGAACGCCTATAAGGTTGAACTTCCTTCAGAGTTAGCCATTTCACCAGTCTTCAATGTTGTTGACTTGATCATGTACAAGGGTGAGATAGAAGGGCAGATTGAGAACCAAGCCAAGGTACTACAAGACTTGGATATGAATGCCTTGCCTCAAGTGAAGCAGCCTATAGTAGAGGAGATCTTGGAGTCAAGGGTGAAGAAGTCTACTAGACACCAGGTCTACATGGAGCACTTGGTGAAGTGGGTAGGTCAACCTGTGCCTGAAGGTACTTGGGTTGAGGAGAGCAAGTTCAAGAAGCTTGGCATTGATCCGGCTCTTCTCCCTACCCTAATTCCTTAGTTTGTTGCAGAGGGGGAGTATGGTGCAGGAGCACCCTTCAAAGGGCTCCCACCATTTTCTTTCGATTTTGTTCTTGCTTCTTAATGAAGCCATTGTATATAAAATAAGAGCCATGTGCTCATTGGTCCTAGTTAGGGTCCTAGTTAAGCTCTTAGGGTCATGAGTCAAAGTTGAGTTTTTTTGGAAATAGAGGGTATGTGTGCCTTTGAGGTGTTTATGGGTCCTTCTTAGCATGTTGGTTTCCTTAGGTTTTCCGAATATGGGTCTAGGAGTCAAGAAAAGCAACATTGAGAAAGTTGCTCAAAAGTTACAAAAGTTGCATGACAACTTTTAAAAGTTGTCAAGCAACTTGTCCACCATGAGGTCAAAATCTTTCATGTAGCATGGATAACCCTAATATGGGCAAACAGACTGAGGATAGGGTAGTATAAGTAGTTGCAAACCCTAAGTTAATGGGTTGGATGTCATATATTGTATGGCCCAAGCAAAGTGACTTGACTGTGACCACAATTTTGTTGCCAGTCGGTACAAATGGAGTAAAGGAAGATTGTTAATGGATTGATTTTCATGAAAACTTGTGTGGAGTGTCTTTTATGGTGTATTTAATTTCATTGTGAGCAATTAGATTATGTTTTGTTTTGTAGGTTGTGTGTGTTTGAAAATATTTTGTAAATTTGCCTATCACTGTCCAGTTTTGGACTGGTTTGTGTCAATGGGTCCATAACTCCATTCCCCATTGTGGAATCACCATGAAACCATGGGGAATGAGAGTACAGACCCTGTACTATAGTTCAATGCAAGAAGGGCCCTTGAAAATGCAAGGAGGCCATTTAAAGACCCACTCCTAGGCGAGACTGGACAGTGCCGGACTAGGAAGGGTTAAGTTGTAGAGGTCTTGGAGAGCAAGGAAGGATAGAGGAGGAGGTTCCCTTTGGAGGAATTTTAGAGGGGTGAGTAGAGTACCATTGGTTTGAAGGAGGAGCCTTGACCAATCCTGACAAGGTGGCAAGAACATCAAACCTACACTGTGACCCTGGCAGGCCTAAAAACCTTCTTAAAAACCCTTAAAAACCTTAAAATCCACCAAGGGTAGTGTATGGACACTTGGAGGCCCAAAACTAGAAAAATCCTTGAGTCCTTGCCAAATGAATAGTAGGCCTTCTAGGAAGTTTTACAAGCATGTGCATCATTTGCAAGAGGGATCCCTAAAAGTCCGGATAGGAAGCCTAATTGGTCACAATCCTTGTAGCCCTATTTTGTAGGGAAAACACAAAATAGTGAATTCGGTAAGGGGGTGGAAGCTTGAAACCATGTATTGGACCTGACCTATCCTTGCTAAGACCTAGGAAGGTGTGGAACAAGCCAAACCCTTATTAGCCTAAGTAAGGGTTCCTTGAAACTCATGAGTAGGTGAGACCTTAGGAGTAATTTTTCAAGTTGTTGGTGGGTGGATTGGGCAAGGTCAGGGGAGTCCACAAGAAGAGGAAGTCCTATAGACCCTAGGGGTGGTTAGAACACCTGGTGATCCAAGGAAAGGATCCAAGAGCATAGACTAGGCAAGTCTATCCCAAACCCCATCCCATCATTATGGGTGAGGTATATTTTAGGATAACCATCATTCTTCAAAGACTCATCCTTAGGAGGAAGATTTTTGAAACAAGTGTTCATAACCTCTTCTTGCACCAATGTGTCATCATTAGTAGGACCAAATTTAGGAGAGGGTAAATCAATGTCCATCAACACTTCTTCTCTAGGAAAGGTATCATGTATGCAAGATAAAGTAACATTAATTCCAAGGTGTTTAGGATATCATCCTCTTTCTCTAAGATACTCTAACTGGAGAGGCATTTTTTAGGAGAAAGATCATAATAAATTTTCAAAATTTCATCCTAAAGGGGAAGAATTGTAAAAGAAGTCTTAATAATATTTTCTTACACCAAATTATCCTCATGAAAGAGAATATTCAGAAGAAGAATTATCATGGTTCATGAGGGCCTCATTTCTAAAAGGTAAATCTTGATAAAGAGGATTGTCAACCACATCAATTTATTTTATGACAAACTTCATAAATAGGATTCATAGAAGGTAAAGGTTCATAAAGAGGATTGTCAAGCATCACAATATCCTTGTGAATTGTTTGACATTTAGAGGATTATTTAGAGATAAGGGTGAATTCATAACAAGATTCATCCATCATCTAAATTTCATCACAACTAAATGGCTTACACATTATGTTGATTAACCTTTGGGAAAAGGATGGTTTAGAAGACTTAGGATAAATGAAACCATTAAGAGTCTCCTCAAGTTCTTCTCTACTATATAATTCCTCAAAAGGATATTCATCATAAGCAAATGTATTGTCAAAGGCACGATAGTCTTGCCAAGATTAATTTGACATTTTGAAAAGAAATGCTAACTATTGTAATGAAATGAGGTAAAGCATGCAAAGACACAAATGCATAAAACACAAATTTTTTAATGTATTTTTTATGTTTATTTTTATTTTTTCTATAATTTTATTTTAGCTATGAAATGAATGTTTCTAAATCTGAAAAACACAATTAGAAAATTTTACAACCCACAAGTTAATTTTAGAATTATAAATTAGGTTTTTTGTGAATTCAACCTCTTAATTTATGCAATTCAATTGGAAATTCAATATATGAGTGCAAATTTGATAGCTAACATGCATACAAATCAGATTTGAAGATGAAAAATTAGAATTAAAAATGAAATATATTAGTTTCACCAAAATGTAATGCTGTAATTTGGAACTAGGGTTTCACCAAGTAGGATAAGACAACCAATTACCCAAAGTAACCAATACATTGAAAGGATGATGGACCCTCAATAGATCCGACCTCAAATCTATTAAGAAGAGGGTTGAATGCTGATTTAGGTCCTATTTCATCTTTTGTTTGAGTTGAAGTTGTATTTGAATTAGGTTTTGAATTGAAAGTATAAAATCTATAACAAACAATGAGAAATTTAAATTTAATGATGAAAATAGAGTGTTGTAAAAATCAAACAAAGCTATAAAATAAGATATGAGGAAGATAAGAGGATCAGAGCCTGTACCAAGAAGTTCATGAAAAATTATTGAGATCGGGGCACTGGGTGCCCTGGTACTGGCTGAACTAAGATGAAGCACCCTAGTTCTTGGTGAGTGTCCTGGTCCTCGATGAGTGCCCTAGTGCGTCTACAACGCCCTAGTCCTAAGGTGTCTCCAAAACTTCTTCAAAATGCAATTCACCTCCATTAATCTCTACGTCAAACAGAGGTAAATAATTGGACACTTCTCATGAAATTCAAACTTCAAATGCAGATGAGAAAGTACTTTCCAAACTAGAAAGCCATCAGGCAAAGGAGTCCGGTGTACACATCTCCATAATCAGAACCAAATCCAGTTCTCCAAAACATGTATGGAAAAATATATTCTCTGCACCATTTATTCTTCCCCCTATCACATCTTCTATGCAATCAGTTGATTTCTCCAATGTAGATCTCATTTAGAAGCTTGAAATTGGAGAAGTATTCATATCTTCTGCAAGATAAAATTTCCAGAAGAAAGATAAGATCATTGAATATATCTTGTTAGCCCTTCATTTTGTTGTCCCTAAATGTCAATTAGACCTAGACACCTATTCTATAGAAAAATGCAAAATATTGATCAACTCTTTGAGTAGTCATGTGGAGAAGAAAAGAGAAAAATATGAAAAGGAAAAGGCTGATGATAAGAAAAATCTTGTGCAAGAGTTTAAGGCCAAATGTGAATCTGCACCTCTACCTCTCTTAGCTAATCTCATAGGATCAATCTTACCTAGATAACAATGACATATTGTTTTCTTTCAATCTTTTGTGGTCGGATGCCACCAAAAGTATTAAGGATGAAATGAATATCATTGAAGATAAAATCCAGCAGGCTCAGCAGAACTTGAAACTGTCAAAAGACTTATCTAGCTCTAAGAGATCAAAGATTGAAGATCTTCATAGAAAGTACTATGAGCTACATCAGCAAAGGGACAATATTATTCTTCCCTTAAGAAAATTGAGATATTTTAGAAATAAAAGTATCTTGCTCTTGAATCATGCTCTCTCTCTCTCTTGCCTCCCTGTTCACTTATTCTAATCCTGACTCCATCATTGAAGTAGAAAAACTACATGCATCCCTGTTAGCACATGTTGAACTTCTAACTTATGCTCTTTCTCACTGGGATATGCACAAGGATGCCTAGACTAACCATGCTGGGAGCATCAAAGATTCCTCTGACAAGCATTGATTATCCCCCTTAGGAGGAGTTTTTAAGTCTCATTTCAGTTTTTCTTTTTACCTTTTGTCATTGTTAACAAAGTGGGAGTAGTTAGTGTGCAGTAGTATCAGTAATATTCATCAGTATTTAAAACTCTCTTTTATGTTATTATTCTCAGCAAAAAATTTACTGTATAACTTTTATTGCCATCAATGACAAAGTAGGAGATTGTTGCTCTATTTGCCATTGTTTTCATTGGTGTCATAGATTTCATATGTATATATCTGGTCTATAATGTATGTGTGTAGTTCGGACTGGTTAGATTACTTTTTCACATGCATGTTTTCTTTCTTTCCATACACACAATTTGTGGTTCATTACTCTACGTAACTGGAAAGATTATTTTTGAGTCTAGTCCCATCTGGACATGATGAGTCCACACGTCTCAAGATGCTTTAGATCCGATCCTATTTGGATATGCTACTTGTTAGAAGCTGACTCTAAATGAAGAAATTTTTGGTTGGTGTTATGCATTGGATAAGTCCTGTCTCACCACTTCTGAATGAGCCAACTTGTCATGTTAAGCTTGTTGTTGATGTGAATATATATTGTGACTTATATCATGTGAAATGTGTGTGGTTGTTGAAAGACAACTACTTTGTGTACTACATGCAAAGAATACTGTGAATGTGCACTATTAGTAAATATTATATAGTGAATAAAGAAGAACTACTTGTGTACTGCAAAGGAACTGTAATCTATGCATGTGATAGATGCAACTAAAAGAGCTCAATATTGTGTAACTCATGTTCCGGCTGTAAGACATCTTTTGTTCAGGACAATGAATCCAAACCAACAGTGAGCCAACACCCTTTGTATTGTGTAACTAGTTGCATACTACTCTATTCTGAAGAGAATCTTCTCTCTGTAGTTTTTCCCATATTGGGTTTTCCACGTACAAAATTTGGGTGTTATGTGTTATGTCTCTTTTGTTTACTGCACTTATATTATGTTATGCCATTAGTTAATTAGAAGTATAAATAAGTTCAAAGGAATACTGATTCACCCCTCCCTTCTTACTATTATTTTTATTCATCAGAGCAAACATGGCACGATCTTCTTCTCATACACATACCTTAGTGCAAGGGGGAAAAAATCAAGATATTGTTCTTTTCATCTCTCTAGATCCTCCTTATTCTCCTAGAGCTTATCTTAGTCATCAAAACATTTATAGAGAAGATGATTTTATGCATTTAATTCATGACTTATCTCCACACATAACATTAAGAAAAGATGAGGCCTTAGATGATATTGATCTTCCTTCCCAATCTATTAAAGAGGACATGAATTATGATAGAAAGGAAAGATATGTTTTACAAGATATTTCTTCTTCATCTACTAATCCTTTTCTTCCCTCTAAACATTCTTACACTACAAATTTCAAATAGATTCATTACAATGTTCCCCCCCCTTCTCAATTAAGAAATTCCTATAGGATTGGCTATAACATAATATCAAAACAAGATTATAGAGGACAAGGACTCAAAAAATTTGAACAATAGAGAAGGCCTATGACATTATAATGATTCTACCATGGATCTCCTCCTTAGGATTCAAGACTTCAAAGATCATCTTGCGAGACAATGGATGCGTCAAGAGGCTAAAAGGGCTTCTTCTTCAAAGACTCCTTTTTGTTAATTTCATCAAACTTATGATCATGAAGCTAATGATTATCTGGGTTTTAAAGAAAGTATACAAAAATCAGTTGATAATGGAACTGTTAAAATCATTGAAGACAATCCTTCTTCTTCTAACAACTCTTGTCCTAAATCTCAAAAGTCTAAATCAACACCTATTGATGGTCAAGAACAATTAGCAACTAGAATCTTTTGGAGGTTAAAGTATGGCAAGAATGTTGACAATCTTGGTGCATTTAGCCTTTACTTTTCAACTACCAATGATGTATTTTTAACAAATTTAAGAAAAAAATACACAATATCAAGCATCTTGTCCATCAAGTTTGCACATATTCCAATACAAAGTTAAGCGAAACATCACAATAATGTTAAACTCTTTTTTTGATAAATTTTAGAAAAATAACACAATGTTAAGCATGTTGACCATCAAGTTTGTGTTAAAGTGGATCAGACATATAGGTAATTTTAATTTTGGTGATATTCACAAAGGTCAACTGTTGTATGTGCAAGAAAATGTTTATTGTATGTTATTTCAACAATTTTGAATGCTCTTGTTATCGTATTAATTTTACCTTTCACTTCCACGACTATCACCTTTTGTTGTTGTCGATGTGCTATCTATCACCGCATTGCCCCACTTCATTGACATCATATAATTATTTATATACAATCAGTGATCCAGAGAGGAGTCAAGACTCTTTGTGGAACCAACATGTTTCCTCAAGGATTCATGACTCCTATGTGGAGCACGTTGGCACATATTACAAATGCAATACCCACGATAATATCGTTGGGTATAACATAAAAAATAATCGGTCAACCAAACCGATGTGATAACATACAATAAATTGATAATTTATTAAATGAAATAATATAATTAATATTTTGAATAATTAGTAACAAAATATTGTTACTAATTATTCATAATGTTGATTATAATATTTGTAGACAACCAAAATTGTCCAGTCTAATTAAATAAATATTTTATTTATTTAATTATCTAAGCTTAATTCTTCTATTAATTAAATAAATCTTTATTTATTTAATTAATTCATTTACCCTCTTCTAGCCTTATTTCTCATTTAAATAAATACATTTATTTATTTAAATTATCCTTTTCCTAAATTAAATAAATTTTTTATTTATTTAATTATCCCACTTCTTCTATTAATTATATAAATCTTTATTTATTTAATTAATTCATTAACCTTTTCTACACATGACACATGTCATTCATCTCTTAATTCATACACTACCTACCCCTTTCATTATTTTATTATTTCTTTTACCTACCCTCTAATCATAGCCGACCTCCTTTTACACCTCTCAATCTTATCCCTCCATTTCTTATAGTGTCTTCTATATAAGGAGATGCTTCCTTCATTATCAAACCCTAATCAATGATCTTAATGACTTGATTACACTACGATCCTACTTGCAACCACATTCCGTTCTTTGTTGAGCTCTTGTGCACATAAAATCTGAGAGCAAATATATCAAGCAAGATCAATAGAGATAGGAAGAATGGAGATCCAAACCCTATTGGACATGTGATGGTATAATCTTTGTGATTTCATTTGATTTGCATTGTCTTAGGTAATCTTCATATGTTATGGTGGATCTTTGTTGTTGTTAGGCTAGGGTTTTGTGGTTGAATTAATTTAGCCTTTCAATATTGTTATTATTGTTATCCATTTTCACCATATACAATATTAATCATAATATTAAACCAATCAGTCTATATGTGATCAAAATAATAAGTAGAGATATATGGATAAATACAAGACATGTGTCTAAGACTGTAAGGTCAATTAGACATCTGGTTTATCTGATAAATCTATCTATTTCAACACTCCCTCTTAGCAAGGGAGGATAATCTTCTATCCTACAACACCTTATTATGATCACAATAGATTCATCTAGAAGAGAGAGAGATATCACCTGACTATGCACCCAATAGCTTCATCTATTGTGTGAGAGAAATATATCAACTCACTGTGATATGAAGAGTTATGGCATATCCACGGATATCATGTCACATGATGTCCACCATAAATCTTTTAATGCCATATCCACCATTATAGCTTGTCCACGGATATCTACTCAATCCTTTCCCCTATACACCACATAAACTAAAACATTTTGCGTCTTTCTTGTGGTGGAAATTTATAATCAAAACAAAAGCAAAGCGATAAAGGGAAAATACAAATCCTTGTAATCCGTCATTTCCAAGTCTTTTGAGGCAGCGGCCTTGATGGACCTACCATTTGTAGTTTCCTTATCCTCTCCTCTTGACTCTTCTCTTGACTCCTATGGTGTAGAGTGGAGATTGGAAACTAGGTTAATGTTTCTCTGCAACTTCGTGCAGCTTACTCTCTTTATTGTAGCGACGTGGCGATCTTATGTGCCTGAAAAATATTAATTTAACATAGAGAACCGCTTTCGAGGATGCAAATAGGGGGAATTGAGTAAATCTCTGTACAGGCCAGCATGAAAGGGGTTAATCAGAGGGTCGTGAGGATGGTGACTGCATTTCTGGCTTCCATAATAGTGGTTGGAGTTGTGTACATTGCTATTGATGAACAACTCTAGGCTTCCTTCACTCTGATTCTCATCAGCATGCAAACGCTGTTCCGTTCAGAGATGGACGCTTATGTAACAGATCCAAATATTGTAAGATATTCTCACATTTTTAATTCATCAGTAACTGCAATAGGTATAATTCTCACCGTTCATCAAATTAACCACCACCTACCAAATTTAAATATTCATTTGCATCCAATTTAGACTTTTCATTAGAAATCATTTAGAGCAACACCAACAAGAGACACATTGTGTCATGTTTCTATCAATGGTGTGATGTTTTGGGTTAGTAAAAAGTTTTAGTGGGTATGGCAATCTTACTATTGCAGTTTGACAAATCAATATGGTATGGCAAACTTACTATTACGGTTTTAGTGGGTTACTATTGCAGTTTGACAATTGACAAATCAATATGGTATGGCAATCTTACTATTGCAGTTTGTTCTTTGTATTGACTTAGGCTTTCCAATTCATCTAAAGATGTTGACTTAATTTGACTTTTTAGAAATGCATATTTATGCACACTATTAACAATTTAGTAGAACTAGGAATATGTGATAACTCTTAACAAAAAAACTAACTAGAAGCAACAAAAGAACTAGCTAACAGAGAAATGACAACAATTAACACAACAAGCACCCAATCATCATCCATCTATCAATTCTAATAGACCAGAAGCAATCACATCTTCCTCCATCACCTAAAAAGATTGTTTTCCATTATATTGACCCCAGTTCATTCAAAAAAAATTTATCTATATTTTGATGGATGAAATCGTTTCTCCAATGGCTCTAGGTTTGAATCTTAAGACCCCCATTAGCAATGTAGCCAGCAACCTGGTTTCCTTCTTGGAATATATACTAAACTTTGAGTTGTGAAAAATCCTTAATAATTTTCAGACTTTCTCTCATTGGGGATCTGATCTCCCATGGGCCTATAATTTATTCTTTTAATATGTCAACTATTAGCTTTGAATCTCCTTCCACCACAACGTTGGTAAAACCAAAATCTTTAGCAAGCTTTATACCCTCCCAGGGAGTAGTGGCTTCAACAAAGTTGTTAGATTTTATTCCTAAGAACTTAGCAGTGCATTCAATAAGCCTCCCTTGATTGTCTTTGAGAACAACACCCACACTAGCTTGTCCAGGGTTACCCTTGGAGCACCTATCAAAATTACATTCTATCCAATCTTGATCAAGTAGGCTCCAAAGAGTTTTATTCTGTTTATCTTCTTCTACTAGTTAATATTTCTCATATCTTGAGTAAGACCCCATATTTGTTTAATCCTTATTTCTTGCAGAGTAGGTATGTCTTTAAACGGCTCAAAGGAAACAACATTGAGATTAAATTCAATTATTTGATGCTTAATAATTTGGTATTAGCTGTTATGGTGATAATTGCTTTATCTCTTCGAGTTTTTGTATTCCAGTATTCATGGCATATGTGGAGTTTGTATCTTTGGAATTTGGAGATATTATGCTTAAGTTTTGTGAATAGGGGTTTGCCTAAGTCAAACCCTAGTTGAAGAATCAACCTTGAATGAAATTTTGCTAATACTGAGATAAATAATGGAAAGATATACCTTAGATCTGCAATGACTGATAATGATGCTTTGCTTCTTGAAGAAGACCTTTAGAAATTCTTGATAATGAATTCTTGAATGCCTGATTGCTTGATTGCTTGTTCTCTCCAATTTTACTATATCATCTTTGTATCTCAAAATGGGAGGGGAAAGCCTCTTTATATAATTGCCTATTAAGAAAATATGCTATTTTTTTGACATAAGCCGACACAGAGAAAGGTTTACTATTCAAATTTGAGATGGGTCAATGGGTTTAAAATAGGGCCTAATTAGGGAAGACCATTGTGTGGGGCCATTGTCCCAGTGAGGACCAAGGTGACATGCCCTAGTCCTAACCTAATATGGGGCTAGGATAACAGGGCAATGCAAGGTAAAATGTAATATTAATACTATATTTCCATGATGTGAGCATAAATGGGTCCTAGTCAAACATAGGGATGTGAATACTAAGGTGAGGGCCCCAAATGTGGTCTAAATTGTAAGGGAGTACAATTTAGGATATTTTATTTAGCCTCCACTAGTGGGAGTATGAGCTTACGCAAATACTAATGGTAAAGTAGAAGAAAGAGAAATGAAGAAGAGGAGGAATGTGGAGAAAAATCACAAGGAGTATAAGACATCACTAATTCCGAGGAACCAAGCCCCCAATCTTAGGAACTTAATGCACTTAAACAAATGTGTTAGACCCCCATTTTTTATTTTGAGTTTCAATTCAAAAGTCATCCTTTAATTATTATTTTCCTCTTTGGTTGTGTGTTTCCTTCCTTTGAACTTAAGTGACCGAACCTTGTCTTAGTTCAAAGTTCAAGTTCAATGTCCACTTTAAAGTTAGTTGTCTTCGCAGCTTTGTTTCATGGTAAAAGGCAAGCGCTATTGTTGAAAGTTCATGTCAAACTTGAACCTTTTGGTTCAAGGTTCAAGGTTCAAAGTTAGTTAGGCATCAGTCTTATCTTTGCTTGTTCATTGTCTTTTGTTGTCGTGAAGACTGTTTTGTGTTATGTTCTATGTTTCTTCTAAGAGTTGAACTTGAACCCTTGAACCTTTTGGTTCTTGGATCAAGGTTCAATGTTCGAAATTCATAATCTAAAGCCTCATTCAAAAGTGGTGTGCGTATCATGGAGGGAAAATGATGACGGGAAAGGGAATATTCTGGGAAGTTCAGGATTTAAAATTCTAATTATGGCAAGTAATTATCATAATTCGTGTGACATGTAATGGAGTGACCCAAAATTAAATACATACCAAATATCCATCAAATCGGGTGTCAAATCACACGAACTTACTTAATTAGTGTAGCTAGTGAGGATTAGTGAGATTTTCTTCACTTTTGTTGCAAAAACTAGCAATCTCTCAAGTATTTTCTTAGTAGTTGTGAAAGCAAAGGAGGTCGGAGGTATTGTATCTGCAATCAATGTTAGTATTAACCAATGACTGAGAGGAGGGGGTGAATCAGTCAAAATAGTTTACTCACAATTCCAAACATTCAAACTGACCAGTCTACAACTATCCTTCCAAATTAACTTACACATTGCATTAATCATGAAAGCTGAGAACATCAAAGAAAAGAGATTTGCATGCACAAATAAGAATCGCATAACACTAGCAATTATATGTGGAAAACCATGGTGGGGATAAACCACAATCTTTTTTTATTGTAGCGATAAAGAGTGCCCTTTTAAGAGCTTACAACTAGTTCTTTCTGAGAACCTCACTTTGTTAGAAGTGACTGGTATCTAGTTAAGAATACCTTAGAACCTATTAAAGTTCACCTTTCCAAAGGATTTTCCAATTTCATATCTGAAGTGACTCGGTTGAGAGATTTTACATAAAGAACCGGTTAAGGTTCACCCTGTTAAGGGATTTACAATGTTGCAATTGTTAGAAGGCAACAAAGATGATTGATCTGTCTGGTGACACTACCTCTATCTCATAGATCCACTTTGTGTGCTCTGTTCTTCTAATCGGTGTCAGATTCACCGATTCATACCTCTATCTCCTACACTTTGTTCTCTACACCCTTTTCTTTCACATAGATGTTTTCACATTGACAACACACAATTAGAATGAAATATGTGAATATATTAGCCTTTTATTCTGGGGCCAACTTTCCCTCAAAAATTCAGATTCAAAAATCTGTTATCATGCCTCAAATAGGTCTCCAAAAATTATTTCGACAATATCGGTCAAGACAACCTTTCATGCCGAAAATCTCGCCAGTTGAAAAGGGAAGACTGCCTATTCAACTGGATGTTTTTAAGTCTATCGGTTGAGACTTGTGTGATGTCGATTGTCATCTATGTACCACTCTAATTTTGCCTAATCGGTTACCTCCTATATACTGATCTACTCACTGCTTAGCTGATTAACCCCTTTATACCAGTCTACTCACTACTTAGCTGGTTAACCCCTATATACCAGTTTACTCACTGTTGATAGAAATAAGGAATCTTGTTCTTCACCAGTTACCCTTTACTCCTTTATCGATGGACTATAGAGACTTAGAAGTTGATGTTGCCCATAATGACAACCATTTCACTGGTCATACAAATTGCATCATAATTCCAACAAACTCCCCCTTTGGCATTGGTGGAAAACACTACAAAATATTCATGTATGTGTTAGTTCTGATCGCCTATTTGCATGCCTCATGTATATACAAACTCCTACTTTTGACATCAATGGAAAATAATATACAAAAGAATTCATGAAAGTAAAACAAAAATGTCTTTGAAATTTTCCTTAGTAGCTTGCAAAGAGGATTCCATGAAGGCTTCACCTATTTCATGGTGTTGAAGTGTCCATACAAAATTGTAACAAAATCCTCCATGTCATCTATTGTCTTACAATTAGGTGCACTTATGAGGCTTTCTGCTTCTTTGACATTACTTTGCATGAAATCAATGATTGGTGCAAGGTAGCATTGTAGCTCTAGCAGATTAAGATCTCGTTTATCCTCTTCCTCTTTTAAATTTTTGATTTGATGAGTTAATTGCTTGACCATTCCACTAAAAGTTCTTGTAGAGCTTGTAAGAGGATCAAAAGAACCTATCAGATCTTAGATTTCCCTTTGAGTCTGAGCTCTTTTATCTTTAAGATCTTTGATTAAATCAGTGAAGCTTGATGACTTGACCAATAATTGGCCAACTTCCTGTAGTATAGATTTGACTGCTTTAGTGCTGGTGAAGAGAGCAAATTTGCCAACTAATATGTGTTCCATTAATTTTTCACATCTCCTTGTTTCATACTGTCTAACTACAACCTTCTCTAGATCGGTTGCCTCTGAATTGATTTCTTTGACAAGAGTGCCCAACTGATCAATGATGGGTGCATTTTCATCAATAGAAATGTCAGGAATGAGATCAGACATAATGGCCTTTGCAGTATTAAGAATTTTGGTCTTCTTTTTCTTTGGTCTAAGTTTTGCCTTTTTAGCTTCAAGTTTCAATTTTTCTAAAACTTTCATTAATTGCTTGGGGGTTATTTTCTTAGTATCTATTACTGAGTTTTCTCTTCTCCCTCCTCTATTTCCTCTCCCTTTTCTTCCTCTAGCTTTAAATTTCTCTTCACCGGAGGAGTGTCCTACTACCTTCAACTTGACTAGATGAAGAATCCTCTTTCTTATTGTGTTGTTTCGATTCCTTGGTCTCCTCTGTTTCCTTAATGTCTTCTTCCTTCTTTTCTGCTTCTATTTTTCTTCCTTCTCCTCTATTTCCTTCTTCTTTTATTCTTCAATAGGTGGCGTTGATGAATTTATCACCTTTGGATTTCCTTCCTCTGCACCTTTTTCTGACAAAAGAGGTTCATTGTCAGTAGGATTTATTGTTACCAAAGTTCTATGAGGTTTATCTTCATAAGGTATATCTTTAATTATGACCTCTTCACCGGGATGCTTAGTTCGAGTGGTTCCCTGTACCAATGAAACATCAATATCAATCGTTTCAATGGTTGATTTGTGTTTAATCAGTTGCTCAACATCCTTTGTCAGATTAGGAATATCTGGCATGACATTACCCATGATATCATCAATTGTGAAAACATCAAAACCTTCAGTAGAGTCTTTGAGTTTACCTTTCCCTTTGTCAAGGGCAGCTACACCTTGGTTCTGTTTTGTTCTATTTTCTATTTCTTCTTCAACTTCCTTTTGTTGGCTTAATAATGTTTTCCATAAGGCAACACCCTCATCATGCACACCTTGGACATCTCCTATGGCCACTCTCCTTGTCTTGCTCCTTACTTTGAAGCATTGAACACATGCTTCTACCACTATAGATGCTTGATTATAATCAAGATGATGTTGCACTTCCATGGGTGCTTTTATCCTGTTCTCTTTCTCAATAGCTAAAGTTGTTTTCCATCTGCCTTCAATTTTGATTTTGCAAGTCTAATGGAATTATTCCATATAGCTCACTGGGAGTTCTCCATAACTTATGCATGTTCCAGATAAGTGCTTCTTCAATTTTTGTTTTGTCCTCCTCATTACAGAGGATATTTTTTCCCAACACCAGATACACCTCCATACTCTTTGATCCCATGGACCAATTCATCAACATTTGGAACTACATTACTACCACTTCTTTTGACTTCTTTTATTTCCACATCAGACTGGGTGTCACTATTATCACCCTCCTTTTCATCCTTCTTGGGCTCCTTTTTAGCCTTTGTGTCAGTTATCCCTTCACTCTTTTTCTTTCTTGCATGTGTCATTCCTACCAGTCTATCTTTACCTAGGAAAAATGTAGGTGTATCTGAGTCCTTTTCTTTTGTGTATGTTGTTGGCTTGCTGAATGTAGTAACCTTGGGTTTTGCCTTCTACATTTTCTTCTTTTCTCCTATTTGTTCTTCAACCTTGTTTGATTTGGCACCTATTTGTTCACTTGTATTGGTGGAAGCTGTGGCACTAGATGCTTCACCTCCATACTTTTTGTCTAGGGTATCAATCATTTTCCTTACTCTCTTTTGTATGATAGGCTCCTCAAGTTCCCTTTTTATTTTGGAGCTTTCCTCCTCACAAGTTCCAAATCTCTTTACACTTTTGTTGACTGGTTTAGAAAATAGCATGTTTGCAAATACTTTAGTAATGTTTTCCCCACCCTCATAACCCATGGCAGATACCCAAAAGGTTCTAGGTTGAACTACTTGAATAATGCAACAATCAGTGTCAACAAGAAAACAAATGTTGTCCTTGTACTTTTGAACCATATCGGTTGGGATTCTCTCTCTTTTGTGCATTTTGGTTTGGAATTCTTTAAAATAATCCCACATTGTTTCTCCAAACTTATTACCTAAATCTCTAATCATTTAACCTTTTTGAACCATGATAGGTTTATCTTTAAATAACACTACATTGCCCTTACCAGGAAAGAAATTTTGCAAATAGAAGAATATACATACCAGTAATGAACCAAACTTGAATGATTTCTTTGTGTCCTTCTTAATTCGATCCATGTTCACCAGGAATTGACTTCTGATCATCTCACAGATATCATATGTGGCACCCTCCTTGATGATTTGGTAACCTGCATGGATAGCACCGCTCAGCACACTATTCATGCGACTTGATTGATAGACCCTATAACCTAGTACTGCAGAAGAAAATCTCACTTCTGCATCCTCAATGTGGATGATTGCCATTTCTCTCTTGTCATATCGGGATTGAGTCAACTGAGTGACTTCAGTGCATGATATTTTTCTTAGCATTAGTACTTCACTGGTTATGCTAAACCTTGTTACTCTCCGGATCACATCCTTTGTGATTTGTATTGGTGCTTTAGCTTCCAACCATAGAAATTGATCATGCACTCTGCTTAGCACATACATGACCCAATCGGCATAAAATTGATTGGGGAAATCAATAGAATCTGACAAACCCTTCGTCTTCAGATGCAAACATTCTGCCTTCAACAGACATGATCATAGGACTCTTTGAATTCATTTCAACTGAATTTATCTCCAAGTTCTTCAAGCTTACAATGGATGAAGGAGCGAATATCTTCAACCAGTAATACACAGAAGGGCATAGATGATAGGGAACCAATCATGTTGATCTCTCCAGCCTCCATAGGATGTAGTTTGAACTCGGGTTGTGATTCATTAATTGATTTAATCAACACAGAAGTCGACACAGAAGCTACCCTGATGAACTTCAAACAATTTTTTCAAAAGCATGGTTTGAATACCTTCTCCTCTAGGGTTGCCAATCACCACTATCACACTACTTGATTACTTTCCACAAATAGCGTTAGCAATATTTTGATTGTGTTAGGTCACACAAGAGCTCAAGAATGCTCATAAGAAAGAAAGGTAAATGAAATGTATTGACATTTCTTTATTTATTCGTTATTTTTTATCGGTTCTTCAATACAACGGCTAGTTTGTATAATTTTGACCATTTTTAACTTAAGGTACATTGAATTACTTCTTACCGGTTGCTTGTTACTGATGTCGGTACACAAACAATCATTTACACTAGCTCTCAAAACATTTACCAAATAAGATCTTTAAACAAACTTTCGTGCATCTAAACTTATGCAAATAGACATAACCTCATATTGGTCAAGGGGATAAAATAATGATCTTACCATATGTGCTCCCCCTGAGCATCAATATGCTTAGTTTGAAGAGGAACTGTCATCACCGGTGGATGATGACTTAGTTTCAGAAAGAGTCTCTCCTTCTTTTCTTTCTTCCTTCTTATTCAAGGTTTTTTCATTTCATTCCTCACCTCTTCAATTGTTTTTTTTCCTTTCAAGTCATTTTTCCTTTTTTTTTTGCCAAACCGGTGCATGTCGTCAAACCCATTATAGGATTAGTTCTTGCATTATCTAGCTAAGTGACCAATCTTATGGCAATTGAAACATGCCATACCAGTTGTCTTCCATGGTCCTGCATTATTTCTCTGACCCATTCTCCTTCTACAATTTGTTGCACCATGACCAAAATTGCCACAAGTGGAACAGGTGTCATTGAATTGATTACTCTTTCTACTAGAGCCAACCGGTTTATATGGAGATCTTGATGCATTTATCTTGAACATGCATTCATTAGCTTTGTGTTTAATATTATTACATGTAAAGAAATATCCATTAAAGCTTCTTCGACTAGACATGCTGCTAGATCGAGATCTACACTCATAAGTAGTGTGTCCATACTTGTGACAGTTATAGCAATAACCATCAAAGGTGAAAGACTTCTTTTGACTGACCTGTTGATTTTTACAAACATTAGCCTTATGACCCAGTTTACCAAAATAATTGCAAGAAGATTTAGAAAACTTCATACCTTTCATTCCTAATTTGTTTCTTTTATCATCCTTCCTCCTCTTGGATTTAGATGATTCTCTAGTTTTCATAGGACCTGTAATGGAGTAACGAAGACTGGTTGTCTCCTTTTTTATCCTCTGAGATTTTAATTATTCATCTATCTTCTTAGATCTTTCATCAAATTTTCTCATCTTTTCATTTGTAGCTTTCAACTCATTTTTGAGTTGCTCAATCTTTTTCATCATCTTCTCCTTTTCCTTTTCTTTGTCATGCAGATGCTCATGCATGGCTTCATTCTACTGAGTAAGAATTTAAATTTCTTTATATTTTTCAATGATGATTGCATCATTTTCTCTTAAGGCTTCTTCAAGAAGCCTTTTGGGGTTTTTAGTTTTTGATAAAACTTCTTCTGCATCTCTTTTTCTTTCATCTGCTATCATGCTGGCTTCTAGTATTTCAGTCATTCTCAGAGGCTGACTTTCATGCTCTATATTTAGATAATTGATTTCTTTAGTCAGCTTCTTGTTCTTTTCCATCATTTCTAAGACTGCTTCTTCAGATCCACTTTGTTCAAGGAGTTGAGCTATGATATCCTGACTCTCATTTGGTTGTAGAGCTAGTTCCTTCCTTTTACCGAGTGATTTTCTAAGTATTTCTTTCAACCAAGAAATCATTTCATTAGCTTCATAAATTTTCTTCTAATACCAATATTCTTCCATGATGTTTTCACTCAAGTTGCCAAATGTTTTTTCAGAGGACCTAGGATCTTATACCAAGAGTTAGTATTTGCCGATGACTAAGAGAGGGGGGTGAATTAGTCAAAATAGTTTATTCACAATTTCTAAATTTCAAACTGACCGGACTGCAACTATCTTTCTAAATTAACTTAATTATTGCATTAATCATGTGAGCAGAGAACATCAAAGTGAAGATATTTGCGTGGACAAATAAGCATTACATAACACTAGCAATTATATGTGGAAACCCTCGATTAGAGGGAGAAAACCATGGTGGGGATAACCCACAATCTCCTTTTACTATAGTGATAAAGACTACCCTATTAAGAGCTTACAACTAGTTCTTTCCATGAACATCACCCTTTTAGAAGTCTTTTGTATTCGATTAAGAATACCTTAGAACGTGTTAAAGTTCACCTTGCTAGAGGATTTTACAACTTCATATTTGAAGTGACTCAGTTAAGAGATTTTACGTTAAGAACTGGTTAAGGGTCACCCTGTTAAGAGATTTACAATGCTGTCATCATTAGAAGGCAACAAAGATGATTGATCTATTTGATGACACTACCTTTATCTCATAGATCCACTTTGCGTGCTTTGTTCTTGAGAACGAGGTCGGATTCACTAATTCATACCTCTGTCTCCTGCACTTTGTTCTCTACACCCTTTTCATTCACACATATGGTTTTCACATTGACAACACACACAATCATAATGAAAGATGTGAATATATCAGCCTTTTGTTCTGGCACCAACTTTCACTAAAAAATTCTGATTCCAAAATCTATTACCATGCCTCAAATTGCTCTCCAAAAATCATTCTAGAGATATCGGTCAAGACAATCATTCATGCTGACAAGTTCGTCGGTTGAAAAGAAATGACTACTTGTTAAACTAGAATTTTTTTAAGTTTGTCAGTTGAGACTCCTGTGATGTTGGTTGTCGCCTATGTAGCAGTCCAATTCTACCTAATTGGTTACCTCCTATATATCGATCTACTCACTTCTTATCCGTTTAACCCCTATATAGCGGTCTACTCACTTCTTAGTTGATTAACCCTTGTATATTTGTCTACTCACTGCCAATAGGAATAAGTACTCTTGTTCTTCACCAGTTACCCTTTACTCCTTTACCGATGGAATGTACAAACCTAGAAGCTGATGTTGCCAATAATAACAACCATTTCATCGGTCCTACAAAATGCATCACAATGCAAATACTCAGAAGGTTTTGGCAATTTGCAATCAAGATCAAGTTAGTTTCAATTGTTTCTTCTCCTGCTGTATTTTCTTGCTCAAAAGCTAGTTGTTGTCTATTTCCTTTTCTATAAAAATGGAATTCCTTCTATTCTTGACGTTGTTTGATAAGTATGAATGGGGCCATCATGAGGCCAACTCTACCAAAATTGGGTCCTACTTCGTGTTTGATTATCTCACTACTCGAGATGGATGACACTTCACTAGCGCAAGCAAATTGCACTGAATTCCTAGAATAATCTAAGAATCCAGCTCAAAATTCCATAATGGAGAAAATTGTAAGAAATGGTTTGGTTTAAGCCGTTGCATTTCTTATTGTTGCACCATTCCCAAAGCTAGTTTTTGAATGTATGAACCGGTATGATGTAAATAAAAGATGTATCAGGGCTATCAATGGAGAGGTATTGTTGGAAATTCACAGGGAAACTATAATGGAAGCCATGGGAATTCCCCATAAGGAGCCATATGAAGAGTGGACCATTGATACCTCATACTCTTTCTTCTCCGAGAAGAAGAGTACCTATAAAAGCATAATTTCTAGAAACTAGTTGTTGAAAATCCAAAAAGGAGGTTCTAGGTTACTAAGGCCACTCACCAGAGAACATTTTATAACAAAAGTGAGGGATAATGTTATTTTGTTGAATAGATTGAAGGGAAATGTGCTTGCCTTCCATTGTGAAGACTGGATGTATTTAGATACATTAAATTTATGTTGAATGAAAGCGCTTATCTAGAATGGGGCAAGTTATTATGGAGAGATTACATGAAGGCTTAAACAAATTTACAAGGATGTGTGGTTTTTATATGTCCTTGTACCTATTTTATATACTTTCCTACACTCGCAACTTGAATGGTTTATACCATAAACCATGGGTTTATGGGATAAGGGTTTATGAATACTACCCTCACCTGCAGCAGCACAAATATGCTGAAAACTTCATGAGGTGGAATGATATTTTTTCAGGTAGACTGGTTCATGAGTTTGAAGGTAACATAAACAAAATATTATCAATAGAAGAGATGGAATTTTTAGGTATCTATGGTAGTTTCTTCATTCAGTTTGTTCAGTTCACTTATCTTAGAGTTGTAGGCTTTCAGTGTGAACCTTTTAAGTTACCCAGGTATGGTCTGGATAGTTATATTTAGATTGAGGTCAGTCAACAACTCACCTACATTGATAAAAGAAATGAAGAGAAGTCTAAATTTGTTTTTCTAGTAGAGCTGGGTCATTATAGTTGTAAATCTATTTCAGATGCTTTAAATCTTGAACTTGAATTCAATAAGTTCAAGTTGTAGCTATATGTTGCTAGATGCAAATTTGATAGCCGAAGGTATGTCATAGAAAACTTGAATGTTGGTATTGATTTTCATCATCAACCTCAACTGGAAGACTACTGGGAGAACTATAATGATGAGTTTGAAGTTAGAAAGAGACTGTGGTCTACGTTCATAGTTCAACAAATTATGACGATGGGTCTATCTATGAATGTCTTCGATGTGAAAGAGGATGAGGGAGAAGAAGTTTTTGATCCTGAGTTCAATGAGAAGATAAAGGGGCAGCCTATTCTAGAAGTTGACTGGGATAGAAAATGAGATGACAACATTCAAACTAAAACTTTCAATGTTATTAGAAAAACTGAAAGATGGCTAAAGGATTGTCATTTTGGACAATAATCCTTTTCTGCACCAAGGAATAGAAAATTTGGTCAAACTAGTGTAGTTTCACAAGTATCATTTCCCTCCTCTAACATTGCTATTTATGTTGCAGGTAATAAAAAATAAAGGAACGAGAGAATTAAAACTGCAAACTTAGGAGAATCTTCTCTAAGTTCCTCCCTTGTTTGTGTCACACGCTCCCATAGCAAGAAGAACAGTCAAAAACTTCCCACAAATCCACTTGTGCTAGATTTGGACTCTAAAGAAGAAATTCAAGGGATGATGAATTCTCAGGTATCGGACAAGCCCACTGTTGATGCTATTAACAAAGAAAAAGAGATTTAAGAAGTAGGGGACTCTATAAATGCCATGTCTATTGTTATCACTAAACAACAAACACCTCCACCCAAGGAAATGTCTACTGTCCCTAAATGGTTAATCACTTCACTTAGCAAGAAACAAAATATAATTCCAATCTCTATTCCAAAGGAATATATGGTTAGTAAATGTTTGTGGAGAACCTCAAAGTCCAAGAAACTCAAAACTGAAGCAATGATAAGTATATATAATCAAATAGGGCATTGGGTTGCAGAGGTAGCTCGACCTCCAATGAATAAAGATGCTAAGAACATCACTGAAAAAGACTTTTTTATTGAGAAAGTTGATTTAGGGGTGGCCTCTCGAGCCACAAATGCCAAACACCTAGAGACCTCCACCAAGAGAATTTTAACCAAGACTTGGAAGGATGAAAAAAGATAAGAATGAAGTGAAATAGGTTATAATATAGATGGCTCAATACATCAATGTCATATAGGATCCCAATTCACGACCGCTTTCCCAGGTACCTTTGTCATTTGATTCAAAGTCACTAATGAACTAAAAATTGCTTGATCAGGTTCAGAGAAGTTGGATGGTAGTAGATGTTTTTAGTGAGTGGCTGGAATCAATTGCTCAGCAAGGCACAAGCTACATGTCTGATCTAATTAAGGTATTTGGAAGTACAGTGTCTATGGGAAAGGAATTAGAAAAAGAAATAATGACCTAGGAGAAAGAAAGAAGCAAATAGGTAGCTATGCTGAAGCAAATGAGAGATACCCAAAGGTATGAAGTCATGAATTTCTTGGTAGAAAAACCAGTGCATGGTCTAAATGACAATGTTCTTTTTGTTTGTAAAGAAAATATCGAATGGAGGAACTCAATTATTGCATAGGGGCATCAAGAATCAATCAAATGTCTGAAGGAGTTAAAATAATTAATTAATATTATGCAAAACGATATGAGGGTATGTGCCAGATCATGGGGGGCCAAAAAGTGGCAATGGAAAAGAAAATACATTTCAAACCTTTCCAAACAAGCCAAAATCTGCTTTGACTTTTTGTTTGGGTTGACAAAAATTTGAATTTGGTTTGGTAATACCAAACCAAATCAGATATCCAATTTATGATGTCACTATTGTGATGTCACACTTTTCCAAATTGGATATCCGATTTCAAATCGGATATCCATTTTTCTCAACATAAAAAATATAGTTTAGTAAAATGGGCATAACGTTTGCGTTTATCAAAATTTTGATCTTTTACAGGTGTTAGAAAGGTAATTAAGAGAGCTATCAAATGCATGAGGTAGTTTGATGATATTATAGAACAAAAATTATTTATAATCATTTCAAGTTAGTCCTCCAATTTTAAAATTTTAAATACTCACAAATTTTGCATACAAAGTCTCATTTCTTTCCTATCAGCTCCTTTATCTATCACTTGTCTATCTATACTTATATAATATATTTATCTATCACTTTCTTTTCTACTTATGTCACTTATTTTCTCATCCCATCTAGATAAATAAATTCCCAAGTTACATGCATCTTTGCATATATGTCCATCTTCCTATTCCTATCTCTCCCTCTCCCACTCCATCATTGTCACTCCTTATTTCTATATTTCTCTCTAATAATCTCTCTTCTCTCTATTTATCTCCCTCCTCTACCTTATCCTACCTATACTTATATATTACTTTTCTCGATCACCTCCTTTCTCTCCCTATCTTGTTCCCTCTATCTCTATATCCCTATAGATTTGTCTTCATGTATATTTATATCTCATTATGTCTAAATCTCAATTATTCACTCCATCTCTCCCTCCATTTGTCTTTCTCTCTCTATCACTTTCTATCCATATCTATCTCTGTCTCCATCTTCACATCTCCATCTCTTTCCATATCAATCTCTCTTTTTATATGTTCCTCTATCTTTATATATCTTCCTCTATACATGATTAATCTACGTCTCTGTCTCTTCCTCTATCGTCCTCTTGAAGTATATTTCCCTTTCTCTACCTTTATCTCTTTATTTGCTCCATCTTTATATATCTCTGGCTCTCTCCCTACATCCTTCTCTATAGTGCCTTTATATATCTCTATATCTCCCTCTCTCTCCTTCTCCCTCTCTATCTATCCTTGTCTATAATCTCTATCTCTCTTTCTCAGTCTCTTGCACTATGTATATCTCTCTATCTCTTCCTTTTTTAATCTCTCTCTTTACCCCTCTCTATCCATTTTTCTCCATCTCTTCATATATTTGTCTTTGTCTTTACCTCTCTCTTTCTCTATATCTATTCATCTCCCTCTCCCTTTATCTTCATTTTTTTATCTCTATCGTCCTCTCTCCTTTTTAATATCTAGATATGGCTACCTCTTTCTATCCATCCTTGTCCTTTATTTTTTCTCCCTCTCACTTCATACTCCTTAATATCTATATCTCTATTTATGTCTTTGTCCTTTAGTTCTTTTCCCTCTCTTTAGTTCTTCATCTCTCTTCACCCTTATATCTCTCCTTATTTCAAACTTGGTATATATTGTCTCCTAATGGGTTATATCATGTCCTAAGGGGTCATAGAACATCATATGAGCCCTTAGGACACAATATGACCCCTAACGATACCATATGGTCTCTTAAGGGTTCATATGGTGTCTTAAGGGGTCATAAAACACCATATGACCCCTTAAGACACAATAAGACCCCTAATGACACCATATGGTGTCCTAATGGGTCCTAAGATACCAAGTGACCCCTTAGGACACCATATGACCCCTAGTGACACAATGTGGCATCCTAAAGGGTCATATGGTGTCCTAAGGGGTAATAGAATGCCATATGACCTATTATGACACAATACGACCCATGACGATACCTAAGGGGTCATATAGTGCCTTAAGGGGTCATAGAACACCATATGACCCCTTAGGACACCATACAACCCCTTACGACACCATATGGTGTCCTAAGGGGTCATATGGTATCCTACGGGTCATATAACACCATATGACCCCTTATAACACAAGAAGACCCATAACGACAAGATATGGTGTCCTAACGGGTCATATGGTGTTAAGAGACACAATATGACCCCTAACGATACCTAAGGGGTCATATGGTGTCCTAAGGTGTTATATGATGTCCTAGGAACCTTTAGGACACAATATAGCCCCTTAGCACACCATACAACCCCTAATGATGCCATATGGTGTCCTAAGGGGTTTTAGGATACCATATGACCCGTTAGGACACAATATGACCCCTAACAACACCTAACGGGTCATATTGTGTCCTAAGGGGTCATAGGACACCATATGACCCCTAACGACACTACATGGTGTCTTAAGGGGTCATATTTTGTCCTAAGGGGTCATAGGACACCATATGACCCCTAACGACACAAAATGACACCTACCGATACCTAAGGAGTCATATGGTGTTCTAAGGGGTCATAGGACACCATTTGACCCCTTAGCACACCATACGACCCCTAATGACACCATATGGTGTCCTAAGGGGTCATATGGTGTCTTAAGGGGTCATAGAACACCATATGACCCCATAGGACACCATATGATGCATAATGACACTATATGGTGTCCTAAGGGATCATAACACAACATATGACCTCTTAGAGGACCATATGACCCATAAAAACATAATATAGTGTCTTAGAGGGTCATAAAACACCATATGACCCCTTAGAACACCATACAACCCATAACGACACCATGTGGTGTCTTAAGGGTTCATAAGACACAATATTGCCCCTTAGGAGATAATATGACCCCTAACAATGTCATATAGTGTCCTAAGGGGTCATAGGACACCATATGACCCCTTATGACACCATACCACCCTTTACGACACTATATGACCCCTTAGAACACAAGAAGACCCATAACGACATGATATGGTGTCATGAGACACCATATGACTCCTTAGGACACAATATGACCCCTAATGATACCTAAGGGGTCATGTGGTGTCCTAAGGGGTTATATGATTTCCTAGGAACCTTTAGAACACCATATCATAGGACACCATATGATATCATTATGGTGTCACTATGACCCCTTACATGTTGTTAGGGTTCATATTGTGCCCTAACGGGTTATATGGTGTCCTACGACCCCTAACGACACCATATCATATGACACCATATGACACCATATCATATGGTGTCATAGGGGGTCATAGGACACCATATGACCCCTTAGGAGACTATACGACCCATAACAACATAAAAATGAAGTCCTAAGGAGTCATAGAACACCATATGACCCCTTAGAACACCATACAACCCATAACGACACCATGTGGTGTCCTAAGGGGTCATCAGACACAATATGACCCCTTAGGACATAATACAACCCTTTAGGACACAAAATAAACCCTAAGAAAACCTAAGGGGCAATATAGTTTCCTAAGGGGTCATAGGACACCATATTACTCCTTAGCACACTATACGACCCCTAACAACACAATATGGTGTCGTAAGGGGTCATAGAACACCATATGACCCCTAAGGACACCATACAACGCATAACAACACCAAATGGTGTCCTAAGAGGTCACATGGTGTCATAAGGGGTCATAGGACACCATTTGACCCCTTAGGACATAATACAACCCCTTAGAACACAAAATAAACCCTAATGACACCTAAGGGGTCATATAGTTTCCTAAGGGGCCATAAGACACCATATGACTTCTTAGCACACCATACGGCCCCTAATGACAACATATGGTGTCCTAATGGGTCATATGGTGTCCTAAGGGGTCATATACCACCATATGACCCCTTAAGACACCATACAACACATAACAACACCAAATGGTGTCCTAAGGGGTCACATGGTGTCCTAAGGAGTCATAGGACACCATATGACCCCTTAGGAGACCATATGACCCATAACAACACCATATGGTGTCCTAAGGGGTCATAGAGCACCATATGACCCCTTAGGACACCATATGACCCATAACGATACCATATGGTGTCCCAAGGGATCATAAGATGCCATATGACCCCTTAGAACATAATATGACCCCTAACGACATCATATAGTATCCTAAGGGGTCATAGGCCACCATGTGACCCCTTACGACACAATATGACCCCTAACAGCTTCATATAGTGTCCTAACATGTCATATGGTGTCCTAAGGGGTTATAGAACACCATATGACCACTTAGGACACCATAAAACCCATAACGACACCATATGATATGCTAAGGGGTCATACGGTGTCCTAAAGGGCGACGAGACACCATATGATCTCTTAGGACATAGTATGACCCCTAACAAAACCTAATGGATCATATGGTGTCTAAGGGTCATAAGATGTCTTGTGACCCCTTAGGACACAATATGACCCCTTAGCAAACCATAAAACCCCCAACGATATAATATGGTGTCCTAAGGGGTCATAGGACACCATATGACCCATTCGGACACAATATGACCCCTAACAATACCTAAGGGGTCATATGGTGTCCTAAGGGGTCATTGGATACAATATAACCCCTTAACACACCATACAACCCCTAAGGACAACATATGGCATCGTAAAGGCTCATAGAACACCATATGACCCCTTAGGACACCATAAGACTTATAACAACATTATATGGTGTCCTAAGGTGTCATATGGTGTCCTAAAGGTTCATGAGGCACCATGTGACCCTTTAGGACATAATATGACCCCTAACGACATCTGAGGGGTGATATGGTAACCTAATGAGTCATATTATGTCCTATGACCCTTTAAGATACAATATGACCCCTTAGCACACCATATAACCCCTAACGATGCCATATGATATCCTAAGGGGTTATAAGATGCGATATGGTATCCAAAGGTGTTATAAGATACCATATGACCTATTAGGACACAATATGACCCCTAACAACACCTAAGGGGTCATAGGACACCATATGAACCCTTAGGACACAATATAACCCCTAACGACACCTAATGGGTCATATGATGGCCTAAGTGGTCATATGACATCCTATGACCCCTTAAGACACAATATGACCCCTTAGTACACCATACAACCCCTAAAACACCATATGTTGTCCTAAGGGGTCATAGGCTACCACATGACCCGTTAGGACATAATATGACCCCAAACGACACCTAAAGGATCATATGTTGTCCTAAGGGGTCATATGGTGTCCTAAGGGGTCATAGGACACCATATGATCCCTTAGGACACCATACAATTTATTATGGCACCATATGGTGTCCTAAGGGGTCAAATGACACCATACATGACCCCTTAAGACACAATATGACCCCTAAAGACACCTTAGGGGTCATATGGTGTCCTCAGTGGTCATATGGTATCTTATGACCCCTTAGCACACTATACGAACCCTAAAAATACCATATGGTGTCCTAAGGGGACATAGGATACCATATGACCCCTTAGGACACCATACGACCCATAACAACACCATATAGTGTTTTAAGGAGTCATATGGTGTCCTAAGAGGTCATAGGACACCATATGACCCTTTAAGATACAATGTGAACCCTTAGCACACCTTATGACCCCTAACAACATCATATGGTGTCCTAAGGGTCCATAGGACACCATATGACTCATTAGGACACAATATGACCACTAACGACACCTAAGGGGTCATATGGTAAAGTTAGAGGTAAGGATAGGTATGACAGAGAGATGATATTTGGGGAAGAGAGAATTAGAGAGAGTTGGGGGTAATTAGGTGTTGGGAGGAGAGCGGGGATGGGAAAGTATCAACAAAGGGAGAGAGGGAGAGATGAGGAGAGAGCTTCAAAGAGAGAGGTCTAGAGAGAATGTAATTAGGGGAACAAGAGGGGGAAGAGAGAGGGAGGGAGTATCAACAAAGGAAGAGCAGGGAGAGGTGGGGAGAGAGACCCCTGATTACCCTCTCTCTAGTCCATCTCTTTGTTAATACTTCCCTCTTCCCCTCTACTCCTGCTAATTATCCTCTATCTATCACTCTCTATCACTCTCTTCACCTCTCTCCACATTTCTCCCTCCCTCTTTTTGTTGATACTTACTCTTCTCCCTCTCTTCTTATCTATTAATTACACCCAACTCTCTCTCACATTATTTCTTTCCTTCAATTACCCTTGATCACCTTTCTCCTCCTATGGGTTTATAGATACTTTGCTCTCCCACTCTCCCCACCCCCTAATTACTCTCTATGTCTCTCTTCACCTTTGTCCCCATTTCTCTTCTCTCTTTGTTGATACTTCCCCCTCTCCCCCTCTCCTCCTACTGCCTAATAATCTCAGACTCTCCCTCTCATTCTCTCTTCACCCCAATCACCCCCTCCCTCTCTCTCTTCACCTTCCACCTAATTACCTATAGCTCTCTCACACACTCTCTCTTCCCCCCAATTAATATCTCCTTCTCACCTCTCTCCCCCTCTCCTTGTCCCCTCTGAATTTTGTTGCTAGAGATGAGAAGGAATTGCAGAGAGACTAGTCTAGATCTTAGGGAAGAGAGTGTGACATAGAGGAGGAAATTATGAAGAGGTAGAAATATAAGCACCTTGTAGAGCTTGAGAGATTAAATGAGGTATTCATTGATAGTTAGAGATATAGGTCTAAAGAGATGTATAAATATGGACAAAAGAGAGGGAGGAAGAAACAAATAGGTGGAGCGATAGGTTTAGGAGAGAGAGGTGGAGAAAGGAACAAACATAGATAACATGGTTTATCAAAATCTATCAAACTCAATAAAATTCATAAATTTTCTATTATTAAATAATTACTTATTTAGTTTATTTTGAGATGATTGTTACAAAAATTCATGCAATAGGGAAATCATATGAAAAAGTCATGAGTTTTTTATGTTTTAAAAATGAAGGATGAATTTAAATGAAATATAATTATTTTTTAAAACAAATAATTGATAATATACCTATTTGATATCATATAGATCTTAATTACCTTTCCAACGCCTGTAAAAAATCAAAATTTTGATATAAAACGCAAAAGTTATGCCCAATTTACTAAAATATATTTTTTTATTTTTTCAAAAATAGATATCTGATTTTATCGGATATCTGATTTTAAAACATAAATTTTTCCCTCCATCTTTTGGTTCAGGTTTGCTTTGGGATTTGGCTTGGAAGTGACAAGCCTAGAAAGTCAACTGAAAAAATATGTTTTTCAGTATTCCTTGATTTTCCAGACTTTACATTGGTGGCTGACAACTTTTTTTATAGCCAAAATTGATAAAATGAAAAGGGTTTTTTAAGGATGTTCTCAGCTTTCCAACAATATAAGGTTTGTCTTATTTCAACTTTAATAAATATTCATTATTTATTTTCTAATTGAATTCTAACAAAAGTCCGGATTGATAGATTGATTGAAAAATACTCATAACTTTCAAACCGCATAACATTTTTTGAATCTGAAACATGCGTCACATCCTATGCTTCATCTACTATAGGGAAAAAAAATTAAAAAATGAATTTCATAAGGTTTTGACCAAGTTAAGGTGGTCAGACATAAGAGTTCATGAATTTCTGAAAAGCTTTAGTAAAAAATTCATAAATAATTATTTACTTTATAAAAAATTATAAAAAAAAATGTGTCACATCCGGACATGAGTCTAATACTTATATTATAAATCTTATACAAAAATATTATGATTTGATTGTGATTAGGGTGGGTAGACATACACCTACTTCTTATATTTTTCCTAAAATTTTTGTACCACTGCATTGAAATTTGAAAATTTCATCAATAGGATTTTTTTTTCAAAAAACAACTAATAGTTTAGAAACTAAATTCAATTTTATATACATTCTCTTCTTACATATTTTAAAAATAATGTTCATAACTTATTCAATTTTTCATGTCAAGTTGCATAACTCTGATTTTTTTAAATTTCATTGCCACTCAAGGGCCTGTTTTGCCACACCATGATCCTGCACATACCCATGAAGTCATAGATATTCAAATCCTGAAAGATTATAGGCAGACACTTGAAAATTTAGCTAATATGATTCAAGCCTTCAAGGATCGAGTTCAACAAATCTAGGAAGCATAATCCTTAACAATAGAAGACTTCTAAAAAATTGCATGAATTGAATCCAAGTTGGTTGTTTGCTTTGCTCATCTCGAGACACATAAGGGAAAATTTGTACAAGTGAGCAAGAAGAAGGAGGTCTGGAAGTAGCAGATACTTCATATTGGTCTGGTCTTCTATATTACCAGCTCATCCTCAACTTCTCTACAACTCATTTTGAATGGCGCAATATCCATAACACTCCTTCACCTCAGGAGAAACAGGTGGATTCCACATTGATTGTCAGAGTTTGATCACATAGTTGTTGCTCGCGGCTTATG
The DNA here is from genome assembly GCF_030272615.1 of Cryptomeria japonica. Classification (NCBI taxonomy): domain Eukaryota; kingdom Viridiplantae; phylum Streptophyta; class Pinopsida; order Cupressales; family Cupressaceae; genus Cryptomeria; species Cryptomeria japonica. The sequence continues at coordinate 95,516,192 of NC_081411.1, forward strand.
TCACTTTTCCTATTTTGGTAGTTGCTTTCTAGTTATAGGGATAGACTTCTTTTACTCCCGGGGATAGTTAGACATTTTACTCTAGGTTTAATTATAATGAACTATCATGGCCTGGTGGCTATATATACTCTGTTATAAGCCTTGTAAAAGGTCTGAATTGTTTTTTGGTTGAGATATGACATAAGGTTTATATTTTTACAGTGCTATGTAATCTGACGGAAAGACAATTTGATATGTGAATGAAATTGTAGCGTATTTCATCTTTTAAATCTGTGTATTTATGAATTGAAGTGTGAATCTCTGTGAAGATTTGATTCAATTATGGAATTTGTCATCTTTTTTATGCAGTGTGTGAATGTGCAAAAATAAAAACTTCTGAAATGTCTATCTTGCCAATTAAAGGAATGGAAGTCTATGAGCTTTTTAAGAAAATTTGAGCTTAAAAATATTTGTTGTATTCATTTTGTGTTGAAAAATGAATGCTTAAATACCTTTAATTCTTTTTGGTAAAAAGTGTGCATACAAATTTTTGTAACCTAAGCTTATTGAAAATCATTCTTGGGGTGATTTACCAATATACAAAGGTTAACTGTTTAAGCAGTTATCCAACTATTGGTGTGTTTTGTCTTTAGTTTATGGGCATGAAGAAGTTTTTTAGAATTAAATTGTGTGAAAGATAGAACTATTAACCAACACAGTCCTTTCAACCTAATCAACAACTGGTATTAGAGCTTTGGCCCCTTGCTTGAAAGCCTAACTGCTTGAGAGAGACCTAATAGTTCTGATACTTAATGTAAGTAGAGATCCAATAGCCAACAAGATGAGAGGGGGGGGGTGAATCATACAAACTTAATCTTCCATAAAAACAATAGATTCAACCTCGGTAACATATACTTCAGTAATATAACCAAAACTGCTAAACATGCAAACTCAAAAGCATATAAACATCATAAACCTCATAACACCAGATTTAACGTGGAAACCCAAATAGGGAAAAACCACTATGGGATTTCAGACCCACTAAGAAATATACTCTTCTAGAGTATGCTCGGTTAAAAGCAAATCCTGTTAAAGATTACAAACACATTGCTAGATGTGACCCGGTTAAGGGATTTCCCTCAGATCTGTTAGGATCTTCACCTTGTTAGAAGTGACCTTGTCAAAGGATTTCAAACACTCAATCAGAATGTCACCTTGGTAGAGGGTTTTACAAATAAGACTGTTAAGTCCACTCGGTTAAGATATTTTCTATCACTTTCACAAAATAAAAGTAATAAAAATCTATCTGTAACTTCACATCTAAAATGCTAAAGCAAATTCTTATTTGTTCAATATAATCTAGACATAGAACTAATCTTGTCCATCTGCTGGGCTTCTATACTCTGTTATTCAAATAGGTCTTCAAGCTTTTGTGCTTGGTAATCACTATGTAGCATCCTTGTGCATACATTTGCCCACATACATTGTTTATCAATAGTTCCCTATTTATAAACAATTTGCCAACGGCTTAATCTCCTTGATCACATTTCCCATGATCAATCATAGCCATTAGATCTTCAAACTTTGACTAGGTTCAATGTATCCTTCAACCTGAAAAATGTTTTACCCTGCCTTGGAACTTGTGCTACGGTATTGCGGTTCAATCTGAGCTATAGATCTTCATGCCGATTTTCCTTTTCCGTAGATTCATTAACAAACTTCATGCATGACATACCAATCATTTAATCAGTTCCAGCTCATCAGCTTCCTTCATTAAATAACGCATGTAACCATTTAATGTATTTTGTTACAACTCGGTTACAACTCGATAACAACTCGGTAAATACTAAACTTCACTCGGTAGAAATTGTCCCTTCATTAACTGATAGCGATAACCTTAGGGTTTATCGACTAGGCTCCTTAGGGTTTACCGACTAGGTTCTTTGCTCGATAACATAGTATAGTATTAACCTTACAATTTGCAACATATGTATGATGTTAAAACAATCTAAACATCATGATCTCATCATTGTCTAACTCAGTAATAGTTGCCCATTGAATACCTTATTCATCCCCTTATTCATCATATTCTTTCTGTGTCTTTTACTGACATCTTTATACTCTTCAAATCATACTTCTTAAAATATGGCAACATCATACTAAATTAGAAAATCAATTTCTTGACATCAATGACAAAATAATATTAAGATAGTAAACATCCTTAATCAGTTATATCCATAATCATCAACAACCTTCTCAATATCCTTATTGAAATGCCAACAATCTCCCATTGTGTTGGTTGAATCATGGCACCTATGTGCATGACTAGAGATTTTCAACTCGATGAATATTTGAAGACAACTCTTGAAGATTTGAAAAGTGTTGAATCAAAGAATGAAGAATTGAAAGAGAATGTGAATATAGCAAATGAATGTGTACAAAAGTTGAGAGAGATAATCCAAAAATTCAAGATGAGGCATAAAGAGGCTGACAATCAGTTGAAGTAGGAAAATGAGACTATTAAAAATCAGAATGAGGAGAAAGATAAGATACAACAATCCATGAAAGAAACAATCAAGAAGAAGTCTGAAGAATGTGAAAATATAGAGGAAGAAGTAAAGAATTTGAAGGCAAAAAATAAAATCCTTGATAGTGGTAAGCTCTTGGAAGAATTGATGAGCTTCCAAAAAGGTCATTTGGAGAAGGCCGGACTTGGTTTTCATCTTGATATGAGTTTGGAACAGATTGATAAAGAGAAAAACAAAGAAGTCAAAGCTTAAATGGAGAAGAAGTAAAAAGATCAAAGCAAATCTCATAATAAGAAATCTATTGCAAGAAGACCACCAGTTCGATAACCTAATGCTCAAAGTATCAATCATTTAATGGCTATAGTATCTAAAAAAATTAAATGAGTGATGCAGAGCTTACAATAGAAAAAATGATATCCTGAAATGGCTCCTTACTTACCCCCATACTACTAAAAGAAAGATTAATAGATTGATGGCTAGTTGAGGAAAATACTAGGGCTTTTGACCGGGTAGAAGAGGATAAAGAGGAGAGAGTTCAAATATATAGTAATGATCTAGCAGAGAGACCCTTGAGGTGCAACAATTTGGAAGAGAAAATCAAATCCCTAAATTTTAAGGTGACCCTAGATTAGGATGGAAAGGAAGTGGCTAGGTCAATCATAGAAATCTAGGAAAAGAAGGAAACCCTAAAAATAAATCTCAAAAAGATGGTGGCATACAATATTAAAATGGTGTGGTAAAATTTTTCTTCAATCTAGGCTATCCGAGAAGAGCTCAAGTGAAGACATGCAAAGAGGAAGTGATCTATGGAGATTAAAACTAGTGCTACTTTGGAGTCGATTAGGACAATTGTCAAGGCAAAAAATGAGTCCCCTACTACTACATATGCGAAGGGTTTGATAAAAGGTTGTCCTTTTGTGAGAAGATCAAAGATCTTAGCCAGGATTGGCAAGCTATGAAAAGCCCCACTCTCTAGATCATATGTTTGTGTCTTCATTGGTTGGTGTGTTTTGATGTGGGTCATTTTTTGTTATAGTGTTCTATTCCTTTTTTGGTCTTCAACTGGTTCTAGTTTTTGGTTGAGTCTACTAGTTATAATGTTTGGTATTTTAACAAATCATGAGACACCTATTTTTTTCCACGTGGCGATTATGTAAGGGTATAGACCCTCTCCTACTTTATCAAATCAAAACATGTGAAGCTTGGTTGAAGAGTCAAAATAGTGGTTACAATAGTATCATATATAACATCAATTTTCAAGCCTAGAGGTAATGTTATTGTTTCTTTTATATCTATTGCATTAAGATAATAATTTTATGGGAGAAGGTTTCAAATATAATAAACTATTATTAACACCACATTATTGTAGACTACGGTGTGAAAATTAGAGTTTGTTATATTTTGTCAAAATTTAGCTTTTGATTTTCAAGTTTCCATCTACCACCAATTGTTCCACCTAATTTCTACAATTTTATGTTCCACTTTTCTTATAGTTTGTCTATTTTTGGCTAACTATTATAGCCAACTTGCAATCAGGACAATAGTTTGATGGTAGTGGCCCTATGAAGAATATTTTGCAATGTGAAAATGCCTGACCAATTCGAATCTACTAGTCACGAATGTATAATTAGCTATCATCTAAATAAAATCTAAATGAAGGAAGAATCTATGAATTCAATGTGAAATGTAGATAATGATTAATATGAGGGTCTGTATCATCCATAAATTAAAGTGGTTTGTATAATGTGGATGAGTCCAATGAAATTGGTTTAATATTATATATTACAAGATACATAATGGAAGTATATGTTTGTGTCATGCATCTCACAAATATAGTTGTGGTATCACCTGACAAATGCATTCTAAATAATTCTTCCTTATTATCATAGCCTACATATTGTATCATCATATAAGGTATGCATAAATGTCATAAGCATCTATATACAATAGTATAGATGAATTTAAAAAAACAATGAATTATGAGAGGTGTAAGGCACATGGTAAAACTAAATATCAATAGATGATATGCATATCAATTGCATAAAATCTCACTGTAAAGCGGAAAATCGCGGTCGAACCCTAGTTGGTCTCCCCTCTTCTAACTCCGAGGAGAGAGAAGGGAGGTTCGCTAGGATTCGATGGGTTTTCACTTAGGGGAGAGACTTTACATTCAAAAGAGGGGTTGAAACCCTCTAGATCCAATCCCACACGATGTAAGATTGGATGCTAAATGAATTTCAAGGGTTCGGAAAGCAAGGCTACCCTCTTTTGTAAAGAATGTTGATTAAGGAGATTAAGCTAAGGATGCATAGAAAGTCATAAAGATTCACTTATAAACTGAGTTCGGGTTATAGGATGAAGCTGCGGACCTGGAATTAGCAGTAGAATGTCGATATGGCGCTATCCTGCAAATTTGAGAAAAAGTTGTTGGGACGATGGCGCCCGGCGCCACGGTCCTCCGAAAAATCCGCGAAACGAAGGGGGATCTGTTCGCCTCTGCACAAGGATTCCAGATCTTCAATTTCAGCCGCGTACCTGCAACCTACACACAGAAAAGCGAAGACGATTGGGGGATTAGGGATTAGGGGTTTGCCTTTAGGTCAAACCCCAGTTTTGGAATTAACCAAGAAATGAGCAAGAGCTGTAAATGTAAATGACTGTAAAACAAGTACTAATACCTTATTCTAAGGATGTTTGTATCCTTATGTGTGAAGGTTTAGATGTTGTATGTTGTATGTTGTAGCATGTAGTATGTGATCTCCTCTTCAATGGTTGAATCCTTGTCTTGAATGCAACACTTAGCCTTGAATGGAGACTTGGAATGATCAATTGCTTGAATGCTTGAATGCTTGAGTATAGTTTCCACGCCTTTTCCATCATATCGAATGAAAGAGGAAAATGTAGTTTATATACTTGTCATTTAGGGCTGATAGACTGATTTTCCCGACCTTAGGCCGACCAAGGAAGTATATTTCCAAATTGCAATCAAAAAGACCCGATATCACTTAGGAAACCGGGCCCAAAATAGGACCCAGGGACCAGGGCGTTGGGCGCCATGGTCTTGGAGGACCAGGGCGCTGGGCGCCCTGGTCTTGAGGGACCAGGGCGCTGGGCACTCTGGTCCCACCTCCCGGGACATCAGGGTGCAAGGAGGTTCAGGCCAGGGTGCTTGAAAAATGCAGTTTTCAGTGTCGTGAGCGAGTTTTGGGGTCTCCATTCAGGTTGCGTGTTGCGTCGCCATTGTGAAGACCAAATGCAGTCGAAATTGCAAGTGTCGCAATTTTAGGACGCTACATTTAGCCCCCACTTTAGCGGGAGTATGTATGCTCATACTTCCGGTAAAGTACAAGGAAACAACGTTGAAAGACTTTCACTACGTCAAGGAGGCAAGATACACCAAGCCCCCAGTGGACTAAGGATCTTACAACTTCGATTGACAAAGTAAAAGGGAAGATCACGAGGAAGAACCATGACTGTTAGTAGTAAGGTTCCCTCACTATGAGTCATGTAAAAGAAATACCAAAAATCTTCAAGACAAAGCTAAGTTTGCCAAGAAATTTTCAAGTATCTTTGAAAGGATAGACAGGGTGTATGCCCCCCTACGTTAAAGCGATCACACACGCCTCAACGGGGGTGATTGTTTTAACGTAGTGATACACATAAGAAATGAGAAAGGAAAAAGGAGCACGTTATCGCAAGGATTTGGCCCCCAAGTGTGAGATAAGCCCAAGGATAATAGACACAAAACACAAAGCACGAGGTGACTTCGCTTTCCTTGGGGTCAATATGCTGTATGATAAGTCATGTATATATCATATGTATGTATGCATAATTGTTCTTCATTCCCCAATAAAGGAAGGTCACCTAGAAGAAGGGAACACATGTGTCTTTTGAGTCAACATGAGAGAGATCGAGAGATCTCAATGCTTTGCATCGTCCTCAAGTAGACAACACTGAGGATGACAAATAGAAGAATGAGAATAACATATAGAAGAAGTAACAAAAGAGAGGGGGAGAGAGTCTGCTATGCTAATGTAACTAGTCTAGCATGTCATCTACCCCCCGATCTTGCTGATCAATGTTTCGGGAAGGCAGGGAACACGCTAGAGGAGGAACATCCAACACAGCAGATGGAGCTATCACAAGATCCAAACAAGGGCTATGTTCATGTTCCAAGCCACATTGTTCTTGTCTAGGAGCTAGGATAAGTGCTTTAGAAAATTCATTAGATAAATGGTTATCAACATCAACAAGTTCATATTCACTATCAGAAGCAAGAGGAGTAATATTTTCATCTATATCATCATCAAGATTTATAAAAATAGGATCTTTAACTCGCACAGGATCAAGACCATCATGCATCTTATGTTTAGGAGATTTAGGCTCAATATCCGGCTGAGGGGAAAATGGAATAATGCTTGTTGAAGGTCTTTGTGGAGATTGCAAAGTTTGAGAAGCAGCTGCTTGAGCCCTAAGATGACGCTTTCATCGACGTTCCCGTGCAGAACGATTACGTCTAGTCTTAGTAGGAAGTGTAGAAGATAGAGGAGAAGGAATGTTCTCATCCCTATCACTTGGGTGTTTAGGTTGTGGTCTCTTAGGCTGGATAATAGGAGAAGAAGAAGGTCTCTTCTCTCTATAGAAGGCAGGAGGAGGAACTGCTCCATATAAAGGAGGAGTTTTTGGTTTAGGAAGAAGACCAAGTCCATCATGACGAGGAGGTATAGGTCTATTTTTAGAAGATTTATTAGGCATAGACATAGTCGCATCCATAGGGACGGGTTGGGAATCTTCTTGAGGAAAGATATTAGTTTTGTCTTTCAAAGGAAGAATTTCCTTCTCAAGAATGATAGGAATGTCAAGTTTAGGTGCTCTAGGTTCACTTAGAGATAGGATCATATCTGTTTTCCACTTTTGATAAGATTTGAAAAGATGATCACTTCACGGAGGAAGAGATTGGAATTGTTTGGGCCAAAAGTAATCAATAGGAACACTAGAGGTTCTTTCAGCTGGTTTAAAGAGACTATGATTGACAATAACAACTTCACCATTATGGGGAAATTTCAAACACTTATGAATAGGGGAAGCAATAGCTTTCATGGAAGATAGCCAAGGATAGCCAAGCTTCACACGAAATTGTTCGGAAGAAGGAATAATAGAAAAGTTCACATCAAGGGATTTGTTATGGACCTCAATAGGCAATGTAATAGAACCAATTGCAGGAGAAGAAAATGCATCAAATAGTTTCACAATCACATCTGTTTTGTCATAGATCACTTGATTCAATTGCAAAGTAAAAAGAAATTCTTCAGTAATAACATTAACCATGCACGAAGGATCAATAAGCACTCCACGGCAAGGCATATTCTTGACTTTTACAACTATGTATAAAGGACCATCAGGTGCCCTAATGGTTTCGCTAGAATCAAATGTGATGGAAGGTTCTTTAGGGTTTTCTTGCTGCTCTACAAAGTTAATCACATTCGGGGTCATAGACACAAGACCATCAGATGAAAGAGAGGAATCATTAGCCTCAATTGCATTAGAGGTATGAGAAGTATGAGAAGGTAATGGATCAGTAAAAATCTGAAGATTTTGGTTAGGAGGAGCTACAGATGTGTTGCCTTTATCATTCACTCCAGAAACAAAAATAGTATTATTATCAATCAAATCTTGAATTTTACCCTTTAGAGAAAAACATTTTTCAGTATCATGCCCAGCCTGACGATGAAAGTGACAAAAAGATTTGTGATCAAAATAAGGTGAAGTAATCTTTGCAGGATCAATTTGTCTTATAGGAGGAAGGGTAAGCACATTTTGTTCCAATAACTTATTCATAATATCATGCAATGATTCATTCAAAGGAGTATACTTTCTTTCTTTCTTGAAAAATTTAGAAATAGGAGGCACACCTGATGCTGCATTCACATTGTTGTTGATGATGTTTTCATTGAATTTGATGGAATCTCTGTTCGGTTTAAACTTCCCAAATGGTTGTTGACTGCTATCACCCTTATCACTCGGAGCCATAGGATGTGATTGTTCCATTTGACTCACAGTCAGTTGATAATTGTGAAGAGTGGCGCACAACTATTGGAAAGAAGTAAACTCAGAAAACAGAAGTTTGTCTCGAATATCTTTTTGCAAATTAGAAATAAAGATTCTTTGAATATCATTATCAGGCACTGGAAAAGAAATTTGAGCATACAAATGCTTATATCTACCAATGAAATCAGTCACTTTTTCTTTAACACCTTGTTTACAATGCATTAAATCAATCAAAGTAACTTTAGGACTTATGTTATTTTGAAATTGTTGAATGAAAGCATTTGCAAGTTGTTCGAAAGAAGTAATAGAATAAGAAGGCAACGAGCAATACCATTGTAGGGCTTTGTCTCTTAATGTTCTAGTAAATAGTTTTGCAAGCAACCTTTGGTCATAAGCAAAATCAGTACATATTGTTTGAAAAGTCTTAACATGTGTTAGAGGATCTCCTTTACCATTATAAAGTTCCAAATGCGGGATTTCAACATGCTTAGGAGGAATAGCTCGAACAATGTCAAGAGAAAGTGGGCTCGCAACATCAAATGTGGGCACACTAAACTTAGATTGATTCATAGAGGCAATTTGTTGCTATAAAGAAGAGACAGTTTGTGCTAGATTATTAATGGTAGCTTCAATCGAAGAGTTCATATTAGGTGTGTTAGATTGAGATGGAGGTGTGATGTTATTGAAAGATGGTAAAGAGTAAGGTGGTGGGACCCTATGATAGTCAACCATAGGGGATGATTGGATAGGAGGAACACTACAAGGAGGAATGGAATGATTAAGTGAATTGCCCCCTTGTGTCATGTTCATTTGTGAAGATGTAATAGGAACACTTATTGAAGGAATGAATGAAGAAGTCGGATTGAATGAAGGAATAGGGTTAATTGAAGAAGGAGGATTGCCCCCATGACTGGTAATCATAGGAGGAATGTCTTGTATAGAGGTAGCCATGATGTTTGATGTAAAGGTAGGTAAACTAGCAATAGAAGTAGTCAAAGGAATAGAATGATTGTCTTGTGTAGGAGGTTGTGTATAACCTAAAGATTCAGCACAACTCTTCATAGGCATCACGTTCGAATTCACAATATGTGAAATACTACGCAAAACATCAATTCCATTCTTATCACTTTGAAGCATGCGTTTTAGACCCTCAATTAAAGGAAGAGCTTGACTATCAGGATACTCATGAGACATCCATTGGTGAAAATCGTCAAATTGGTTATCCAATTTTGAAAGTTGTTCAACAGAAAATTCATGAGGAGCTTCTTCATCATTCGGAGGATTAGAGGAATTTCCCATATCCTCGTTAAAAAGGCTACTCAAATTAGGTTCCATCTCCTCGGTAGTTAAACCTCGGAAAGACTTAATTCTACAGCTTCGTCTAACGGGAATAGTGTAAGTAGGGCTTGTTGTTGTAAAACTCATGCACTAGAGAGAGAGAAAATTTTGAATTTAGAGGTAGCAATTTTCAGTAAAAACAGCCAATCTTCCAGATTTAAGCTGTTAAATGCAATCACAGCAGTCTCCCGAAATTTCGAAAAAAATGTTCGAGACCGTGGCGCTCGGAGTGCAACACGGTCCTTGCAACTTTTTTCGAAATTTGCAGGGATGAAAGGTATGATGATTTTAGAGCTAATCTGAAAAAATTGAGTGATTTTACGATCTGTAGATAGGCCAAATTAAAGTTGCAATCTCAAAATTGAACCCTATCAAGATTGTCGAAAAATGCAAAATTTTGAATTTTGAAAAAGAGAGGGAGACTGAAATTTTGAATTTTATGATTTTAGAGGGAATGTCAAGAGCAATGCAAATTTTGAAATTTAAAAATTGATTCAATTTCACGCAAAATTCAATTTTGGAAGCGGAAATCAAAGTTGTTGTAATTAGGCACTTAATTTCAAAAGTCACAAAATGCAAATATTTGAATAAAGCACTGAAATTTCGAATGAATGCAAATACAATTTTCAGATCTAAGACAGTAAGAACACAATTTTGACACAAAATTTCAGTTTCGATAATTTTTAAATGATTAGGAGCCTTAGACCAAGCAATCACAAGACCAACTTTGACTGTAATTTTGAAAGTGTTATGATTGACAAAATCAGCCAAAATTCTGGATTTTAGCAAGAAAATACAGCAAGATCTCGCTCCCGAAATTTTGGAAAAAATGTCGGGGACGATGGCGCTCGGAGTGCAACACGGTCCTCGCAACTTTTTTCCAAATTTTTAGGGATGAAAGATATTGTGATTTTATTGCGGAATCTAAAGTTACAGCTGATTTGGAGATGTTTTGATCGGTCAAATTGTCGGACAAAGGTTGAATCAAGAGGGTTTCAAAAATTAGGGTTTTGACTTTTAACCACTTAATTTTCAGAATTAAAGCACAAATATGAATTGATAATTTGTAATAGAAGGACAGATCTGAAACAAGCATTAACATTTAGACATTTCGCAAGTTTAATTACTAAAAAGAAATTTTAGGGTTTTAATGCAATCACCTCTAAAACTTTGCAAAAGATCAAACATGGAAATGTAATCAATTTTTTCAGATCTAAGCATGAAAAATCAGAAAGGATGTTCACGTCGGGTTCACCAAAATGTAAAGCGGAAAATCGCGGTCGAACCCTAGTTGGTCTCCCCTCTTCTAACTCCGAGGAGAGAGAAGGGAGGTTCGCTAGGATTCGATGGGTTTTCACTTAGGGGAGAGACTTTACATTCAAAAGAGGGGTTGAAACCCTCTAGATCCAATCCCACACGATGTAAGATTGGATACTAAATGAATTTCAAGGGTTCGGAAAGCAAGGCTACCCTCTTTTGTAAAGAATGTTGATTAAGGAAATTAAGCTAAGGATGCATAGAAAGTCATAAAGATTTGCTTATAAACTGAGTTCGGGTTATAGGATGAAGCTGCGGACCTGGAATTAGCAGTAGAATGTCGATACGGCGCTGTCCTGCAAATTTGAGAAAAAGTTGTCGGGACGATGGCGCCCGGCGCCACGGTCCTCCGAAAAATCCGCGAAACAAAGGGGGATCTGTTCGTCTCTGCACAAGGATTCCAGATCTTCAATTTCAGCCGCGTACCTGCAACCTACACACAGAAAAGCGAAGACGATTGGCGGATTAGGGATTAGGGGTTTGCCTTTAGGTCAAACCCCGGTTTTGGAATTAACCAAGAAATGAGCAAGAGTTGTAAATGTAAATGACTGTAAAACAAGTACTAATACCTTGTTCTAAGGATGTTTGTATCCTTATGTGTGAAGGTTTAGATGTTGTATGTTGTATGTTGTAGCATGTAGTATGTGATCTCCTCTTCAATGGTTGAATCCTTGTCTTGAATGCAACACTTAGCCTTGAATGGAGACTTGGAATGATCAATTGCTTGAATGCTTGAATGCTTGAGTATAGTTTCCACGCCTTTTCCATCATATCGAATGAAAGAGGAAAATGTAGTTTATATACTTGTCATTTAGGGCTGATAGACTGATTTTCCCGACCTTAGGCCGACCAAGGAAGTATATTTCCAAATTGCAATAAAAAAGACCCGATATCATTTAGGAAACCGGGCCCAAAATAGGACCCAGGGACTAGGGCGCTGGGCGCCCTGGTCCTGAGGGACCAGGGCGCTGGGCGCTCTGGTCCCACCTCCCGGGACATCAGGGTGCAAGGAGGTTCAGGCCAGGGTGCTTGAAAAATGCAGTTTTCAGTGTCGTGAGCGAGTTTTGGGGTCTCCATTCAGGTTGCGTGTTGCGTCGCCATCGTGAAGACCGAAATACAGTCGAAATTGCAAGTGTCACAATTTTAGGACGCTACACTCACTAATACATCATGGATGAATATAATATTTTGAGAATTTATACATTAAATATGATATTTTGAGAATTTATGTAATCATATTTTTATTATGAATAATGAATCATCATCTAAAAGATTTTTTATGATGCTAGATAGCAACACACATAGATTCTCCTTCCATAATGATCATTTTATTATGGGTAAGTGCACAAAGACGGTGGTCAGAAAAGCGGACACACCAAAAAAAACACATGAAAAACACCAAAACACATACATGTTTAGGCTCATTTTTCTGAGCCTAACCAAAGCTAAACTGTGTGCATGGTATAAAACATACTAACCGAATATGTTGTTTAAAGAATACTAACCACGTACGTGGTTTAAAGCATACTAACCGCGTACGCGGTTTAAAAACTAAAACCGTGTACGTGGTTCTATCTATCAATAAAATGCAATTCACTTATCATTCCATTAGTTTTTTTAGTAGGATATATACATAAAATATAACATTTAAGTATAAGTGACATTTTTACTTTAAGTTATATTTTATGTATATATTGTGAGGATGTTTGAGAGTGGTTCCAGATCTCTAAGAGTTATAATGCAGATTCTAGTTTTTTGATTATTCTTATCAATTTTAGACAGTCAAATTTCAGTAATCAACATGCTCATATCAGCATTATGTCTCTCATCTCTTCCCTACATTCCCCCTCTCTCTTCCTTAACCCATACCTTTTTGTCTCTTAGGCATCTCCCTCTCTACTTTCTTTCCTCTCTCGGGTATCTCTCCATCTCTTTCTCATCTCCCTTACCCTCTTTCTCTCTTTCATATATCCCTCTCTCAAATATCTCTATCAAGTTTGTCTCCCTCTCTCAAATATCTCTCCTCTTCTATCAAGTTTATCTCTCTCTCTCTCTCTCTCTCTCTCTCTCTCTCTCTCTCTCTCTCTCTCTCAAGTCTCTCTCCCTATCTGCCTCTCTCTCTCTCTCACACACTCTCCTCCTCTGTCAAGTGTATCTCTTTCCTACTCTCTCCCTGCCTCCCCACCTCTCTCTCTCTCTCTCTCTCTCTCTCTCTCTCTCTCTCTCTCTACCTATCTACCTCTCTATCTCTCTATCTCACTCTCCTCCTCTGTCAAGTGTATCTCTTTCCCTCTCTCTCTCTCTCTCTCTCTCTCTCTCTCTCTCTCTCTCTCTCTCTCTCTCTCTCTCTCTCTCTCTCTCTCTCTCTCTCTCTCTCCCCTTCTCTTAGGTGTCTCTCTCTCATTCTCTCCCTCTCCCCTCTCCCTCCCTCTCTCCCTTTCTCATTACCTCTCTTCGCACCTCTCTCTCCAGTCTCTTGTAATATCCTTCCACCCCTTTCTCCCTCTCACTCAAACTCTCTCTATCTCTCACCCTCTCTTTCTCTCTCTCTCACCTTTCCTCCCTTCACCTCTTAGGTGTCTCTCTCTGTCTCTCCCAATCCCTCTATCCACCTCTCTCTCTCTCTCTCTCTCTCTCTCTCTCTCTCTCTCTCTCTCTCTCTCTCTCTCTCTCTCTCTCTCTCTCTCTCCCCTCTCTCTCTATCTCACTCTCTTCCTCTCTTAGGTGTATCTCTCTCCCATTGCCTCCCTCTCCTCCCCCTCTCTCCCTCTATAGGGTCAAAAGGTATTCTTAGGGGTCATATGGTATCCTAAGGATCCATGCATGTGTCCTAAGGGGTCATAGGACATCGTATGGCCCATAACGACACATAAGAGGTCATATGGAGTCCTAAGGGGTCATAAGACACCATATGACCCCTTAGCACACCATGCAACTCATAATGACACCAAATAGTATCCTAAGGGGTCATAAAACACTATATGACCTCTAGGGACACCATACAACCGATAAGGACACCATATGGAGTCTTAAGGGGTCAAATAGTGTCCTAAGGGGTTGTAGGAGACCATATGACCCCTTAGGACACCATATGACCCCTAATGACATCATATGGTGTCTTATGGGTCATACGACACCATAAGAAACATAACAATACCATATGGTGTCCAATGGGTCATTGGACACCATATGACCCTTAAAACACAATACGACCCCTAACAACATCTAAGGGATCATAGGACACTATATGATCCCTTAGAATACCATAGGACCTATAATGATGCCAAATAGTATCCTAAGGGGTGATAGAACACCATATGACCTTTTTGGGCACCATATGGTGGTGTTATGGGTCATATGGTATCCTAAGGGGTCATACGACATCCTATGACCCCTTAGGACACCACATGATGTCATTATGGGTCGTATGGTGTCTTAAGGGGTCATATGGTGTCCTAAGGGGTCATAGGACACCATATGACCTCTAATGACACCTAAGGGATCACATGATTTCCTTGGAGGTCATCGAATACCATATGACCCTTTAGGACACCAGACAACCCATAATGACACCATATGGAGTCCTAAGGGATCATAGAACACCATATGACCCGTTAGAACAGCATATGACCCATAACGACATGTAAGAGGTCATATGGAGTCCTAAAGGGTTATAAGACACCATATGACCCCTTAGCACACCATACAACCCATAATGACACCAAATGGTGTCCTAAGGGGTCATAAAACACTATATGAACTCTTAGGACACCATACGACCCATAATGACACCATATGGTGTCATTAGGGGTCATATGGAGTCCTAAGGGGTTGTAGGAGACCATATGACCCCTTAGGACACCATATGACCCCTAATGACACCATATGGTGTCCTAAGTTGTCATAAGGTGTCCTAGGGGTCATACGACAACATAAGACACATAACGATACTATATGGTGTTATAATGGATCATAGGACACCATATGACCCTTAGAACACAATACGACCCCTAAAAACATCTAAGGGGTCATATGACACTATATGATCCATTAGAACACCATAGGACCTATAATGATGCCAAATAGTATCCTAAGGGGTCATAGAACACCATATGATCCTTTAGGGCACTATATGGTGTTGTTATGGGTTGTATGGTATCTTGAGGGGTCATATGGCATCCTATGAGTCGTTAGGACACCATATGATGTCTTTATGGGTCATATGGTGTCTTAAGGGGTCATATGGTGTCCTAAGGGGTCATAGGACACCATATGACATCTTATGAAACAATATGACCTCTAATGACACCTAAGGGATCATATGGTGTCCTAAGAGGTCATAGAATACTATATGACCCTTTAGGACACCATGTGACCCATAACAACACCATATGGAGTCCTAAGGGATCATATGGTGTCCTAAGGGATCATAGAATACCATATGAACCGTTAGGACACCATATGACCCATAACGACATGTAAGAGGTCATATGGACTCCTAAGGGGTCATAAGACACCATATGAACCCTTAGCACACCATAAAACCCATAGTGACATTGAATGGTGTCCTAAGGGATCATTAAACACTATATGACCTCTTAGGACACCATACGACCCATAATCACACCATATGGACTCCTAAGGGGTCAAATAGTGTCCTATGTGGTCGTAGGAGACCATATGACCCCTTAGGACACCATATGACCCCTAATGACACCGTATTGTGTCCTAAGTGGTCATAAGGTGTCCTAGGGGTTATACGACAACATAAGACACATAATGATACCATATGGTGTCCTAATGGCTCATAAGACACCATATGAGGTTCTTAGAACACAATACGACCCCTAGCAACATCTAAGGGGTCGTAGGGCACTATATGATCCCTTAGCACACCATCAGACCTATAATGATGCCAAATAGTGTCCTAAGGGGTCATAAAACACCAAATGACCCTTTAGGACACCATATGGTGTTGTTATGGGTTGTATGGTGTCTCAAAGGGTCATATGACATCCTATGACCCCTTAGGACACCATATGGTGTCATTCTGAGTCATATGGTGTGTTAAGGGGTCATATGGTGTCCTAAGGGGTCATAGGACACCATATGACCTCTTAGGAAACAATATGAGCTCTAATGACATGTAAGGGATCATATGGTATCCTAAGGGGTCACAGAATACCATATGACCCTTTAGGACACCATATGACCCATAACGACACCATATGGAGTCCTAAGGGGTCATATGGTGTCTTAAAGGATCATAGAACACCATATGACCCATAACGACACCTAAGGGGTCATAATAGACCATATGACCCTTTAGTACACCATACGACCCATAAATATTATCCATCCAATACGTCCACATAATCCAAAGAAACCAATACGTTCATTTTCTTCAAACGTTCTACTTTATATCCTATCTTCTTTAAAAAGAAAAAGAAAATCAACCACCTTCTCAATCTTCTTATCACCTTATATATATGCAAAAAAGAAGAAGATATATTGGAGAGAGAGAGAGAGAGGCACCTTGTATGTGCTTGAGAGGGGGAGAGAGGGAGACAATACACATACATACACACATGTGTATATATATTTAATATATTATATATTATTATATACATACATATATATATATATAAATATTATATATTTTTTATTTTTATATTATATATAAATTATATATTATATGTATATACACATATTATATATATACAATAGCATATTATACACACTCCCAAAATTTAACAAACTTAGCTCGTACGTGCTATTTATAGTAAAAATAACGCATACGCACTTTTTATAGTACAAATAGTGCGTACGCACTTTATATAGTAAAGATAGCGTGTACGCGCTTTTATAGTAAAGATAGAATGTACACGCTTCTTACACCATAAGTACCTCATAGGTGCTTTTTATACCATAGGTACCCCATACGCGCTTTTGTCTGTTTAGGCTTGGAAATAGGCCTGGATGACCAAGCTATGGTTTGGAAGTTTGATTTCCCTCCATTTCTCTCTTTTTTGACG
Organism: Cryptomeria japonica; assembly: GCF_030272615.1. Classification (NCBI taxonomy): domain Eukaryota; kingdom Viridiplantae; phylum Streptophyta; class Pinopsida; order Cupressales; family Cupressaceae; genus Cryptomeria; species Cryptomeria japonica. The sequence goes on from NC_081411.1 coordinate 95,533,437, forward strand.
TGTTTTATTTTATCAACTTGGTTTCTCGACTTTGTCATCATCAGGTTTATACATAATCAAGTGGGTATTTCTAGAATTTCCACCATATTTTCACCCATCTTATGAGATTTCTAACCATATAATTTTTTAAAAATTTGAACAACAATAACATATTATTATTGAATTTCTTTTACCATTGTCTCCATAGTTCTCACAAACATACATGCACCATTTTTTTAATAACTTTTGATATAATTATGCAAATTTTAAAAATTTTATATATTATTGTAGTGAACTTGATTCTTTACAATTTAAAAAAGAAAAAAATGCATTTTCAATTTTTTAAGTGCAACTTATGCTTCGCGCATGAACAGGTACCTAATTTTCGGGATGTGCTCTCTTGGAAAAATCATAAAAAAAAAATAATCAACAAAAAATTACAAAAAAATACACATCTTCTTTTGCTCACTCTTAACTATCTTTCTACCAAAGGATTTGTCAAAATACTAAATCTTAATATGACTTGTTTAATGCACACGTCAGACACTATGTTATGTTTTTCTGAAAAAATCAGGGTTTGGTTTCTGTGTGTGAAGGATTTGACCCCCTTAATCTTATCCAATTTTAAAAATGTTTAGTAGTTTGGAAACTAGATTCAGAGTATCACAATATTTGTTCTTTGATTATCTTCATATCTTGAGTGGATGACTCTCAAATTTTGCCTTCAAGTTCAGGTTCACCTAATTTCAGAAAAAAAAAAAAGTGTCCACTTATACCCCCCTTTTTTACCATCTTTGTGCACTTACCCTTATGAATCATGGAGCACGATCCAAAATATTTTTTATGATGCTAGATAGATACACATAGAGTATGAGGAGACTCAAAATCAACAATATAACTCAACAAGATCTAATTTCATGTAGAAGGTAATGATCCAATAGTAAGCTAAATCATGTATTTTCATGGTAGCACATTGCACAATCATTCATACATAATGTTGTCATCTAGGAGAATTAGACTCAAAAACCATAGGAAGGGACCATTTCACTAGAAACATAACATTTTGTCAATATCATAGTATAATTACAAACTTATATTTCTCAAGCTAAATTGGACTTTTTATGTAGGGTTGAATTGCAAAGGTATGCAATTTCCAATACTATAGTTTGTGAATAGTAAATAGTAAAAATAAGTAAGTGTATTAAATAAATGATATGAAAAAAATTGTATAATTGAAATTAACTAATTGACAATATGTCATCATCTAAAGTCTTCCTATAAGTGTGATGTCATGAAATGTATTCCTATAATGACTAATAATTTAGAACAAAAAGGTGATGCATAGCTCTACTTAGTGGAACTGAACATCTCAAATTAAGCAACCACTAGTTGTTATAGGTTACATTAAATTATCAACAAAACTTGTTGGCATTTTGTCACTAAGCTGTCATTGATGTCAACCGACATGATGAATACTCACATAACGGTGAGAATAAAGAATGAATGTCTACTTGTAAAGTACAAACCGGTCTGAAGGTTGGATGCTTGTTTATGAAGAACAAGTAGAATGTGAAAGTTGTCACAAACCACTGAGGTGAATATGTCCTACCAGTATAGTGTGCTTTACTGGTTAACAAAAGAATAAACCTCGGCCAGCAAAGGGATGTACTAGTATGTGCTTGTCCGATCGACTATGTGTTGGTGGGCCATGTCTTGATCATTGTGATGCCATGTGGAGAAAAGGTGGCAAACCTGTTGTGGTTGGTGAAGCCTCATCGACAAGGTCGATGAAACAAATAATTACCATTAATGAAGGAGCCACAAATCATGGGATTGTATCTAATTAATTGTGGCTCAAGAGAGAAGGAATTATAGAGGAAGATCACATAGTAGTTGGCGCTTGAATCAATGCAAAGGAAATCCGACTCAAGAAGTCCTTGAAAAGGAAACAACTGAAGTGTCTTTATGTGTTTATGGATTTGAAGGTAGGAGATCTTGTTCAAGATTTCTTTTTTCAGCAGATATGCATTGGATAATGCAAACCATGTACAAATGCATCTTTGAAGGACAGGTGATCGATCCAAGATAGGCTAGATTGGATCACTTGAAGATCATGTCGAAAAGAGGAAACCCTAACTGCTCCTAAGTTTGAATTGCTTTCAAGCGGGAAATAGCGGGATAAGAGATCTGAGCTAAAGATAGAAAGTATCGATGTTGCACAGTAGGGGAAGTAAATGGAGAGTGAGAAAGGAGAATGAATTGCTAGCCAAAGAAAGAGTTATAAGAAAGTAGTAGTGCGTGTGAGCAAGCATACTGGTGAGAGGATTCTACCGGCTCGACTATAGTCTTGTAGTGGGGCCTAATTGGCAAGGGCTAGTAGAGCAGGCAACATCCAAGAGAGACACAGTGTGTTGAGAGAATGTGTGAGATAGAGGGAGAGAAAGATAAAAAAGGGAGAGAAAGATAACAAAGGCTGAGAATCAAATAATTATATCTCACAACCAGTAGTGTGAGTTTCAGTGGAGGAGAAAAGAATGCCACCTAGCAGAGAGTTATTTGATCAAATAGTTGCAGAATTCATTTGCAACAAGAAGCCTCAATTGCTTTTAGTATTTCAATATACATCGCCAAGTTGAACCTTTGTGTAGGGGTTGGTGCTCCTTGGGTAGGTACCCTAAAAGTGCAGGGGTGGTGGTCCTTGGGTTGGTGCCCTAAATCTTTGTAAGTTAGTGTTTTACCTGTGAGGCTAGATTGGAGTAGTAGCCTCCAACAACTTTTCTCACTGAGGTTTTTCCCATATTGGGTTTTCCTCGTAAATCTGGTGTTGTGAGTTACTTTTGTGTGAATAATCTCTTTGGACTTCTTTTTTGTATTACCGATATGACTTTTTAGTGGTTAAGTGAATAAATGATAGTCTGGAGTTAGATCAGAAATAATAAAAAAAGTTAGGAACCATTGATTCACCCCCCTCTCAGTGGTATTTTGTGTTCAAGAATTGGTATTAGAGCATAGGTTCCCGGTTATCTTTAAACCTTGGGTAGTTTCTGGACTTTGAACACAATGGGAAGAAGTGAGTGTGCTTCCTCAAAACCCCCCATGTTTGATGTATCAAACTATGCCTTCTAGAGCAAAAGAATAGAGACATATATTTCCTCTCTTGGTTTTTTTGTGTGGATATTGGTCAAGAATGGGTATGTTGTTCCTAATGCTCCTTCCACTGATCCGGATGCAAAAAAAGGAATATGAGAATAATGGAAAGGAGAAACATGCTAGCTTGACTGGACTATTTGATAATGAATTTCTCAAAGTAATGCATTGTGTTTCAGCAAAGGAAACATGGGACAAATTGCAGAGGTTGTTTGAAGGAGATGCAAAAGTGAAAGAAGCCAAGCTGCAAACACTAAGGGTCCAACTTGAAAGCATCAAAATGAAAGATGATGAAAAGATTGTAGACTATCTTCACATATTTGATGAAACTGTGAATACTATTAGAGGACTTGGAGAAGAGATTCTTGTGAAGAAGATACTTAGATCTCTCACTCCCAAATCTGATACTAAGGTGTCAACCATAGAAGAAGCCAATGATCTGAAGACTTTTACAATGGATAAGTTTTTTGGTTCTCTGATAGCCTATGAGATGAGAACAACTAGTGATACTTCCCCAAGGAAAGAAGCAGCATTCAACATCACCAAAAAGGAGAAAGAAGCTGCTACTCATAAAGAATCTAGTGAAGCCTCTGATGCAGAAATAGAAAACATTGTCAGGAAGCTCAAAAGAGGATTTGACTGGTACAAAGGAAAGCTACCACTTAAAGGCTTTAATTGTGGAAAGGTAGGACACTTCACTGCAAATTGTCCTCACAAAGAAACCAATGGAGATGAGTCAAGAGAATTTAGAAGATTTGTTGGCAAAGACAGACAAAAGGAATGACTAGTGACAGGGAAGGAGAGGCTACCAGAACTAGAACAACCTATATACCATTGAGGATGACACAATAGATGACAAAAATGCATCAAAAGAAGATTATAATGAGAGTGACAGAAAAGTCAATCTCTTCATGGCACTTGATAGACTAGCTGATGAAGATGAGGAAGAAGAGGATATTGAAGCTGAAGTGGACCTGGAGAGTGAATTTATCAATGTGCTTGAAGAATTGAGTAAAATAAGAAGAGAACTCAAGAGGCTTAAGCTTGTTGCAGTAGATGAAGAAGATCTATTGAATCAGTCTCAGGATGAGTCTGGTCAAGTAATATTTGACTTGAAACTGTAGCTAGAAGAAACTAAGAGGATTTGTGAAGCTACAACCTCGAATTTGACAAAGAAAGAAAAGGAGCATCAAGAATTGGAAGAAGAAATAGTAAAACTCAAAAAGGAGCTTGAAGAGAGTAAGGAAGAAATAAAAATAAGGAGCAAGTATGAAGGCAACATTGAGGCCTTACATAAGATGTTGAGCAAACAAATGCAATCCAAAGACACTAGTGGCTTAGGCTTTGAAGAAGGTCAAAGTTTAACCCACAAAGATAAATCCGACAAAGAAATAATGTTCACCTCTTCAATTAAAGGTGAAGAAAAGAAGACATACACTGTAGGTAAGGATACCGTCAAAAATACATATGCAGATGCTGTTGGAAATCGCCACTCAAATCGGTATACAATAATAAATCGGAGGCCACACCTCTTGTACCAACATGCAGACCCAAGGAGAAATGCAAGAATTGACCATGAAGGATTCAATAGATTCAAGAACATGAAGGGAAGACCCCTAGTCAGGTAGTTCCATTTGGGACCAAGACAACCTAACCGGTATGTTTCAAACTTTCATGGTTAATGTTACCGGTGTAACATATTTGGGCACATAATAGCTAACTGTGGATTAATCAATAAGCCCTCTATGAGTTATGAAAGTAGAAATCCATTTAATGCACTCCAGGATATGAATGTTGTCTGCTATCAGTACAATGGATATGGTCATAAGAGTTTTGAATGTAGGAAGAATAAACCAGTACCCTACAATAATTTTAAAGATGTCCCCTTAAATGAAAATGTAAAATGCTATAATTGTCAAGAATTTGGACACATAGCTATGCAAAAATAGGAAGAACAAGTAGATGAAGGCAAATCCAGATCAAGAGATGGTAACTGAACTTAAGCTCAATATAGCAGCTGACAAGAAGAAGGAAATCAAACCAGTTTGGGTTGACAAAGAAAAGGAAAAGGCAGAATCAAGTCTCATAGTACAAACTACCTTGCATGCTAAAAGGAAAAATAAATGGGTGGTAGATAGTGGTTGTTCAAACCATATGACTGGTGACAAAATGAAATTCATTAAAAATGAAGACTAGAATGGTGGATAAGTAAAATTTGGAGATAATTCCTCCATCAAAATAAAGGGAAAAGGAACTATAAGCATTGATGGAAAACTAAAGGCACATGATGTATATTATGTGGAAGGCCTAAAGCATAATCTGCTGAGTGTGACAAAGGTTACAAATTCACCTTTGACTCAACTGGTTGCCATATAAAGAAAGACAGTATTGGTAGAGTTATGGCAGAAGGAAAGAGAACAAATGGAAACGTTTATAATCTAAAGGAATGCTACAAGTCTCAATGTATGTTAGGACAAGTAAATGAAAGTTGGTTGTGGCACCGAAGATTAGGGCACATAAATTTGGATAACTTAGTTGCAGTAAACGAAAAGGGGTGTGTGAGGAATATTCCACCCATCATCAAGCCGGTAAGCACATTTTGTGATGAATGTATAAAAGGTAAGCAAACTAAAGTGATTTTCAGGACAAAGAAGCTCAACACCTCAAGACCACTTGAAATCGTGCATACAGATCTGTGTGGTCCAACTCGAACAAGACTACTTGCCAATGAAAGATACTTTATGCTCTTCATTTATGACTATTCAAGAATGACATGGGTCACTTTTCTGCAAGATAAATCACAAGCATTTGAAAGATTCAAGATCTTTCAGAAGATGTTGGAAAAAGAAAGTGGGTACAGGTTAAAATGCCCAAGACCTAACAAGGGTGGAGAGTTCACATCAAATGAATTTGAAGATTATTGTGAAAAACATGAAATTAGAAGGCAATACTCTGCTCCTAGGACACCACGGAAAAATGGTGTGGTAGAAAGGAAGAATGGGAGAGTCAAGGAAATGGCCAGAACCATGTTAAATGAGGCTAGTCTATCAGACACATATTAGAAAGAAGTTGTTCATACTATTGCATATACTATGGAGCGGGTTCAATTAAGAGCAAATAACAAAATGACACCTTATGAGTTATGGTATGACCGGAGGCCATCAGTCAAATACTTTAAAGAATTTAGAAGCAAGTTCTTTATCAAGAAAGATATGGATGGCCTAGGAAGTTTTGACTCTAGGAGTGACGAAGGAATCTTCCTTGGTTACTCATCTAACAACAAGGCCTAAAAATGCTACAATAAAAGACTAAGAAGAGTTTTTGAGAGTGTGCATGTAAAATTTGATGAAGATATGTACAAAAGATGTCAACCACAGATTAACCGGTATGATGACTCTGGTGATGAACATGATGAAGTTCAGTCAAAAAATGAACTAGAGGTAGTATCCAAGAAGGCCCCCAATCGGTATGTACAGTTGAATCACCTGGAAGAGCAAATTCAGGGAAATAAGAGTGATGGTGTGCAGAGTAGAAGAAGACTCACCCAGAATGATGAACAACTCAACCTATGCCTCATGACTGAAGTTGAACCCAAAACATTCAATAAGGCTAGCAAAAGACAAGAGTGGATGGATGCCATGGAAGAAGAACTACAACAAATTGAGAAGAACAAGACTTGGGAATTAGTCCCTAGATTAGAAGACAAGAACATCATTGGCACAAAATGGGTATATAGGAATAAAAATGAATGAAGAAGGTAAGATTGTTAGGCATAAAGCTAGACTAGTGTGCAAAGGATACTATAAGGTAGAGGGAATTGACTTTGAAGAAACATTTGTACTGGTAGCTAGATTAGAAGCAATTAGAATGTTTCTAGCTTTCTCTTCCTACAAAGGTTATAAAGTGTAGCAAATGGATGTAAAATCTACCTTCCTAAATGGAAATTTGGAAGAAGAAGTGTACATGGAGCAATCGAAAGGGTTTCTGCTGCATGATGATGAGACATTTGTGTGCAGGTAGAAGAAGGCCTTGTATGGTCTAAAGTAAGCTCCTAGAGCATGGTATTCAAGATTAGATCAGTATCTAAAGGAGCAGGGATTCAAAAAGGGGAGTGTAGATAGAAATTTGTACATAAAGAAAGATGGGAACCAAATGGTCATTGTGGTTGTGTATGTAGATGACATTATCTTTGGAGGCAACAAGGACACTCTCTGCAAAGAATTTGCTGATCAAATGCAGTCAGAATTTGAGATGTCAATGCTTGGTGAATTGGCATACTTTCTTGGTTTGTAGATTTTATAGAAAGATAAAGGAATCTTTATCTCACAAGTCAAGTATGCAAAGGAGATGTTGAAGAAATTACAACTGGAAGATCGTAAATCGGTAAGTACCCCCATCGTGACCCATAGCAAATTGAGCAAGAATGATGAATCATCGGGGGTGGAACAGACTCTGTACAGATCCATGATAGGTAGTCTACTGTATCTAACTCCCTCAAGAATGGATATAGTTCAGGCAGTATGCATGGTGGCCAGATTCCAAGCTACAGCAAAACAGTCACATATGAATGTTGTTAACACAATTTTTAGGTACCTATAAGGAATGCTCAGCTATGGTTTGTGGTATCCTAAACAAGGAGATTTTATCTTGGAAGCATACACTGATGCTCACTGGGTAGGATGCATTGATGATCGAAAGAGAACAAGTGGTGGTGCATTCTTTCTAGGTGACCGGTTGGTCTCATTGCATAGCAAGAAGCAGGACTTAGTCTCCCTCTCTACTATTGAAGCTGAGTACATTGTTGCTACTACATGCTGCTCTTAGGTGCTTTGGATGAAGCAGACCCTCAAAGATATACAGGTGGACATCATTGATCCTATTCTCATTCGGTGTGACAATTTGAGTGCAATCAATATAGCAAAGAATCCAGTCATGCATTCCATAATGAAACACATTGCTATCAAGTATCACTTTCTCAGAGAGAAGGTTTAAGAACAAGAGGTAACGATGGATTATATTCCTACAGGTAAATAAGTAGCAAACATTTTCACCAAACCATTACCTGTAAGCACTTTTGAGTACCTTCGACACAAGTTGGGAGTTGTGTCATCTATCTAGGTAGGCTTTATGTGGCTCAGGGGGAGTTGATAATGGTCAAAGGAGGAGATTAGTATGGATCAAAGGGGGAGCACATAGTATCCTTTTTCATTGTGTCAAAGGGGGAGAAATGTATCAGTATGAAGTGAATCGTGCGAAGTTGACATCAATGCGAAAGGGGGAGATTATTGACATTTTGCCACTAAGTTGTCATTGATGTCAACCGACATGATGGATACACACATAAGGGTGCACATAGAGAATGAAGGCCTACCTGTAAATTATAAACTGGTCTGAAGGTTGGCTTCTTGTTTATGAAGAAGATGCAAAATGTGAAAGTTGTCACAAACCACTGAGGTGAATATGTGTTACCGGTATAGTGTACTTTACTGGTTAATAGAAAAAGAAACCTCGACCAGCAAAGGGATGTACTAGTATGTGTTTGTCAAACTGACTGTGTGTTAGTGGGCCATGTCTTGATCATTGTGATGCCATGTGGAGCAGAGGTGGCAAACGTGTTGTGGTTGGTGAAGCCTCATCGACAGGGTCAATGAAATGGATAATCACCATTGATGAAGGAGCCACAAATCATGGGATTGTATCTGACTAATTATGGCTCAAGAGAGAAGGAATGATAGAGAAAGATCAAGGAGTAGTTGGTGCCTGAATCAATGCAAAGGAAATCCGATTCACGAAGTCCTCAGAAAGGAAATAGTTGAAGTGTCTTTATGTGTCGACGGATTTCAAGGCAGGAGATCTTGTTCAAGATTGTTGTTTTCCGCAGATATGAATTGGATAATGCAAACCATGTACAAATTCATCTTTGAAGGACATGTGATCAATCCAAGATAGGGTGGATTGGATCACTTGAAGATCATGTCGGAAAGAGGAAACCCTAACCGCTTTGAAGTTTGAATTGCTTTCTGGCGGGAAATCATGGGATAAGAGATGTGAGCTAAAGAGAGAAAGTATGAATGCTATGTACTAGGGGAAGTAAATGGAGAGTGATCAAGGAGAAGGAATTTCTAGCCAAAGAAAGAGTTCTAAGAAGGTAGCAGTGTGTGTGAGCAAGCATACCGGTGAGAGGATTCTACTAGTTGAACTATAGTCTTGTAGTGGGGCCTAATCAGCAAGGGGTGGTAAAGCAGAAAGCATCCAAGAGAGACACAATGTGTTGAGAGATTGTGTGAGATAGAGGCATAGAAAGATAATAGAGGCCAAGAATCAAATAAAGTAATCTCACAACCGGTAGTGTGAGAAATGGAGGAGAAAAGACTGTCACCCAGGACCGAGTTATTTGATCAAAGAGTTGCATAATTCATTTGCAACAAGAAGCCTTAATTACTTTTAGTATTTCAATATACATCACCAAGTTGAAGCTTGTTGCAGGGGTTGGTGCTCCTTGGGTAGGTGCCCTAAAAGTGCAGCGGTTGGTGATCTTGGGTTGGTGCCCTAAATCTTTGTAAGTCAGTGTTTTACCTGTGAGGCTAGATTGGAGCAGTAACCTCCAGTAGATTTTCTCATTGAGGTTTTTCCCATATTGGGTTTTCCTCATAAATATGGTGTTTTGAGGTACTTTTGTGTGAATGATCTCTTTGGCCTTCTATCTTGTATTACCGGTATGACTGTTCAGTGTTTAAGTGAATAACTGATAGTTTGGAGTTAGATCATAAATAATAAAAAAGGTTAGGAATCACTAACTCAGCCCACTCTCAGTGGTATTCTATGTTCAACATGATGTAAACTTGATGTGAGGCCTATATTGTACATACACTAGGAGCTTTTTGGGATTCCTATGATGCTTCATGAAATAAATAAAATTGCCAAATTAAAATTAAATGTTGTTTCATTAAGGAATAATTGAGAAACCTTCAAATAATATGCTTGGTCTAAATTTACAATGTCCCACTAATGAGTAGATTATGTAGTCAATTCAAGTCTATAATGCATGAAAATAAAGTAATTAATACATAAAATAATAATTCATTTAATTAATAACTTTGAATGTAGAAAATATTAATAAATTAACATAAAGTAGTGACGTACCTCATCCAAACTCTAATTGGGCATATGAAGTCTTCTTCACAAATTTATCAACTTAGTAAAAAATTCATGTAAACCATTTCATATAGGAATACATATATTTAACTTCCTATATTTGATTATTATTTGAAAAGAGAAAAAATTACAAAATACTTGATTATTTTATTCATTACTCTCTATAACATATATAATCAATCTAAATTTGTAACTTATCCTTGTTAAGCATGTTAGGATAGCCAGTGAACAACTTAGACGTGGGGTGAATCAGTTGTTAACAGATTATATCAATTAATCCACTTAATAACCTTCAACCAGATTAAGTACCAGTAAAGAAGAAATAGGTACTGGTAAACAATACAACTTAACAATTAAATAGATAATCAATGCAAAGCAACCATACCACATAACACCATGATTTGTAAGTGGAAAACCCAAAAAGGGAAAAACCACGGTGGGAAGCCTACCCACATTTAGATCATACTTCTGCAGAAAGCATCTGATACAATGAGGGGCCTGTACATGTAGGAAGGCACACTACCTAGAGCATACTGCTCATTACAAAAGAGTCTCACTAACTACATAGGTTAAAACAACCTCAAGATAAATGGACAACAATCCTAAATAATGAACTACCAGAGATAGCATCTACCATGCTTGATTAGAGTCCCAGTTAAGCTCAATATCAGAGGCCTTTGGCCTCTTCCTTAATCCCAATTCGATCGCCTATGATCGACCAAATCTCCTTTGCATATGATATTACATTCCACGACCACGAACATTTTATTACAATGAGATCTTACATCATTTTATACCAACACTAAGGCCTAAACCAATTAGGTCAGCCACCTAAAATATATTACATTAATATTATTACATAAATCCATGTTATGATGATATGTCATGTTGGCTTTAGACCAAAACAACAATAACCAATCCATAAAACATCCTAAAATATCCTAGTAACGTGTAGAGCACACATTAACATGATACTGTTCCATAACCTAGATAGGTATCAGGCCTATTCCGAGTCCACCAAGCCAAAGAAATACCTTCAAGCAGTTGAAGCATAATAAAAGAACATCTTTTTCATCCTTAAATCCATGTAAAAGCCACACCAATACCATTTATGCATCCTATCAAGATTCCTCAGTGAAAACTCAGTCGGTTAACCTTAAACCAATGTCAGTAAGGGTTTACAAGAGTGTATGGTAGCATCTGATTACCAAGTCAATACCAAATGACCAAAACATACTCCAGAAGCATGTAACACATAAAAACCAAACATACTCTATTGATCCAAACAAGTGGATAGTGTCCAACAAATAGTCTCTTATGCCGATAACACTAGATCTTCTGTTGATAACCAGAACTTGTCTGTCAGTAACCAACTATAACATCTATTTTTGACATCAATGAAAAAATATCAATGCAACACATAATCAATTCATCCATAATGCCAACAATATCCCCCTTTGGCATTGATGGCAACACTAGATGTGAAAAACATCTAAGTACTAAGAAATGCCAAACAAGTCTCCCCCTGTGGAAGACAACCAACAATCTACTGAATATCAATAAATCTTTAAAGCTCTGAATTATATATCTCTCCCCCTAATGTATATAACTCCTTTTTTATTTTTTACATCAATGCCAGAAATCTGACAAAAATATCAAAGCAATGATGTAAACCTCTGAATCTCAAAGCTGACTACTCCCCTTGAGTAGTAGCACCACTCATCAGTACCGGAATGAATAATATCTTTGATAATGTATGTCAGACTAATGACAAGCTGCATCAATCAAGTCTATGTCGAAGGGGCAGAAACATAGAGCATGTCTCTTAAACAGTCAAATGATTCCTTAGACAGTGGTTTAGTGAATATCTGCAATTTGTTCTTTAGTGTTCACATAAAACAATTTGACTTCCTTTCCTTCTACCTTGTCCTTTAGAAAGTTATATACTTTATTGATATATGCTTAGTCTTAGAGTGAAATACTAGATTCTTAGACATGTCAATAGCTGTAGAGTTATCAGACTAGATAACTACTGGTTCAATACAATTTACCCTGATATCCTTCAACATTTGCTTCATCCATGAGACTTAAGTGCAATTAGTTGTTGGTACAACATACTCAACATCTGCAGTAGATAAAAAAATGCATGACTACTTTTTGTTGATCCATGAAAATAGTTTCTTTCCATGAAAGAAAGCTCCACCAAAAGTGGTCTTCCTGTCATCAGTATCTCTTGCCCAATCCGAGTTAGTATATGCACATAAAGTGAAATCATTATTTTTAGAATACCATAAGCCATATTCTGATGTTCCTTGCAAATACCAGAATATCCTCTTTACTCCAATGATTTTCTTTAGGATTACTTTGATATCTTGAAACAATACTTACTGCATTCATAATATCCGGTCCATTCTGAATTAAATATAATAGACCACCAATCATAGACTTATACCTTGTCGGTTTTACTGGTGTAGAAGTATCCTTGATAGATAATTTCTCACTTGGCACCATAGGAGTACTTACTGGTTTGGAATTATCCATACCAAACTTATTCAACAATTCCCTTGGATACTTAGTTTGACAAATAAAAATACCTTTGTTAGTTTGAGTAATCTCCAAACCTAAGAAAAATTTCATCTCAACAATCGTGGAAATTTCAAATTCATTCTTCATGTTGTTACCAAATCTCATGCACAATTTATCTTCTCCTCCAAAAATGATATCATCAACGAATACTTCAGTAATCAAAATATCATTATCAGTGATCTTATAATATAAATTACTATCAATACTGCCTTTAGTAAAATGAAGCTTCAAAAGATATTTATCCAACCTTGCATACCAAGCTCTAGGAGCTTGTTTCAATCCACATAAAGCTTTCTTTAATCAGTAAACCACATCTTTATCATCTGTTAGTGAAAATCCATCAAGTTTCTCAATGCATACTTCTTCCTCAAGTTCACCATTCAAAAATGAACATTTAACATCCATTTGATAAAACTTATTGTTCTTATAAGCTGCATAGGCAAGAAATAGTCTAACAGCTTCAATTCTAGCTACAGGTGCAAATGTCTCACCATAATCAATTTCTTCCATTTGAGAATATCATTTACAAACCAATATAGCCTTGTTTATTACAGCTTGACCAAACTCATTCAGTTCATTCCTAAAAACCCATTTAGTTCCAATAACATTCTTATTTTTAGGTCAGGGAACTAAAGTCCACGTTCTATTCTTCTCTATCTGATCTAATCCATCTTCCATTGCCTTTAACCAATGTTTATCTTTAGAAGCTTCAATATGAGATGCCGGTTCAATTTGCAAAATAAGATATAACTCTTTATTTGCTAGTCTTCTTCTTGTCATAACTCCCCTATTCCTATCTCTAATGATTTGATCTTCAGAATGATTTAATCTTACATACCTTGGTGTCTTCTGAACTTCACCTGTTCACTGCTCTGATCATTAGTCACAGTTGAATTTTCTGACTATGGTAGTGTAACTGTCTCAATTTACTGTACCGGTTGAGGCATTGCGGGTTCAGTTATGATCATTTCCATTGTTGGTTCCCTGACATATGATATAGATTGATTTTTGTATTTCTCATCCACTTTCACATTGGCACTCTCCATGATTTTCTGCAATCTTTTGTTATAACATCTATATACTTTTCTTTGAATTGAATAACTAAGAAATATCCCTTCATCATATCTAGGATCAAACTTTCTAATTGAATAATCTCTTTTGATATAGCATTTACTTCAAAAAATTCTGAAATATTTAATAGTAGGTGTATGTCCAAACCATAGTTCATACGGGGTCTTACCAGTTTCACCTTTGATGTGAACTTTGTTGAATGTGTAGACTGATGTACTCACTTCTTCTCTCCAATAGATATGAGGCAATTTAGCTTCCATCATCATAGATCTTGCTACATCCAAAATGCTTTTGTTCTTTCTTTCCACTACTCCATTCTGCTGAGGAGTCCTATGTGCAGATAATTGTCTCTTGATTCCATTTTTCTCACAATAACTGTTAAATTCATGAGAAGAACACTCACCGCCATGATCTGATCCTACACATTTGATTTTCAATCGAGTTTCAGTCTCTACTTTTTCTTTAAAGATCTTGAATTTCTCAAAAGCTTCAGACTTCTCCCTAAGAAAAGTCACCCACATCATTCTAGAATAATCATCAATTATTAGCATGAAATACCTATCACTTTGAAAGCTTATAGTCCTTGGTGGACCACACAATTCGGTATGAATCAAATCAAGTACATCATTACATTTATCATGTATGCTCTTAAAAGAAGTTCTAACTTGCTTTCCCAATTGACATTCCTTACATACCAGATTATGAGGCTTCATAATCTTAGGTATATCTCTAACTGTCTTAGTTGAGCTGATCTTAACAATACAATCAAGATTAACATGACACAATCTCTTATGCCATAGCCAACTCTCATCAATATGAGAAATCAAACATGTCTTATTACCAATGTTCAAATGAAAGATATTACCTCCACTTTGAGTACCAGTTGTAATCTCCAAACTAGTCTTGTTGATGATTTTTCATTTTCTATCTTTAAACTTAAGTTGGAAACCCTTGTCCACCAATTGACCAACACTCAAAAGATTATGCTTTAAACCTTCTACATAATAAACATTATTAGTATTATGCTTACCATCCAGAGAAATAATACCTCTACCTTTGATCATACATGCTTGATAATACAATTGTATTCTTTCATGGATAGAAATTTCCCTTTATCTCTAGTCATATGATGTCAGCATCCACTATCAATTATCCATTCAAACTTATCTTCAACTTTTTCTGCTAGGGCCTTTTCTTCATTTTTGATAGCCGATTTTAGTTCATCTTCCTTTAAGGCATAGAACACCCATTCCTTTCCATTGCTAGATCCACTAGCAGAGTCTTCTACTGGTTCATCTCCAGAGTCATCACTTACTCCTTCCTCATCCGCTATGTAGCATTGTTTACTTTTCTTGAATCTATATCTATTTTGATTAGGCTTAAGATATTTCTTAACTCTTTCCTCAAATCTTGCATTCCTTTCAGGACATCTAGATGAAAAATGACCAATCTTATTACATGCAAAACATTTAAAAGGTGCTTTTCCTTCATACTTACTTCTTGTCGGTCCTTTAGGTACTCTTCTAGAAAATAAGGCTTCAAGTTTCTCAAATTCTTCATCTTCTTTCCTCATTTCTTCCAATTCTTTTGCATATAAGACTTTCCAATCACTTTTGCCAGTAGATGATGATGATGCATGAAAAGTGGGTTTAGACTTTACAGCTCCAGAAGATCCAAATTCTTCAAGTTCAAAACCAGATAATTTTCCAATCAGAATGTCTCTTTTAACTGAAGAATTTGTCATTGACCTCAATTCATTAATTGTAATTGCCTTCATCTTTTAATTTGGTGGAAGGGTTCTCAAGACTTTGGAAACTATTTTATCTTCACTTAGAAATCATCCACAACATTGAATTCCCATAACAATCTCATTTACTCCTTCCATAAGCATAGCAATTCTTTCATTATCTTCGATCTTCAAGTTTTCATATCTTACCCGGTAACCATCAAGTTTAGAAATTTTGATAGTAGGATCACCTTCATTCAAAGTTTTCAATTTATCCCACATAACCTCTGTCGATGATTTATTAGTCAATCCCATGATCTGCTGATCAATAAGTGCACACAATAGGGCTTCTCTAACTCTGTAATCATTTTCAATATTCTTGTTCAAGTCTGTAGGAGCGGGATTGCCAGATGTCGGATCATAAGGTGTGTATCCTTTCTGAGTGATCTCCCAAATATCCTTGCCAAGACATCTAAGATGAGTCTCCATTCGAATTTTCCATATCCCATTATTTGTTCCATCAAGCTTAGGGATTTCTTTTCTGCAAATATTTGCCATAGGATCTACCTCAAGCGGTTAAGCTTCTACAAAAGGGGATCAAAGCTCTGATACCAATTTTTAGGATAACTGGTGAACAACTAAGAGGGGGGAGGAGGGTTGAATCATATGTTAACAGATTATATCAATTAATCCACTTAATAACATTTAACCAGATTAAGTACCGGTAAAGCAGAAACAGATACGAGTAAACAATACAACTTAACAATTAAACAGATAATCAATGCAAAGAAACCATACCACATAACACCATGATTTTTACATGGAAAACTTGAGAAGGGAAAAACCACAGTGGGAAGACTACCCACAGCCAGATGATACTTCTATAGAAAGTATGTGATACAATGAGGGGAATGCACATGCAGTAAGTCACACTTCCTAGAGTGTATTGCTCATTACAAAAGAGTCTCACTAACTACAGAGGTTCAAGATAAATGGACAACAATCCACTATAATGAACTACCAGAGACAACATCTACCATGCCTGATTACAGTCCTAGTTAAGCTCAATACTGGACGCCTTTGACCTCTTCCTTAATCCAAATTCGATCACCTATGATCTACTGAATCTCCTTCACATGTGCTATTACATTCCACGACCACAAACATCTTATTACAATGAGATCTTACATCATTTTATACCAACCCTGAGGCCTAAACCAATTATGTCAGCCACCTAAAAGATATTACAATAAGATCATTACATAAATCCATGTTACAGTGATATGCCATGTTTTTGATTAAGTAAAAACAGGTTTTAGGGGACCCGAAACCCTATTACAATTCAAAAGATAAGCATTAAGGAGACAAAAAAAAACTGCTGCAAACACCAGCATAAAAACCAACTGCGTATGGTGAAAATGGATAACAATAATAACAATATTGAAAGGCTAAATGAATTCAACCACCAAACCCTAGCCTAACAATCAACAAAGATCCACCATAACATATGAAGATTACCTAAGACAATGTAAATAAAACAAAATCACAAAGATTATACCATCACATGTCCAATAGGGTTTTGATCTCCATTCTTCCTATCTCCATTGATCTTGCTTGATATATTTGCTCTCAGATTTTATATGCACAAGAGCTCAACAAAGAACGGAATGTGGTTGCAAGTAGGATCGTAGTGTAGCCAAGTCTTCAAGATTGTCCATTAGGGTTTGATAATGAGGGAAGCATCTCCTTATATAGAAGACACAATGTGAAATGGAGGGATAAGATTGAGAGGTGTAAAAGGAGGTCGGCTAGGATTAGAGGGTAGGTAAAAGAAATAATAAAATAATGAGAGGGGTAGGTAGTGTATGAATTAAGAGATGAATGACATGTGTCATGGGTAGAAAAGGTTAATGAATAAATTAAATAAATAAAGATTTATTTAATTAATAGAAGAAGTGGGATCAATTAAATAAATAAGATATTTATTTAATTTAGGAAAAGGATAATTTAAATAAATAAATGTATTTATTTAAATGAGAAATAAGGCTAGAAGAGGATAAATGAATTAATTAAATAAATAAAGATTTATTTAATTAATAGAAGAATTAGGCTTTGATAACTAAATAAATAAAATATTTATTTAATTAGACATGACAATTTTGGGTGTCTACATTTTGCCCCTCTTTGAGACAATGCGACTTGTCGCATTGTTTCAAAGAAGATAAGATGAACTGATACAGAGTTGCCTCAGAATGGGAATGATATGCCCCCTCGGGAGATTGGATGAAAATGTCTGAAAAGATTGCAGACAATCTCTCGATAAGAAAGAAAGGCTAGAATGGATTGACCGGATAAAGTGACAGAGTCAAGGGATAATGAAGACTGACTCAGAAAATGAAGGCGAGGGCTAGGGTAGGCTATAAGATAGACCACGGGCAAAAGACATCCTCATTGTCATCTACACCTTCACGAGAGGAAAGTGCAGAGCAAGAAAAGAGCAGCAGCAGTCAGCAGCGATGGTTTCCGTGCACAGATTCGACCGCGTTCGACGATTTCAGAGGCCAGCAGAGGTAGGAGAGCTGGTAAGTACCACCAAACCTCCTCGTACTTCGATGCATTTATTGTTGTCATAAATGCATGCTAGTTAGAGCAATAAATGTGCTTAGGAAAAGGGTACAAAAAAGTTTGAAAACATGCAACCGCATCTGCGTCGGTTCCAGGCACGTCTGTGTCCGACAGGCGCGTCTGTGTCGGTGCCAGGCACGTCTATGTCTGGAACCGCGTTTGCGTCAAATGCGAGCGCGTCTGCGATGCGCAGGGGCGTTTGCGATGCTCAGGGGCGTCTGCATAGTAAAGTCGCGTTTGTGCACAGCTTAGGCACGTCTATGTCATACAGGTGCATCTATGTTTTTCAAGCGCGCTTGTGCAGTTTGTAGGCACGTTTGTGTCAGTCAAGCGCGTTTTGGTGTCTACACCGACAGCAAGAAACCAACAAGAAGTTGGCTCCAAACCCAACATTACAAATTACTTGAAAACTTTAATAGATTCCTCAGCATTTTGAACCAATAGCATCATTGCCTTGGCCGCTTCCCTTAGGTCATTGTTTTCCTCTCTCAGCTGGCTATCTTTCGTATTGATCTCCATCCTAGTAGTGTTCTGCCTTGTTCTACACCTAGGAGTCTGGTGGGTGGTGCTGGAAGTTGGAATATCATCAATAACAACTAGATTCTTTTCCTGATTTTTTCTTTCCGTATGATCCACCAAAGCATTCATGTTCTGTGATGAGACTTTGAGGACCTAGAGACTATGGTTCATGAAGTTTTTTAGAGCCTTCTCAGTATGGTCGACCTTGGAGTTGATGTTGTCTTTATCCTCTTCAACCCGTTCTTTCAAGGTTCTTATAACATCCTCTAGGTGTTTCAAATCCCCTTTGATCAAATCTTTTTCCAGCCAATCCTCCATCTCGATTTCCTCTTCAACTTCACTGGTTTCCATCTCATCATTCTTTTTCCTAGTGTCCTTAATCAACTTATTAATCTTGTTATCCAACTCCCTCTATTTACTTTGCATGCTTGTAATGTTGTCGACAACCCATTTCTGGAAGTTGAAGGACTATAGAGCACAGTTATGGGCGGTATTCAGGATGGTGTTCGCAGAATCCCTACCCTGTTCCATACCCACAGAGTTAGGATTGTCATCCTCCTTAGAATTCAGAGCAACATTCCTATTGTCTGATCCCATAGGGTTAGAGTGAGGGTTTTCAGAGTTACCCCCTTCATCCTCTTCACCAATGTTCTCATCCTTTTCATACTCCATATCATTTTCAGATTCCTTACCCTTTTCCTCCTCCACATCACAGTGCACCTCCATGTCCACATTATCTGTGTCAGCTTTCTTTTTTTTGTGGGTAGAAGCGCTAGGTTGTTCCTCATCTGAATTCAAATCTTTGCCGCTCTCAGAGATATGTGGATTCATGATCAGAGGGTCATCTTTGGTCGCCCTAGTCTTGTCCTTCACATGTTCATAAATGAGCAATATAGGCCCCTGATGGGCTATAGGGTAGGAGTTTGGGTTTTTAGCATGGTCAACGAGACTCTCATTCAGAGAGGATGCTAAATAAAAAGGTAGGGAACTTTTGGCCCCATGATGGAAGTGATTCAAAATAGCAAAGTGATAGTTATAAATTTTTGTAAATCTACCATCAACAATTAAATACTCCATTCGAACCCTTAAAACTTTTTGCCAAAATGGCTTTACCTACTAGGGAATGTAATAGGAAATGTTGTCTTTCTTCACAAGCTGTCCCTTCTCATCCTCCGATTTTGGGAAGATTTTGAACACTTCAGCTACATACTTCCTATCCCTGTAAAATTTGGTGCCCTCCGTCTGCAGACCTATGACCTCAGCGACTAGGTTCTCATCAATTTGCCATATCTCCCCGAACAGGGTAACTCTATTGTTACTCCAACCTCTGGAAAAACCGTGAGAAATGGAATTTCAGCTTTTGTGAAGCTTTTCCATATAGTCAGTAAAGCCATATCTATGAAGTCTTCTCCAGAATTTTCTTTTGCTCTTCCAATTTTTGCATCCTGGGGGCTTGTTCCAGTTTAAATTACCACCCATTTTGAGCTCCAGGTAGAAGTACCAACAGCTATAATTCACAGTCCGCAGATGAAACTCCAAATGTTTGTAAATTCTAGAGTTACTGAACATAGACTCTTTTGTTGTTTTAAAACTTATGTTTATGGCTGCACAATGATATGCCATGTTATCTTTAGACGAAAACAACAATAACCAATCCAAAAAACATCCCGAAACATCTCACTAACATGTACAGTACACGTTAACATGATACCAGTCCATAACCTAGATAAGTACCAGACCTATTATGGGTCCACCGCACCAAAGAAATGTCTTCAAGGAAGTGAAGCATGATCAAAGAACATCTTCGGCATCCTAAAATCCATGTAAAAGTCACACCAATACCATTTATGCATCCTGTCAAGATTCCTCAGTTAAAGCTCTGTCGATTAACATTAAACCAATGTCGGTAAGGGTTTACAAGAGTGTATGATAGAATTCGATTACCAAGTCATTACCAACTGACCAAAACATGCTCCAAGAGCATGTAACACATAAAACCAAACATACTCTATTGTTCCAAACATGTCGGAAGTGTCCAACAGATAGTCTCTTTTGTCGGTAACCAAAACCTATTTGTTGGTAACCAACCATAAGAGCTAGTGTTGACATCAATGACAAAACATCAATGCAACACATAATCAATTCATCCATAATTCTAACAAAGCATGGAGATATTTATTCTGGTGTAATATTACAACTAAAAGATTAAAAATAGAGTCCTAATGATGAATTTTCTAGCATTGACTCATGGAACATAACACATTAATTGAAGTAAGAGAGTCTTGGTTACCATTTGATCTCCTTAGCCATGGCTAGCTCAATAGTTAGTCATTGATGCACATTGATTATTACTCCTCGATTACATGAACTAACTCTTCTTTTTATTAGTGTATACTATATAGGTGTAATAATGTTTATGTCAACACACCCTCTCTATGTTTGTTATAGACTAGGTGATTCCTCCGAAACATTTACTATAAAGGGGAAAATGTGTTTAACTAATCTAAACTAGTTGATTAAAATATTTAGTTCTAGCAAAATAAAAGTGCATGTAATAGAAACAAAATAGTGTAAATAGTCAAAGGAAATAAACAAATACTTACAAAAGTCCATGAAATGAATTTCCTATCCAAGAAATGTCCTCCTTTGTTGAGACCTATGCATAGAAGACCAATGACAAAATGTTGGAGCAGCTATTGCAACATCATAAATTTTACACCTTTAATTGGGTTGTCTAATTCCACTATCTCTTAGCACTCATTTTAGTAAGTCTCATTTTTTTATGCACTACAGGGGTATGTGCAGAATCATGGTGTGCCAAAACAGGCCCTTAAGTGGCAATGAAATTTTAGAAAATCAGAGTTATGCAACTTGACATGAAAATTTGAACTAGTTTTGAACATCATCTTTAAAATATGTAAGAAGAGAATATATAGAAAATTGAATCTAGTTTCTAAGATACTAGTTGTATTTTGAAAAAAAAGTCCTATTTGATGAAAATTTCAAATTTCAATGCAGTGGTACTAAAATTTCAGGAAAAAACTAAGAAGTAGATGTATGTCTGACCACCCTAATCACAATCAAATCATGGTATTTTTTTATAATATTTATAATATAAGTATTAGACTCATGTTCGGATGTGACACATATTTTTTTATAAAGTAAATAATTATTTAAGAATTTTTTACTACATCTTTTCAGAAATTTAGAAACTCCTACGTCTGACCACCTTAACTTGGTCAAAACCTTATGAATTTTTTTTTAATTTTTCCCTATAATAGACAAAGAATAGGATGTGATGTATGTTTCGGATGCAAAAAAGGTTATACCATTCAAAAGTTATGAGTGTTTTTCAATTAGTCCATCAATCAGGACTATTGTCAGAATTCAATTAGAAAATAAATAATAATTCTTTATTAAAGTCGAAATAAGACAAGCCTTATATTGTTGGAAAGCTAAGAAGTCCTTAAAAAACCCTTTTCATTTTATCAATTTTGGCTACAAAAAAAGTCGTCAGCCACCAGTGTAAAGTCTAGAAAATAAAGGAATACTAAAAAACACATTTTTCAATTGAGTTTCCAGGCTTGTCACTTCCAAGCCAAAATTTCAAATTTGAAATTTGTACAAAAAAATTGGATATCTAGTACAATCAGATATCCAATTATATCGGACATCCAATTTTAATAAGGAAATTCCCTAACTGAATTTGCACATAATTAATCTATTGTTTATTAATATATTAAATAAATTAATATATGATATTAGGGAGAGGGATAGGGGGAGTGGGGGGGAGGAGAAAGAGAGAGATTAGGGGAGAGAGATAGAGAGATTAGGGGAGACAGAGAGATAAAGAGAGAGATGATCTAGAGAGGATGCTTACTCCTACTGGGTTTTCTTATTCTTGATGACTCCATAGGTTGTCTCTTGAACCATCCAATGGTTCCACTCTTTTCAAACTTCCAAAATTTGTGGGGCCCACGCTTCCTGACCTTCCCAAGGTCCTTAGACTAAGGTGTTCTCCTTTTGTTTAATGAGTGTCCAACACTCCTTATTAGAGACCTTCCTACTCAACACTTTAACCAAGAGCCAACCCTCTCTACAATAGGATCTTCATTATACATGACCAACACACTTAGGGATGATTTTCCTTATTTATCCAACCCTAACCATTCATTTATGGACATTGGTGTTTACCGGTTTCAAGATTTAGGACCAATTTTCTCTTTTAGGCCTACTAGGAGACCTAGTCCAATTAGCCCTATCGATGAGGTATTTTGCACTTATCTTCCCGAAGTCTTGAACATTGGTATGAAATATTTATCTTTTTAGATACCCTTTTGGAATATTCATACAATATCACAAAATTGGTCATGGGTTTGATCGCTAACCATCCTAACCCCTTTTAGGCCTAATTCCTTCCTTTTAAGCCTACAAAATAGGGTTTTGCTCAAATGCCCTCACTAGTCCAAGGGTCCAAGAAATATTATGATTTTCTTAGGTCTGTACACCCATGAGGATATTCAATTCAACCTGGTATCAATTCTATTCAACGGATTTACCCATCTAGGGTCTACTGCCCATGTACCCCATTGGTTGCCAACTCAACGTGTCAATCCTAGGGTATGGTGGAAAAACTAGATTTCAGCCTTCAATGTCTTTAAAAAAAAAAGAAAAAATAATGTACAAATCCTCCTACCATTCCAAAAGGTTTTAGTATGTGGTTCCACCATGGAATGCTAGGATTGAGCCATAGAGTCTTCAAAACCCTTGTTTTAAGGTGTTAAGGACCTGCCTGCAACCAAGAACTCAAAACTTGCAAACAATAACACTTCAAATCCTCAAATCAAGATGAAATGGAAGAAAAGTCTTTTTTCTAACAATTCATATCTTTTTCTGGTCTTGGAAGTCCGTACAGACCGTACAATTCAAATGAAAACTTATGCAATTCGCTGAAAACACAAAATTTGAAGGCTAAAACTTACTCTCAATTAAATTATTCAACCAACATTATCCTTGGTTGTTACAAGCCTTGTATAGGCCTTGGGTTGGTTACAAGTTTATCATAACCAAAAAAGACAACCAACTAGCCATTGGTGTTTAGAAAATACAAAAGTTGCAAAGTTGCTATGAGCAACTTTCTGCAACTTTTACATAGTTGAGAAAATTTTGCCCAAATCAAACCTAGATCACTTCTAAAGGTTCAAATAACCTTAAAACCCACTATACAACAACAACCATCCTATTCTAACACAAAAATCAACTTATTCTACCAAGTATTCTTCCTGGCACCCTCAAGAGCCCATATGTCAACATTGGCCAATCAGTGACTCCTAGGGTCCTTACAAACTTCTGAGTACTTATTCACAAACCTAATGACCTTATTACAAACAAAAATCACATGATTCCAGACTCCTAGAACCTAAACAACAAAATTGCTCAAGTTCTCCCGCACCATGCTCTGGGGGTAAGAAGAATTCAAGTCTCTTGAGTGGATAAGGCTTGGATAGTGTTACCATGGTGTATTGTATCTCTCTCTGACATCCATGTAGCCTTTGAATCTGGTAACCCTATCCATTTGATCAGATAGTCTCTATATACTCCTTTCCTAGTCTTTTTCACAACTTTAGAATCCAAGATGCATTCCAATGTGACTGGTTGGCCTGGAGGTAAATCTTGTAACCAATCTATATCTTCCATATCAGTAGGTTCTTCTTGACTTTTTGCTGTCTGAGACCCTTTGTATGGATACAAATCACATACATTGAAGGTTCGGGATATGCCCAAGTTTGGAGGAAACTCTAACTCAAAGGCATTATTGCCAAATGTATGCATCACCTTAAGAGGTCCAATCTTCTTCATGCATAGCTTACTAGGTTGTCCCTTGGGTAGCCTCTCCTTCCTCAAGTAGGCCAATACTAGATCACCTACCTTATAGTATACTTCTCTTCTTTTCTTATCTGCTAGTGCCTTGTACTTCTTATTGTGCTGCTACCATGTCTTTTTGACCTGCTCATGTATCTCTTTTATATTCTCTGCAAAGGTTTCCCCTTGTGCACTTCTATGGTCCATAGGAATGAGGTCTCTAAGTTCCAAGATGCCCCGAGAATGACATCCATAAACAATTTCAAAGGGACTCTGGCCTATGCTTCTATTAACTGAGTCATTGTAGGCATACTCTTCTTGACCCAATACTAGATCCCAAGCTTGTCCATGTTTTTTGGTGAGACATCTCAACAAGTTACCTAAGGATATATTTACCACTTTAGTTTGAGCATCTGATTGTGGATGGTATGCTAATGAAAAGGAAATTTTTGTGCCTAGTTTTTTCCATAAGGTTCGCCAAAAGTGACTTACAAATTTAGTGTCTTTGTCACTCACAATGTTAACCGGTAAGCAATGAATCCTCACAACATCCTTCAAGAATAACCTTTCTATGTTGGAGGCATTATTAGTGAATTTTCAAAGCACAAAGTGTGCCATCTCACTGAATCTATCCAATATGACAAAAACATTGTCATACCCTCTTGGTGTCCTAGGCAAGCCAAGCACAAGGTCCATGCTCAAACATTCCCAAGGTCTAGTTGGTATGGTGAATGGATGATATAAACCTACATTATTGGAGGTTCTTTAGCTCTTTGGCATATGGGACATTGCTCCACAAATCTCCTAACATCTAACTGAAGTTTAGGCCAATGATAAAACCTTCCAACCTGCTCTAAGGTCTTGTCAAGACCAAAATGTCCTCCTAAGCTGCCTTGATGATCCTCCTTAATGATATTGTCTCTCATAGAGCATTGAGGTATGCAAAGTAATTTTCCTTTTAACAAAAGGCCTTCCAACAGCATGAAATCAAAATATGCAACATCATATGCTTCCCCAAAATCCTTGTCACCTTGGTATATATCTTTGAGTTCATTTAACCCCACACTTTGGAGCTATGCTTCTTGGATGGTAAGAACTCTTCTACTTAAGGAATCTTCTACCTTATTGGTGACTCCTTTCTTGTGTATGATGGAAAAGGTATATTCCTATAGGTTCTCAACCCATTTGATATGTCTTTGATTCAACTTCTCCTGTCCATTCAAGAAGCTAAGTGCATGGTTGTTAGTATAAACTATGAATTCCTTGGGTAGTAGATGATGCTACCATTTCTTAAGGGCTTTTACCATGGCATATAACTCTAGGTCATAGGTAGAATACTTTTGCTTTGCCTCATTGAGCTTCTAAGAGAAAAATGCTACCAGATGACCTTCTTGGCTCAAAACTGCTCCTATCGCCAACTTTCTAGCATCACACTCCACAGTAAAGAGCTGATTAAAATTAGGAAGCCTAAGATAAGGTAGTTCTGATACATTTTGTTTCAACAACTCAAACCCCTTGTCTACTGCACTAGTCCACTTAAACTGACATTCCATTCCTCCTTTGATGGTACTCAATATGGGTGCACATACATGACTAAACCCTATAATAAACTTCCTATAGAATGAAGCTAATCCATAAAAACTTCTCACATCTCCTATTGACTTAGGAGTAGGCCACTTAACTATTGCATCTACCTTTGTTGGATCTATTTTCAAACAACCTTGAGAAATTACAAAACCAAGATATACAAGTTCAGTTTTGAAGAACTCACACTTGTCTAAGGTAATCATCAACTTTGCTTGACGTAGCTTCCTCAAGAACTGATCCAAATGTCTGATATGCTCCTCCCTTAACTTGCTAAAATAAGAATTTCATCAAGATAAACAATCACAAATTTTCCAATAAACTCTACAAGCACTTCATTCATAAGTCTCATGAAGGTGCTAGGTGCATTTGTGAGCCCAAAGGGCATCACTAACCATTCATAGAGCCCCTCATTGGTCTTAAAGGTTGTTTTCCACTCATCTCCAGGTCTGATCCTTATTTGATGATAACCTGTTTTCAAATCCACCTTTGTAAAGTAACAAGCTCCTCCTAAGTAGTCCATTAGGTCCTTAATTCTGGGCATTGGAAACCGGTATCCGATGGTAATCCTATTGATGGCTCTTGAGTCGGTGCACACTCTCCATTTTCCATCTTTCTTAGGTACCAAAATAGTAGGTACTAAACATGGGCTTAAACTCTTCTTTATCAACCCCTTATCTAGCAATTCTTGCACTTGTCTTGCTATTTCTTTATTTTGGGTAGGTGTCATTTTGTAAGCTTCCTTGTTTGGCAAGGTAGCTCTGGGTATGAGGTCTATATGATGGTTTACATCTCTATATGGGGGTAAAGCATCTGGTATCTCATTTACAACAATGTCTTTGTACTGGTCCAACAAGGTCTTCACTTCTTGAGGTACTATCAGCTTTGGTTCAGTCTTTGCCTCTTCTTTTGGTTTCACTATGATGGCATATCCTTGGTTCCCTTCATGCTTCAACTTTTTTAGGAACTCCTTCCCACTAAGTAACATAACACTTGAACTTACATGTCTTTCTTCTCCCTGAACAACCAAAGGATCCATTTGGAACTTCCTTCCTTCTTTGGTGATAAGATAAGAATTCTTCTCCCCATCATGTATGGTTTTGACATCATATTTTCAAGGGTGTCCAAGAAACAAATGGCATGCATCCATGGGTAGTATATCACATAGTACTCTATGCTTATACTCTCCAATTTCAAAGTCTATCCAAGCTTGGTCATCAACTAACACATGTTGTCCTTTACTCAACCATGATACCTTATAAGGATTGGTGTGTGGCAACCTTTTCAACTTGAGTTTGTCTACCATTTTAACTACTACAATGTTCTTAGTAGAGCCTGAATCCACTATGACCCTACAAATCTGACCATATGATCTGCAAGTGGTTTTAAAGAGTGTCTTTCTTTGAGTAGGTTCTTTGGCCTACGATACCTTCAACAAGGTCTTCCTTAACATCAGGTTCTCTCCATCTAGAACTAGTCCAACTTTGCCGATTAGTGAGGTAACACTTTGATTGTCTTCTTCCTACACCAACTAAGTTCTCCTTTCACCTACATAATAAGTTGAATTTTTTTCTAGACACCGGTTCATTGTGTGGCCCACTTGATGAGAATGAAAGAATTTACCGGTGAAGATTGTGGGTCCTCTTCCTTGTGTGCCAAATCTACCTATAAAGTTGTTTCTTCCTCTAGAGTTGCCTCTAAACTAACCATTCTTGTTGAAGTTATCACCACTATTTTCAGCTGGATTGCCTACTTCATTATTGCCAAAGTTATGACCCCTTCCAAAAGTGCCTCTTCCTCTGAATCCTTTACCACCTCTACCTCTTTGATTGAACTCACTTTTCCTCTTCATATTTTCCTCTACTCTCAAGACCAACTAAAAACTCTTATCTACTGTGTAAAGACGTCAATCTAGGATCTAACCCTAAACTACTCTTTAATCATAAATAACTTAAAACTTCAATCTCTAAGCATATTTTATACAAGATATAAACAACATCGAATATATCATAATAATGCACATGAATAATACAATATCCAATACTAAGAAGTTCTTATTTCCTACTTAGGCTTCCAAATTGCCTTAAGAATATACAAGAAGATGCATCTGTCGATCTTTAGTCTGAGTCACTTCCTTCTATCTTTTGAACACAGACGAGAACAAGAATCGGGTGCTTTTTCCACCCAACCTTGAAGCTTATGCTTCCCCGAAATTCTTGGTCAATCAAGAATACCCGACCCTGCACGAATTGGTTTAACCAAAGAATTTGAAAGCAAGAGGGAATCTGGTGCATGCCTAGATAATCTATGCATTTTCATTTTTCCTACTTCATTCTAAGAAACAAGCATTCACTATCATACTAGGATGTGGTAGAGAGTATAAATAAGGAATTTCCATCTTTTTCTACAAATAATTCAAACAATAACTCGGCCGAGTATATGCCATGCACAACAAAATAATAGTTGGAAAAAGCAACTATTCTCCCTAAAACATCCACATTCGGCACCCGTCCCGAAAGGTAAATTTTTCCAACTCAAGCTTAACCCTAGCTTGATTCCCTCAAACACAAATTCTATTGAGAATACAATCTTTCTTTTAAAACAAAAATAGAGATATCATTTTTGTTGCTTACTAATCATTACTTGTCTAATATATTTATCAAAGACAATCTTTTATATTTTGGAAAACGATAAACTTTTATAAGCAATAATCTTAAAATCAATCTTTTGTCTAAAATAAAGTACATACAAAAGAAGGTGTTAAACATGTATGAAACTAATCTCATATGTAACCAAAAGTACGCAAACACATTCTAAAAATAAAATTAAAACTATTTATTTTTTTGCAAAATACGATATTAACAACATCTTTTCTCTAAATTATTTTCTTTTATTCCACAATGGTTTATAAAGCATTTCAAATATCATATTAATAATTGATACCCATTTGGACATACCTATCTATTATCTAAACTTCCATTTCTACATATTTTATACCAAATTTAACAAATAAAATAAAACATAAACAAAGGATTCTAACCTCTTGGAAACTTAGAGTGGATTGTAAGTTTTTGACCTTGTCGTTCTTCGTCAAATGATTCCATGCCTTGGTCGCAAGTCTCTCTTTCTATCCAACTATTGTTATCTCTATCCAACTATCTCTCTATCACTCAATCTCCACAATATTATCCAACTATTCTTCCTCTACATCCAACTATTCTTCCTCTATCTCAAACTATTCTTCCTGTCTATCAAACTATTCTTCCTCTCTATCAAACTATTCTAACCCTACCTTCAAGAAATTATCACTCTTCCAATCTTGTGTTAGAAAGAATGAAAGAATGTGTGTGTGTATACGTCTATTTATTCTAATCTTTGGCTATGCTTACTGCTATCCTCTGGGTCTTATTTACTATTCCACTATTTCT
Organism: Cryptomeria japonica; assembly: GCF_030272615.1. Lineage (NCBI taxonomy): Eukaryota > Viridiplantae > Streptophyta > Pinopsida > Cupressales > Cupressaceae > Cryptomeria > Cryptomeria japonica. The sequence goes on from NC_081411.1 coordinate 95,563,119, forward strand.
ATTGTCATGTGGTTGTAACTATAGTCTCCATGTAGTTCCCTGAATTAAATACCATCCTTGTTTTGTGGCAAGTTTGAGTCCTTTACTGTTAAAAACCTCCAACCGTTTCAGTTGGAGCTTGATTGCTGCATTAGTCAAACATGGAATCTATCGACTTCTTATCCACCATGGATCGGGTTTGGATGCCAAGTCGAAATCAATTTAAGTTCTTTTTATATGTGTTGATCAAGCCAGATATTGTGGCTTATGTGTTTTACATGTTATTTATATTTTGATAGTGGTAGTGGTAGTCAGTGGTATCTCCCTTAAGCTACACCTACCTTAAACAACTTACCTTTAATTACCTCCCACCGCATTTGTCCTGTGTTAAAGGTTTTGACAGTGGCTACCGTGGGTGTAGGAAGTATGTTAACACACCGACCAAAGCTGCTCTTCCTTTGGCTTAAAATGGTCGACCACCTTTTCAACCCGCCACCTTTATTAACATGTTTAATAAAGTAATATATAATATTATATTTGTAATATGGTATGTTTTATAATTTATAAATGACTTTTCATTAATATTAAACATTAAGCTTTGTTTTTTATAAATTATTTGATAAACCTTTTCTTTGATTAAATATATATATCGGATTTTCATTACCTAATTTAATTTCATAAATACATTATTTCAAATGGTCATGAACATAAAATAAGAAAATAATCACTTAAGCATAATTTAATATTCAATATATAAATGTATATATATATAATATGGATTTTTATAAAATAGTTTAATTCCTCAAACCTATTTACATATTTGATAATTACACTCTTATCTATAAGTCTGTGATCGAATTATCATTAGAATTCATATACACATGTATATAATGCATATATATTTTTTATCTCAAATGATTACATATATGTATAAACAAAAGTCTTGACGAAATCAAATTTCACTATAATTGGATATTGATATATGTATATGATTGAATTCTTATATACATATACATTTTATACTATTGACCAATTTACAAAAGTACTTATTAGTATGCTTTTGCATACATTATAAATATCTGAACAAGAAGGATATAAAAACCTAGGGTCGATATTCGTTTTTGAATCATCTACACATTTTATCTGTTTTAGCCATAAAGCTTGATATTTCACCATTACTCATGCAACTTAAATTCAATTCAATCGCCACTCACATCATGCAATCAATGCACATGTATAACTATTTAAATCAATCTACTACTCATTCCAAATTCATCATTTCAATTTGAACAAACACTCAATAAGATCATGTAAATCATCCATCTTTCAAGATGCAAATATAAATCCTAATGTCTTGTGTGAAAGATTGCCTTTTCCATTGAAGTCATTTAGTTAAAAGTAATTCTACTTGATTAATGTTCTCGCCTTCGACCTCTTTCACCTCATCTTGCATTACTTGCACTAAAAAATTTATCAGTATTGACAAACCCAAAAGAATATTGAATTTCATATCATTTCCACGAGTAAAAAGCATACTATATTTCCTCATACTAGATTATGAATGATCTAATCTATTTTAAATTTCAAAATCACATTACATCTTTAAATTGCACAATATTAAATAAAACGATTCGTGACACCCTTCCCCTCTTGGAAGAGACATCGTCTCGATGTCTTGCCACTCATTAATAATCACAAAACATAATATCTCACAAAATATCAATCTTACCTCAAATTCAAATAATAATACCAAGAGCACATAGGCTATCCAAGTTTACATCATAAAATAATAATAATTGTTTCAAAATATCCAAAATTAAATAGCAGTTATTTCCTAAGAAAGCAAATGAGGAAAATGACGTTCAATCGTCTCAGCATCCTCCCAAGTAGCACTATCCTCAGAATATTGGTCCACTGAACCTTATACTAAATGAAATCTCTGCTATGTAGCTTCACACTACGTTGATCTAGGATTTGGATGGGCTCCACTAGCACCACCCCTGGATCCTGAACCTGTAAGGATTGCCAATCAAGAATATGAGATGTATCAGCATTGTAAGGTTTCAATAAAGACACATGAAACACATTATGGATTCGAGCTAGAGCAGGGGGTAAAGCTAATCTATAAGCAACTAGATTGATAACCTCGAGTACATCAAAGGGTCCCATATATCTTGGAGCCAATTTTGATGATTTTCCAAATGAGATAGAGCTCTTATGAGGTTTGACTCTCAAAAAGACTTTATCTCCTACAGTGAATTGTCTAAAAGTTCTATTTCGGTCTGCATAACTCTTCTGTCGGTTAGCTTCTTCCTTCAACCTACTCTTAATCAACACCATCTGTTCATCCATTTCCTTGAGTAAATCTAGACCAATAATGATCATATCCTCTAGTCTATCCCAGCTGATAGGTGTGCGACATTTTCGCCCATAAAGTGCTTCAAAAGGTGCCATACCTAATGATGCATGAAAGGAATTGTTATTAGCAAATTCAAATAAGGGCAAGTACTCCTCCCATTTGTACTACTGATCCATGCAATACATTCTCAAAAGATCCTCCACTACCTGATTAACCCTTTCTGTTTGGCTGTCAGTCTAAGAATGATATGCTGAGCTAAAATTTAGCCTTGTTCCCAATGCTGCATTCAGTGTTGTCCAAAATCTGGAAGTCATCCTAGTATCCCTATAAAATATTATAGTTTTTGGAATTCCATTTAACTGAAAAATTTCTTGCACAAATTTCTTGGCAAGAACAAATGATCCATCTTTTAGATTACCAGGTATGAAATGTGAAACTTTAGTCAACTTGTCCACCACTACTAAGATAGTGTCATGCTTATTCTTACTCATCAGTAATCCTTGGATGAAATCCATACTGATTACCTGCCACTTTTATTCTAGTATAACATGTTGAAATAGAAGTCCTACTGGATGAACATGTTCAGCTTTTACTCTTTGACATTCCAGACATTGTGCTACATACTCAACCACTTCTTTCTGGAGTTTAGGCCAGAAATACAATGTTTTCAAATCAGCTACCATCTTTGTTATTCCAGGGTGTCCTGAATAAGGTGTATTGTGCATCTCATGTAAGATCAACTTCCTCAACTCTCCTCCTTCTGGTATATACATCCTTCCTTGATATCTCAAAATACCCTCTGGTTCTATCTCATATCCATCATAGCGATGGTCTGAAGAGTCTCTTTCCAAGGCTTGTTTAACTCTTATATAATGTTCATCTTCGGAAAGATTCTGCAACACTTGTTGCTTCAAATTTGTCCTTGTTGTAACCATTGCAGATAGGTGTCTTCTTCTACTGAGAGCATCAGCTACTCTATTTTCCTTCCCTTGGATATATTCAATACCAAAGTCATACTCACTTAGAAATTCAAGCCACCTTCTCTGTCTTGCATTTAGGTTAGGTTGTGTAGAAATATACTTTAATCCTAAATGATCCATTTTAAGCTCAAAAGGCTTCCCTAAAAGGTAATGCCTCCACATTTGTAATGCATGCACAATAGCTAGTAGTTCTAAATCATGCAGAGCATAATTCATCTCATATTGCTTTAGCTTTCGTGATTCATATGCAACCACCTTTCTTTCTTGCATCAATACTGCTCCCACACCTTCACCTGAGGCATTTGTAATTACTATAAAATATCCATTGGGATTTGGTATTGTTAATACTGGTGCTATTGTCAATTTCTGCTTCAGGAATTGAAATGATTCCTCACATTTCTCAGTCCATTCAAACCTTTTTTTCCTTTTTCTGAAGTGAGGTAATTGGTGCCGCTATCCTAGAAAATCCTTCCACATATTTTCTATAATATCCTGCAAGTCCCATAAAACTTTGAACTTCTGAAACATTTTGGGGCATTGGCCAATCTACTATTGCTTCTATCTTTGCAAGATCAATTGAAATTCCTTCGGTGGATATGACATGACCTAATTATTGCACCTTTTCCTGAAAGAAGGCACACTTAGAGAATTTCCCATAAATTTTATGATCTCTCAAATGTTGCAAAACTATCCTCAGGTGCTTCTTATGTTCTTCTTCATTCTTAGAATAGATCAATATGTCATCAATGAAGATTAAAATGAAGTCATCCAAGTATTCTCTGAAAATACTATTCATGAGGTTCATGAATGCTGCTGGGGCATTAGTTAAACCAAATGGTACAACTGTGAATTCATAGTGCCCATACCTTGTTCGGAATGCAGTTTTAGGAATATCTTCATCCTTAATCCTTAACTGATGATATTTGGATCAAAGATCGATCTTGGAGAATACAGATGCACCTTTCATTTGATCAAATAATTCATCTATCCATGGTAGAGGATATCTATTTTTGATGGTTACTTTATTCAACATCCTATAATCAATGTATAACCTCAAAGTATCATCTTTCTTCTTTACAAAGATCACTGGTGCACCGCACGGGGATACGCTTGGTCTAATAAAACCTTGCCTAAGCAATTCTTGCAATTGAGCCTTAAGCTCATACAGTTTTGTCATTGTCATTCTATATGGAGCCTTATATTATAGCTCCATTCTAGGTAAGAGTTCTATAGAAAAATCGAACTCTCTTGTAGGTGGTAACTTGGTAAGATCTTCTAGAAAAATATCTAGAAACTCTACAAGGACAGGATAATCTATAGGAATTTTCTCTACACTATTCAAATCATTAACCATGACGGCAATGATGGAACATCCTTTTCTTTGGGCCTTCTTGAGTTGCATTGCCGAAATGTATCTCAATTCAAGAGGACTTTGAGATCCGAAAATTTCAACTGAATTCCCAAAATCATCCATGCAACTAATGACCTTATCTTCACAATTCACTATGGCTTTATGTTTAGTCAACCAATTAATACCTAAGGTCACATCATATGATCCTAGTGGTGCAACATAAAGGTTAACTTGGGTTTGGAAACTAGGAAGTTCTAATTCACTGCAAAATAGACAAGTATAGACCCTCTTTTATGCTCGATTTCCATACTAAACTATCCATGAATTTGAAATATAACCAGGTTTAACAGATATTCTAGAAACTACTTGTGGATCAATAAAACATTTAGTAGCTCCCGTATCTATTAAAATAGAAACTGATTGTCCAAAGAGCTTACCCGTGATCTAGATAGGTGCAGCTTGGAAATAATCTTGACGATTGTCAACAGCAACGTGAATCTGATGTTCAGGGGCTCCTTGCTGATATGATCCTCTCTGTGCTAAGGTACATTGTAGACAATTAGAGGCATAAGGACTCCCTCCACAATTATAACACCCATCCCTAGGACTAGGATGGCCACTTGACCTTCCTCTGTCCATATTTTATCGAGCATTGGTGTTATTGTTTGCTTTCTTATTTCCATTCTGATTTGCTCTTCCTTTTTCCTGGGTGTTGGGTCCCCTTTTAATATTTCTTATCTGTTGATTGTTTCTATTGTGATTCCTTTGGAAATTTCTATTCCCAAAATTTGGTCAGTTGTTCTCATTCTTTTAGAGGTTCCCCAACTGCTGTAACTTCTGCTCTTGCTTAGTCGCCTTTTCAAATACCTCCACCATAGTTAATGGATTATGGATATCCACCTCCACTCCTATATGGGTTCTTAATCCCAAAATGAACTTCCGAATGTGGAACCTTTCATCCATCTGGTATTGCGAAACATACTTAAGGAGATTAGTAAATTTCTCCCAGTACTGTGTTACTGACATACTACCTTGAGTAAGGTTTTGAAATTCTGTCATCTTTTTGTCAAAGAATAATTGTGGAAGCCACCTTTTCCTGAAGGATTGTAAAAACAAATCCCAAGTGATCTCTCTTGGTTGTAGTTTCCTTTCTAACTTTTCATTGTCACACCAAGTAGCAGCTTCACTAGACAACTGATAAGCAGCCCAAACTGCCTTGGTTTCATTTGACATGTTGCGGAGACCAAAATATTTCTCCATTTCAATTACCCATGCCTTTGCACCATTACCAATTGTTTTTCCATCAAATTTTGGCGGGGCTATCCTTTTCAAATCCTTTGTCAGCTCTTCTTCTATTCTGGCTTGGTTGTTGGGCTGCTCCTCAACCCTCGGGGCTTCCTATCGGACTTCTTTTGACCCTTCGAACCTCTTGTTCGAGATCATTCATCTTGCACTTTGCTGATTGAGTAGATCAATAATTTGATCTAACCTTTCGTTCCCATTACTTGACCCCGCCCTTGTGGTTCTTGAGGCCATTTCTATTTATTAATTTTGCAACAGGGAGATATTGATAATTCTTAGCGATAAGAGACATATTTGCTATGTTATGTCTTTCGTAAGTTTTATAATATTCCCTAACTTATAGACTTATAAAGAAACTAGAGAGTTTAATACTCCTATTGAATAATTAAGAAAAACAATATAAATTTAAAATATAACAATATCAAATAATTTCATTCTACTTCTTTCCCATTTACTATATAAGTTAGGTTCCAAGTATATATATAGATATCATTAAGGAATACACAAAATTTTAACACAAAATACAATAGAAGACATCTTTATTTGATAATAGAAGAGGATACATCTTTATTTTATTGTAGAAGAGAATACATCTTTATTTTATAGTAGAAGGGATTACATCCTTATTCGGTAATAGAAGGAAAGATATTTTATTGAAGTGTTGTAACACATTACATCACTCATGGAGAGGAGTCAGGGGAGTGGATTCTTCTGACTCATTTGGACCTAATGGAGTCAGGGGAGTGGTATTCAGTCTCACTTAGAGGGGTATAGCCCTCAGATTCCTCAGAACTGATCACTATTGGCCTGATAGGTGAATATTCCAACTCAGGCTCATTTTCTTTTTCAGGGATATTCTTCTCAGTATGACATCCGGTAGGGTCCTTTCCTATTACAATACTCTTTTCTCGGACTGGTTTTGCTTCAAAAGGAGCATCATCCAAAATCGGCTTGATAGGTGATTGACGATCCTTTTTAACCCTTAGCTAATGGGCATACCCTGCTACTGACTTTCGGGCTATCTGCTTGGTACGAACCATTTCTGTAAAACATAAAGCTATTAATTTCCAGATTTTTCTTAGCAAAGTGGCTCATATAGGTCCTAGTGTTATAAACCTAGGCTCTGATACCAAAATGTAAAGACGTCAATCTAGGATCTAACCCTAAACTACTCTTTATTCATAAATAACTTCAAAATTCAATCTCTAAGAATATTTTATACAAGATATAAACAACATCGAATATATCATAATAATGCACATGAATAATACAATATCCAATACTAAGAAGTTCTTATTTCCTACTTAGGCTTCCAAATTGCCTTAAGAATATACAAGAAGATGCATCCATCGATCTTTAGTCTGAGTTGCTTCCTTCTGTCTTTTGAACATAGATGAGAACAAGAATCAGGCGCTTTTTCCGCCCAACCTTGAAGCTTACGCTTCCCCAGAATTCTTGGTCAATCAAGAATACCCGACCCTGCACGAATTGGTTTAACCAAAGAATTCGAAAGCAAGAGGGAATCTAGTGCATGCCTAGATAATATATGCATTTTCATTTTTCCTACTTCATTCTAAGAAACAAGCATTCGCTATCATACTAGGATGTGGTAGAGAGTATAAATAAGGAATTTCCATCTTTTTCTATGGATAATTCAAACAATAACTCAGCCGAGTATATGCCATGCACAACAAAATAATAGTTGGAAAAAGCAACTATTCTCCCTAAAACATCCACATTCGGCACCCGTCCCGAAAGGTAAATTTTTCCAACTCAAGCTTAACCCTAGCTTGATTCCCTCAAACACAAATTCTATTGAGAATACAATCTTTCTTTTAAAACAAAAATAGAGATATCATTTTTGTTGCTTACTAATCATTACTTGTCTAATATATTTATCAAAGACAATCTTTTATATTTTGGAAAACGATAAACTTTTATAAGCAATAATCTTAAAATCAATCTTTTGTCTAAAATAAAGTACATACAAAAGAAGGTGTTAAACATGTATGAAACTAATCTCATATGTAACCAAAAGTACGCAAACACATTCTAAAAATAAAATTAAAACTATTTATTTTTTTGCAAAATACGATATTAACAACATCTTTTCTCTAAATTATTTTCTTTTATTCCACAATGGTTTATAAAGCATTTCAAATATGATATTAATAATTCATAGCCATTTGGACATACCTATCTATTATCTAAACTTCCATTTCTACATATTTTATACCAAATTTAACAAATAAAATAAAACATAAACAAAGGATTCTAACCTCTTGGAAACTTATAGTGGATTGTAAGCTTTTGACCTTGTCGTTCTTCGTCAAATGATTCCATGCCTTGGTCGCAAGTCTCTCTTTCTCTCCAACTATTCTTATCTCTATCCAACTATCTCTCTATCGCTCAATCTCCACGATATTATCCAACTATTCTTCCTCTACATCCAACTATTCTTCCTCTATCTCAAACTATTCTTCCTCTCTATCAAACTATTCTTCCTCTCTATCAAACTATTCTAACCCTCCCTTCAAGAAATTATCGCTCTTCTAATCTCGTGTGAGAAAGAATGAAAGAATGTGTGTGTGTATACGTCTATTTATTCTAATCTTTGGCTGTGTTTTCTACTATCCTCTGGGTCTTATTTACTGTTCCACTATTTCTATTGTCATGTGGTTGTAACTATAGTCTCCACGCAGTTCTATGAATTAAATACCATCCTTGTTTTGTGGCAAGTTCAAGTCCTTTATTGTTAAAAACCTCCAACCATTTCAATTGGAGCTTGATTGCTGCATCAGTCAAACATGGAATCTGTTGACTTCTTATCCATCGTGGATCGGGTTTGCATGCCAAGTCTAAATCAATTTAAGTTCTTTTTATATGTGTCGATCAAGGCAGATATCATGGCTTATGTGTTTTACACGTTATTTATGTTTTGATAGTGGTAGTGGTAGTCTTTGGTATCTCCCTTAAGATATGCCTACCTTAAACAACTTACCTTTAATTGCCTCCCACTGCATTTGCCCTGTATTAAAGGTTTTGACAGCGGCTACCGTGGATGGAGGAAGTCTATTAACACACCGACCAAAGCGGCTCTTTCTTTGGCTTCAAACGGTCGACCACCTTTTCAACCCACCACCTTTATTAACATGTTTAATAAAGTAATATATAATATTATATTTGTAATATGGTATGTTTTATAATTTATAAATGACTTTTCATTAATATTAAACATTAAGCTTTGTTTTTAATAAATTCTTTGATAAACCTTTTCTTTGATTAAATATATATATATATCGGATTTTCATTACCTAATTTAATTTCATAAATACATTATTGTGAATGGTCATGATCATAAAATAAGAAAATAATCACTTAAGCATAATTTAATATTCAATATATAAATGTATATATATATATTATGGATTTTTATAAAATAGTTTAATTCCTCAAAGCAATTTACATATTTGATAATTACACTCTTATCTATAGGTCTGTGATTGGATTATCATTAGAATTCATATACACATGTATATAATGCATATATATTTTTTATCTCAAATGATTATGTATATATATAAACAAAAGTCTTGACGAAATCAAATTTCACTATAATTGGATATTGATATATGTATATGATTGAATTCTTATATACATATACATTTTATACTATTGACCAATTTACAAAAGTACTTATTAGTACGCTTTTCCATACATTATACATATCTAAACAAGAAGGACATAAAAACCTAGGGTCGATATTCGTTTTTGAATCATCTACACATTTTATCTCTTTTAACTATAAAGCTTAATATTTCACCATTACTCATGCAACTTAAATTCAATTCAATCACCACTCACATCATGCAATCAATGCACATGTATAATTATTTAAATCAATCTACTACTCATTCCAAATTCATCATTTCAATTTGAACAAACACTCAATAAGATCATTTAAATCATCCTTCTTTCAAGATGCAAATATAAATCCTAATGTGGTGTGTGAAAGATTCCCTTTTCCATCGAAGTCATTTAGTTAAAAGCAATTCTACCTGATTAATGTTCTTGCCTTCAACCTCCTTCACCTCATCCTGCATTACTTGCACTCAAAAATTTATCAGTATTGACAAACCCAAAAGAATATTGAATTTCATATCATTTGCAGGAGTAAAAAGCATACTATATTTCCTCATACTAGATTATGAATGATCTAGTCTATTTTAAATTTCAAAATCACATGTTGTCTCAGGTGCCAACAAGATTGTGGGTCCTCTTCGTTGTGTGCCGAATCTGCCTATAAAGTTGTTTCTTCCTCTAGAGTTGCCTCTAAACTAACCATTCTTGCTGAAGTTATCACCACTATTTTTAGCTAGATTGCCTACTTCATTCTTGCCAAAGTTATGACCCCTTCCAAAAGTGCCTCTTCCTCTGAATCCTTTACCACCTCTACCTCTTTGATTGAACTCACTTTTCCTCTTGATCTTTTCCTCTACTCTCAAGGCCAACTGAAAACTCTTATGTACTGTCTCAGGTGCCAACATGCTAATTTCATCTTGAATATTTTGTCTTAGGCCATTTAGGTATCTTTCTACCTTATCCACTTCTTCCTCTTGTTTCCTTTCTCTTAGAGTTAGTTTGTTCAACTCCTCTATGTAGGCACTCACATCCATTTCGCTTTTCTTCAAACTCATCAACTTCTTGTGTATCTGTACCTCACAATCTAGAGGTAGGAATTGAGTTTTAATTTTGATCTTCATTCTCTCCTAAGAGTTGATATTCTTTCTCCCAGTTTGTTCCCTTTATTCTTGCATCATGGTCCACCACACTAGAGATGATCCTTTCAACTTTTTCTTAGCCAGAGTGACCATCTTTTCTTCTGCAACCTCCTTGTATTCAAAATTATTGTTCAAAGATTCTATCCAATCCAATAGCTCTTCTCCATTTAGGCTACCACTATAGACCGGTAAACCATATAGGCTATCTTTTTTGAGTGATTTAAGAGAATACAAGAAGATTCACTGAACTTTCTGCAACTCCTTCTTTTCTATCACCACTCTTATCACATTTATTTCTTCATCATCAAATTCACCACCCCAGTCTATGATCTTGCCCTTACCTTTCTTGGATTCTTTCTCCCGGGCTTCATTAGGCATGTCTTGGACCAACTTCCTAATGGCCTCTTCACTCATTGCCTTCGGTGGCATGTTTCTGGCTTCTGATTCTACCTCTTGGTTTGACATAAACCACTTTGTTCAATCAAGTAGCTATGATACCAATCTGATGTAGAGAGGATGCTCACTCCTACTGGGTTTGCTTATTCTTGATGACTCCCTAGGTTGTCTCTTGAACCATCCAATGGTTCCACTCTTTTCAACATTCCAAAGGTTGTGGGGCCTACCCTTATCAACCTTCAAAAGGTCCTTAGACTAAGGTGTCCTCCTTTTGTTTAGTGAGTGTCCAAGACTCCTTATTAGAGACCTTCCTACTCAATACTTTAACCAAGAGTCGACCCTCTCTAGCATTGGATTTTCATTATACATGACCAACACACTTAGGGATGATTTTCCTAATTTATCCAGCCCCAACCCTTCATTTATGGACTTTGGTGTTTACCGGTTTCAAGCTTTACGACCATTTTTCTCTTTTAGGCCTACTAGGAGACCTAGTCCAATTAGCCCTATCGGTGAGGTATTCTGCATTTATCTGCCCGAACTCCTGAACACCGGTATGAACTCTTTATCTTTTCAGATACCATTTTTGAATCTTCATTAAATATCACAAAATTGGTCATGGGTTTGGTCTCTAACAATCATAAGCCTTTTTAGGCCTAATTCCCTCCTTTTAAGCCTACAAATTAGGGTTTTGTTCAAATGCCCTCACCAGTCCAAGGGTCCAAGAAATATAATGATTGTCTTAGGTCTGTACATCCATCAGGATGTCCAATACAATCTGGTATCAATTCCATTCAACGAATTTACCCATCTAGGGCCTTTTGTCCATGTACCCCATTGCTTGCCAACTCAATGTGCCAAGCCTAGGCTATGGTGGAAAAACTAGAGTTCAGCCTTCTATGTCTTAAAAACAAAAATAAATCATAATTTACAAAGCCTCCTAGCATTCAACAAGGTTTCAGTATGTGGTTCCAACATGGAATGCTAGGATTGAGCCATAGAGTCTTCAAAACCGTTGTTTCAAGGTCTTTAGGACCCGCCTACAACCAAGAACTCAAAAATTGCAAACAATAACACTTCAAATCCTGAAATCACCATGAAATGGAAGAAAATTCTCTTTTATAACAATTCATATCTGGGTCTGGGCTTGGAAGTCCGTACAAACTGTACAATTCCAATGAAAACTTAATGCACTTTGCTGAAAACACAAAATTTGAAGGCTGAAACTTACTCTCCTTAATTCAATTCTTCAACCAACATTATCCTCAACTGTCCCAAGCCTTATATTGGCCTTGGGTTGGTTACAAGTGTCTATTAACCAAAAAGGACAACCAACTAGGCATTGGTGTTTAGAAAATGGAAAAGTTGCAAAGTTGCTATGAGTAACTTTTGCAACTTTCTGGAGCTTTTACATAGTTGAGCAACTTTTTCCCAAATCAAACCCAAATCACTTCTAAAGGTTGAAATGATCTTAAAAACAACTAGACAACAACAACCATCCTATTCTAACACAAAAATCAACTTATTCTACCAAGTACTCTTCCTGGCACCCTTAAGAACCCATATGCCAACATTGGCTAATTAGTTACTCCTACAGTCCTTACAAACTTCTGAGTACTTATTCTCAAACCAAATGACCTTATTACAAACCAAAATCAGATGATTCCAAAAGCCTAGAACCTACACAACAAAATTTCTCAAGTGATCCTACCAAGAGAGAGAGAGAGAGAGAGAGAGAGATGGGGAGGGGTAAGGGAGAGAGAGATAGAGAGATTAGGGGAGAGGGAGAGAGAGAGAGAGAGAGAGGGGGGGAAGGGAGAGAGAGAGATAAAGAGAGAGGGGGAGAGGGAGAGAGAGAGAGATTAGGGGAGAGAGACAGGGGGATATTGAGAGAGAGAGAGAGAGAGAGAGAGAGATGGGGAGGGGGAAGCAAGAGGGAGAGAGGGATTATGGTTCCTATGGTGTCTTAAGGGGACATATTGTGTCCTACGACCCCTTGGGACACCATACAACCCCTTAAGACACCAAATTGTGTTGTTGTGGGTCATATTGTATTCTAAGGGATCATATTGTGTCATACGACCCCTTTAAGACAACATATGACCCCTTAGGACACAATATGACCCTTTATGACTCTATACGGTGTTGTTATGGGTCATATGACCCCTTATGACACCATATGGTGTCGTTAGGGGTCATATGGTGTCCTAAGGGGTCATGGGACACCATATGACCCCTAAGGAAAACATGTGACCCCTTAGGACACCATATTGGGTCGTTATGGGTCATATGGTGTCCTAAGGGGTCATATTTTGTCCTTCAACCCCTTAGGACACCATATGACCCCTTAAGACACCAAATTGTGTCGTTATGGGTCATATTGTGTCCTAAGGGGTCACAGGACACCATATGACCCCTAGGAACAATATACGACCCCTTATAACACCATAATAGGTCGTTATGAGTCATATTGTGTCCTACGACCCCTTAGGACACCATATGACCCCTTAAGACACCAAATTGTGTCATTATGGGTCATATTATGTCCTAAGGGGTCATGGGACACCATATGACCCCTAAGGACAACATATGACCCCTTGCGACACCATATTGGGTAGTTATGGGCCTTGTGGTGTCCTAAGGGGTCATATTGTGTCCTACGACCCCTTAGGACACCATATCAGCCCTTAAGACACCAAATAGTGTTATGGGTTATATTATGTCCTAAGGGGTCATGGGATACCATATGAACCCTAAGAACAATAGACGACCCCTTATAACACCATATTGGGTCGTTATGGGTCGTATGATGTCCTAAGGAGTCATATTGTGTCCTATGACCCCTTAGGACACTAATGACCCCTTAAGACACCAAATTGTGTCGTTATGGGTCATATTATGTCCTAAGGGATCATATTGTTTAATATGACCCCTTTAAGACACCATATGACCCCTTACAACACAATATTACACTTTACGACTTTATATAATACCGTTATGGCTCATATGACCCCTTAGCACACCATATGCTGTCATTAGGAGTCATAAGGTGTCGTAAGGGATCATGGGACACCATATGACCCCTTACGACACCATATGGTGTCGTTTTGGTGTTGTTAGGGGTCATATGGTGTCTTAATGGGTCATGGGATACCATATGACCCCTAAGGACAATGTACGACCCCTTATGACACCATATTGGATCGTTATGGGTCCTATGGTGTCCTAAGGGGTCATATTGTTTCCTACGACCCCTTAGGATACCATATGACCCCTTAAGACACCAAATTGTGTTGTTATGCATCATATTGTGTCCTAAGGGGTCATGGGACACCATATGACCCCTAAGGACAACATACGACCCCTTATGACACCATATTGGGTCGTTATGAGTTGTATGGTGTCCATAGGGGTCATATTGTGTCCTACGACCCCTTAGGACACCATATGACCCCTTAAGACACAAAATTGTGTTGTTTGTATGGTGTCCTAATAGGTTATGGGACACCATATGACCCCTAAGGACAACATATGACCCCTTATAACACCATATTGGGTCGTTATGAGTCATATGGTGTGTGTTGTTAGGGGTCATATGGTGTCCTAATGGGTCATGGGACACGATATGACCCCTAAGGGCAACATATAACCCCTTATGACACCATATTGTATCGTTATGGGTCCTATGGTGTCCTAAGGGGTCATCTTGTGTCCTACGACCCCTTAGGACACCATATGACCCCTTAAGACACCAAATTGTATCGTTATGGGTCATATTGTATCCTAAGGGGTCATGGGACACCATATGACCCATAAGGACAACATATGGCCCCTTAGGACACCATATGACCCCTTCCCTAAGGGGTCATTTTGTGTCCTAAGGGCTCTCTCTCTCTCTCTCTCTCTCTCTCTCTCTCTCTCTCTCTCTCTCTCTCTCGCTCTCGCTCTCTCTCTCTCTCTCTCTCTCTCGTCTCTCCCCTAATCTCTCTCTCCCCTAATCTCTCTCTCCCCTAATCTCTCTCTCCCCTAATCTCTCTCTCTCTCTCTCTCTCTCTCTCTTTCTCTCTCTCTCTCTCTCTCTCTCTCTCTCTCTCTCTCTCTCCCCCTTCCCCCTCTTTCCCCTAATCTCTCTCTCCCTCTCCTCCTCCCCCCTCTCTCCCCTAATCTTTGTCCCCCCCTCTCCCCTAAACTCTCTCTCCCCCTCCCCTGATCTCTCTCTCTCTCTCTCTCTCTCTCTCTCTCTCTCTCTCTCTCTCTAAACTATTAGTAATGAAATAGGATATCCTATTTTTGTCAGTGTCATTAATGTGGCAACAATAAAAAAGAAAAGGTGGCAATGGGAAATTTGTTTGGGACAACAAATTTATACATTAAAATCGAATATCCGATATCCAATTTTATTGGATATCTGATTTTTGTAAATAAAAAAGAGCCTTGTGGGCCATTTCATGGATTCCAATGGCCCATAGTCTTCACATTCTATTTTATGTCAACGATCACGAGTTTTCAGATAGGTTGAGATAAATTTGTGCTTTTGAGAGATTCTTAAAGTCAAATCTTACATTCTCAATCATTTAGGATTATCTTTGTGCAGGTAAATAGGGAGTAGTAGTCATTAGAAGTCTAAACGCATAAGAAAAATTTCAAATGACCAAATTGAAGTGTATAGAGAAAGAGATAGAGAAGGTCATAGGAGGAGAAGACAAGGTATGTTAATATTGCTAATATTACTTCAAGTGAAGAGGAAATTGAATTTGAAAATGTTTAACAAGTTATTGAAAATGAAAATGTAGATTTTGAAAGTAAAAATTTTGAATATGTTGAAAATGTTGAAAGTGATAATGAAAATGCTCAAAATGACGTGAGAATGGAAAGTGAAAATTTGGGAGTTGGCAATGAAGGTGTCCATAATTTCGGTGTAAATATGATTTTTTTTTACATTGGAGGTGAAAATGTAGAAAATTTTGACATAGGAGGTGAACATGTGGAAAATTTTGACATTGGAGGTGAAATGTAGAAAAATTTGACATTGAAGGTGGAATCGCTCAACCAAGTGAACAATATGTAACACCTAATTACTTTAGAAATGAAGACCCTCTCATGGATGAAAGACAAATTCCAAATCCAAGACCTTCAAGAATCCCAAAATGGTTACTTGAAATTGATGAGAATATTATTGCGAATCTTGAAGGCAAGAGGTCAACAAGTACCATTCGGTTGTGGGTTACACAACTTTTCGACCAAAATTTTAGCAATAAGACATTGACCGAGCAATACCAACTCTTTGTTCAATTTCTAAAGATGATAAAGATGAGACCATTGCTAAACAAATTGAACATTCATATAAACATGAAGATGGAGAGAAATTATATATTGCTAAAAACCTATTTGATACTCTCAATTCTATTGGAAAGACTATGAAAGAAAGGGATAAGAGAGCCGATTGAAGAGTGATTACAGCCTCCTTAGTAAGCCATCAATTGAGTAAGGCTCGTAAAATGAGACAAACTTGTGCTGATTTGAACATAAACCGTAAAACTTTGGATTGGGAACTTGCACGAAGACAAAGACTTGACGATCCACTTCAACATGATACATTGGATTTTGGTGGGAGGCTTCAACTTGTTGATAGAAAGTTGACTGACAATGTGAAGGAGGAGATCTCGAGATCCTTGATCCCTAATCTCCTTATAGGACAAGCCATCTGCATATTGTTCCCTCATAGAATCTCGCCACAAAAGAGCGACATTGTGCTCCTCGGTGATGGTTTCCATACTCTTTATGATCGATGTGAGGTGATCAAACATTGGGTTCACGCAAGGGATCCTATGATAAACATCTGCAATCCCTCTCAATTGGTTCAAATTTTGTGCAATTAAATCCTGAATTTAGGGGGGGTTTGGCAAAGGAGGGTTTCATTGTTGCAATTGTGGTTGATCAATCTTTTCACTATTATCCTCCATTTTTAACCTTATTGAATGTAAACAATTGAATTTCGTTAACAAATTTGAAAAATTTTGTATTTGAATTAAAAAAACCTAGTTTTCATGAAAAAAACAAAATTTTCAATGAAAAAACAAATGAACTTAAAAAAAATACAAAAATTGAATGAAACTGATTGAAAACAATAAAAATCCTACCTTTTAATGTATTTTTTAGCAAATTTCGGTCAAACAACTAGATATCAGGTCCAACCATATATCGGATTCCAAAAAATTGCGCAGCCCATGGGTTAAAAATAACTCACGGGCTGTCACAGTCCAATTATATTGTCTCAGAAAATCAGATTTTTATACTTAAATTATTTTAAAATAACATTATATTATTAAATATAATAATATATTATATTATATTATATAATATATATAATATATTATTATATTATATAATATATAATATAATATAATAATATATAATAATATATTATATAATATAATATAATATTTTATAATCTCATATTATATTATATATTATGTATTATATAATATATAATATAATATGATAATATAATATAATATATATTATATTACATTATATATTATATAATTTATTTTTTTTGATTTTAAATTACCTATAAAAATCAGATATTTGATATTATCGAATTATTGAATATCTGATTTTATCTGATATCCGATTTGCTTAGGTGTTTACCATGCCAAGGTGTTCTGACACCTAGGCCAAGCAAAAAGACAACACGGATTTTCTCTTTTTTAGGCGAGTGGAGATGGCTATTTTTTTCACATTGCCACTTTTTGGCCCCCCATGATCCTACACTAACCCACAGAACCTTCATATATACTTAATTAATAATTAAGTTGAGAATACGAGTCCTTTAGGCGTACCCTTCATTTTTTAGCATTTTAATTAATTTTAATTCCTAACCTATTTTAAATTTTATTTCTCCCACTTTTAACTATCATAATTTGGGCCTATTTTGTTAGGACAATGATTCTTGGGGCATCATTGTCTAGGATAATGGTGCTCGAGGCAATATTATCTAAACAATGGTGCTTAGCGTGACATTGTCCAATTCTTTTTGGCTGAAATTTTAGGAGGTCCAAAAGTAGGTATTGCCCTTTTTTAAAACAATCCCCAACACAAGAAAAATAATATTTCTAAGTTAGCCTTGTATCAATTCAAAGTTAGGATCTCATATATTAATAAGTTTCTTTCTTCATTTGTGATGTCAATCTAGCATCAATTGAAGGTGTAATGTTATGATATCCTCACAAAGTGCAGATTAATCCTTTTGTGAAGTTTTAGACCTACTAATTCAAGAAGAAATCTACGAGCATCCATTCTAAATTCAAACTCATTCATCTTGATGGAAGATTTCAGAGATATTAGAGGATACTAGGGAATCACTAACTTTTGATTGGCTTGTACCTTTCCGTAAGAGTTTGGGCATAATTTCATGTTGTTCTCATATTTTTTACAATTGAGTTCCAGATCTGAATTTAATCATTCCAAGTTATTTGATTCATGCATTTTTGTTTCATTTACAATTTATATTCAAACATACCATTTAGAGTTTTTTCTCTAGTACATTTGAGCAGGATACTAGTTTACATTTTAAGAACTTTATCTCATAGCAACCTTGACATTGTTAAATTCAAGGATAGATGCATTATTCCAATTTCAACATTGGCTACTTCTAGAGGTGGAATTCACCAAAGGAGGGTTTTTGACTAAGGGAAAATAATACATAGCAATAATCTTACCCTCTTTTTGTTTCATATGTGCATCTACAAGTTGCTATCGAAGACAAAAAGACCAAAAGACACTAAGGATACATAGACATGTCACCACTAAAAATAAGAGTAGGAAAACCCTAGATAATGATTTGTGGGGTGTTTTTTGTTTGGACAAGGGAAGTTTTGGTGTCATTGTCCTCCTAAGATATTCCCAAATTTGATAGTGTCTTAGTATAGTGCTTCAAAATTATAGGTCTATATTTTTCTCCAGTGATTCATCAATAGACATGAACATTATTGGAGACCTTGACCAATCAATTTCATAATGCATTTCAGCCATAGGTATCTCTTAATTCTCATTTCATTTATGTACTAGCTATGTAGTTTATGTTTTTTCATCACATAGTTTTAGCAGTTTATTTGTTCATTGGCACAAGCTTAGTTCCTAGTCATTTTGCATTTCCAATTCACTTGAAATCAAGTTTTACATCACCAAAAAAATAAGATCCCTAAGGTATTTATTGACCCTCTTTCACAAGATTTCGTGAAGCATATTTCCACCTTTTGTGGTTTTGTATTGCAATACTTTAACCCACATATAGGTATCATTAAACTTTCGACCAACTTAGGTACATTAGTGTGAATTTCTAGCTCGCACTCATAATAAGTTTTATATGAACACACATTAGAGCTAGGTTTCCAACATAGCTTACGAGAAAGGATTAATCTACCCAATGATGATGGTTGGTAGATGACCACATCTCCTTTTAGCAATATTTAAGGGGCATGCCTCTCCTTTCCAAATTTAAAATTTCTAAAAAGATAATGTTTGAAATTTTTATTGGTGATTAGATACTTTATGGATGCACTTTTTAATTCCTTTGATTCCATAAGTGAAATAAGCCCTAAGAGTAACAAAAAATATAGTGGTTATTTCACTAAAAGTAGTAGATTCAATTCACCTCAAAATTTTACAAGTAAAACTGCCCTATGATTTATACACATGGCCTTCTTTGATTAGGTTTAGTTTTGGTATTTTTCTCTTCCTTGTAATCTTCAGAGATAATAAATCCTTGTGGGCATATATTACTCAATGTTCTATATGAGGTGAAATATAATAGCATACAAGAATTCAAAGATAGAATAACAAGTTTCCCTAAGAAGTCACAATGTTGTAACATTTGGCAAATTCTTAAATATTATAAGAAAAAGGTACAATAAACAAGTGTTTAGATTCTAAAATTATGTCATAAATTTAAATTAATTTGTTAACTTACCAAATAAACATGGCACATTCCCAAGGGTTATCATAAGCGTAAAATGGAAAGTCTCTCAAATATCCTAAAAATTGTCCAAACAAACACCTATAATCTTAGCTAGTAGACTATATACATTACACCATTATAATTGAAGAGCATTCCATTTGTCACACCCATATATTTCCTACATCATCTTAGGGACTGTAGTGTTTTAGGTGCCATGGTGAGATTGATCTAGTATATCAATTCATTTTTATGAAGATGATACGGTTAAGCACTCATGACTACCAACTCAACATTGGTCAAATAATTACTTCCACTTACTAGTATCACTAAGGTATTATACTAGTCTTCATATAACTCAAAAAGTAATATTTTCGGAGGACACATAGTTTATTCCAAATATTATGAGTGGTAAATAGTGTATTGAACTCACAAAATGTATTTTGGCAAATTAAATTCAATGATTGAACAAGTTAAAATAGATTTCATAAATAAGATTTATAGAATCTTGATAAAGTACAATTGATGAATGTGAATATAGTATCCTCAGGATGTGACAACATCTTCTTTTTATATACTTAAATAATAGATTTAATGGAGGGTATGACTATCGGTGAATGCATATTTGAAATTATAGTTTTATAATATGTGTTGGTTTTAGGTGTCACTTTCAATCTCCATAGCTTTCATAAGAACTTGTGTATAAAATTTGAAGTAAAAGAATATATGCACAAATATTCTCTTCAATAATTTTAAAGTATCCTAAACTTTCTATATATTAAATATCATGGATGAGAATTGAATTTATTTCTAGTTTCTCATTGCATCATGGTATGAGTTATGTTTAAATTTATGAACTTTTAAAAATCTACTTAAATTAATGTTCATTTATTTTTGATAAAAGTTATGTTGAAATAATATTGTAAAATGAATTTTCCTAATTCTATATATATTTTTGTTTTAAATATTTTTTTAGATTTTGAGAGTTAAAAGTTTAATATGACACATGCTTTGAATATTTATTTTAAAGAAATATTATGTTTCAACACTATAAAATTGACCCCTGTAACCTTATCATTTGATCATATTCTAAGTCTTTGTCTTATGTAGTGAAATGGCCTATGTACCTTATCTTATGAAGAAGAGTTGCGAATTTTTTTTATGAAATTATTCATAGAATTTTTGGTTCTTACATCATCATCATGTTATGGTTATTTACAATATATAAAAAATAATTGTAGGTACATTTAACGTTTAAAGAAATTTGGTTCAACTCTTACATTGGAGACACGTATTTAAGTTTTTAGTAAATTTATATATTGTATTATAGAGTGTGTATGGTTTTGTACACTAAACCATTAGGGAGAATGGTTATCATGCTTATAATTGAATCTCCTATATTTAATTTCAACATTGCTATTACAATAACAATGAAATCTACATTAATACCTTTTAAGACAAATTTAAGATATGTCCTAGGCATTACCCTATTGTAAAGTGCTTTAAATTTGGCATGTGTTTTTTTATATAATATATTTATTTTTTTAATGATGATTGATCAAATATTTCACAAGTGGATAAACTTTATTATAATCTTATATTGAAATGACTATAGTTGGATTTTTAGAAGCAATTGAAATTTTATTATGTGAAAAAGATTGTAAGCTTTAGTAGACTTCAAAATGAGAGAACCCTTTTGTAAATGCATTGCAATCTTTTTAGCTTTTCTAATACACATGGAAATAATTGTCTCATTACACACTCTTCTTTTGAGAAATATGGAGTTAATGAACTATCATGTGCTTAATGATAATAATATAGTCATTGTTTTGCAAAGGAAACAAGGTGAAGATATGCAACTAACAATTAAAAAGCTTCTGAAATGTCTCTCAAAAGCATCAAGAAAGAGTGAATTTCAATAAGATTTATTAACAGTAATAGTTAGAAGCTAGTCAAAGCATGGTTGAATAACACAGCTAAAATTAAAAGCAGCTATGCAATCATATAAATTACGAAAAATTTATGTATAAAGAGGTCCATTAGAAAATGCGCCTCTTATATATCTGACTATTTATAAGAACTGTGCTGGGTTTTTGGCTGAATCCCTTCAAAACCTATTTTTACCATAATAAAAAACAATTAGAAGCTAGTCGAAGCATGGTTAGATAATACAGCTAAAATTAAAAGCAGCTATGCAATCATATAAATCACGAAAAATTTATGTATAAAGAAATCCATTAGAAAATGTGCCTCTTATATATTTGACTATTTATATGGCTGCATAATTGATTCCCCTCAATAATCACATTAAAAATCTACCCAAAAAAGTTACTTTGCCATTGGATGGATATTTTCTATCCTTCTTAACTAATTCAAAATAATTTTCTTCTTAATTAAATTCATTTGATCTAATGACGAAGTAGGTAAAGCTAACACTTTTGTCGCTGAGAAGACTGTGTCAGACATACACATACTTCACGAAGAAGAATTGTAGATAGCACAAAATAATGTTGGTGATTAAATTAGTCGTGTATTACACGAAACTGAACATTTCGGAGAACCTGAATAAACTTTGTCAAACAAACCATCCAAGAGATTGTCATACAAACCATCCAAACCATCCAAATGCGTGAATGACTTTTCTTACTTTTGAAGTAACATAATAAATGCAATCAGCTGAATTTTCTATAATTTGATGGAATTTGTGGAATTGTATGATGGAATTTTCTATAACTGAAGAATAGGTGAAATTTGATGGTATGGTGGTCTTACTTTTTTTTAATAATATGTTGTCAAAATAAATTTAACAATGAGTATTACACAAAATATAGATTAATGATAGATATAGGAAAAGAATCTATAATCATATAACTTCTATTTTATAGTTATGCACAAGATACTTTATACTTTTACTTCCCTCAGATAACATCCTATTTAACACTCTTTTTTTAATAGTTATGAATGAAAATTTGTTAATGTTGAATATGATTTATGTTGTAGTTTATTTTCAGCATCATTTTTGTAAGTTGGTTTTAATAGATAACATTATTTACTAGATATACAAATATATAAATTTTATGTATTGCATATTTAAAAAAAAATATATTTATTATTAAATATTAATCCTTTTAACTTGTAAAATGTTGTGATATGAATTTCACATCTCCTATTATGATTATAAAATTTTGTTCAACATTAACCAAGTAGACCGGTATCTTTCAAGTTATGACATTGAAATTGTATCTTTCCTCCCATTTTGTCTCCCTGTTTTCTTTTCTCTCTATGTACACTTTGTTCTAAACTTCCAAGATACCATGGAGATTGGCAAACATTGTTGAATTTTATAGTTTCTATCAAAAAATAGCAGATCCAATTTATGCATAAACCATAATCATTCATTGTTCACAACCCACTTTGAAGTCTTCTTCTACACCTATCAATTTTCTTTTGTCCCGAGGTTTCTCAAACCATTCCCAAATTTATTTTGTGTATATCCTGTGTTCATTGAATTTTAATATCTAACAAAATTCGTTTATTATTTTATCAATCTCCTTATTGTATGAACCTCATACCTCCACCAACTTCTGCACAGACATTTTAGAGAAGAATATAAACTATAGCATTTTAAGATCCAATTAAAAAAGGTATTTCCATGAATATACACAAATGAGGGTGTTGCTTTTACACACGCATGTAGCATCCATCACAATATCATGTGTGTTTTAGGGTTTCCCTTCGAAGCTTGTGTGAAATAGCGATGTCTTCATATCTTAAAATCATATCCTCTATTTTGGGGTCCACCATATCATAGGAATTACTTAAAATAACCATCATTTATTTTCAAAGGTAGCATATTTAGATTATTTTCATAAAAATGACTTTAACGTTTTTTCATAACAGTTGCCTTGAAATTAAAATACCATTCTTTTAATTATTTGTAATGATTTAAATAAATAGTTTCTAAAAAACAAATTTAAAATCTTATGTCTCCAACATGAAAAGTACATCCTGAGACCAATTCGATTTCAAATATTTCCCATATTCTTTATGATGATTTAATTTTGTTTCCATCTTAGTAATACTCAAAACTTGGTCTAGTCAAACTCAAAACTTGAAAGCTATGTTCTAGTCAAACTCAAAACTTGTTTATAGGCTACAAGATTTGAAGATGGAAAGAAGAAGCTATGCCAAATACTAAGAAGAACAAAAAGAAGGTAAAACTATTTGATAGAGACAAAGAACATCAGAATTCTCACATATTCGCTAGTTGCTCGGACCTACTTATAAATACTCAAAATTGAAACTATATATATTGTTAGCTCAAACATGGATCTTCTAGAAATTAGTACCTATATACTTATAAAACATTAAATTTAATAGCAAGGTTATAACTACAAAAAAATATAATAGTCTATGAAGACTGATTACTTGCTCACTTGAATGTAGGATCTCAGTTTTGTTTTATTAAGTTGATTAGAAATTGAATTAGGGTAATAATGAGAGGGATAGACCTCCTTTTAGAATGGAGGAAACAAAAACCTAAATCGTGGATTTAGTTTCTTCCAACATCCATACAATAGAGTACCTATAAAATCATACAAGTACAATTCTGAAACAATCTAATATTCAAGTTAATCAGGCATATTAAATCTATTGCCTTCCTATCTTCAAGATCCAACAATGAATTATTATGCTCTTTGATTTTTAGCACTAAGCACCAGAAGCCATGAACAAGGGAATAAAATAATATCAATGCACCAAATAATAAGTTGATGAACAAAATGGCACAATATGAAAGCTAAAATGTAAGAGTGAGATTTGCAAATGCATGGAAGCAAAATAACATTACGATCTCAAGGTTACGAAAAGAAGGAGAGGAAAATGAGAGGGGCAAATAGTTTTATAGCCAGCCTCATGAAGAAAATCTATTGTGGGAGCAATATGGAATCAAAGAAGGTAGTTATGGCTAGATATTTGACGCACATTCTCCAATTGAGTGTGGTGGATGGGAAGTGTAAGGAATAAATTGAATGGGTAGGATATGGTGAATATTAGGTGAAAATTAAGATTCTATGAAATAATAGAGATGAATAAATAGATAATGGAGTGATTTAATAATATCACGAGTCGACCTCGATAAGATATCCATGAAGAAGGCAACTAAATCAAGCTATCGAATCAATGGCAATTCAAGGAGAGGTCTTCATTTCTAACTCTTCGCTTTACTTCTTCTCTCTGTCCCGAGGAAATGGATGAATGCAACTATGAGTCGAGTGGATCCGCTTCTAAATCAGTGCTTCCTTTCTTCGAGAGATTTCCTTGGTACCCGGGTCAATGATATCGAATGTTTGTGGCTTGGTGCTCCTCTCCTGGTCCTGGTGCTATGTTCAAGCATTCATTCCTATCTGAACTGCTTTATCTTCCGCCCACCCAACTACCTTCCCACCTCTAAATCAATGCTTCCTTCCTTCCAGAGATTGCCTTTGTACCCAGGTCAATGATTTCGAATGTTTGTGGCTTGGTGCTCCTCTCCTGGTCCTAGTGCTATGGTCAAGCATTCATTCCTATCCAAACTACTTTATCTTCCGCCCACCCAACTACCTTCCACTGTAAAGCTGAAGGGAGTCTTATCGAGGGTAATTATGTGAGTTTTGTAAAGTAAGGATTAAGTATTTCGACAGATAAGGTAGATTTTTGGGGATCGATAAGGGCGATTAGATGCTATTAATAATAAAAAATATGTGAAATTTTTGGGTAAAAATAGTAGAAATCACTGTTGTTGGGGCTTGTGCAAGCATAGAATCGAGAGAAGTGTTAAAATGTGATGGATCTTAATTGTCGCTCTTAATCCTTTCAGTTTATTTCCAGCTTTAACCAACTTTAATTAATTCTTGGTAAATGGGCCATAGAATTGTAGGGCTTTGCCTTCAGTAGTTTTCATTAATTAGAATTGCCCAAGGAATTTAATTAATTCTTGGTAAATGGGCCATAGAATTGTAGGACTTTTCCTTCAGCATTTTTTATTAATTAGAATTGCCCATAGAATAGTAGGGTCATGAAATGGGCCATAGAATTTTAGGGCGAGCCTTTGCGTCAAAGTTTTCATTAGGCCATTAAATTGTAGGGCCTTTGCGTCGAAGTTTTCATTAATTGCGTCAAAGTTTTCATTAATTGTCATAGATTTGTAAAAAAGAAAGTGGACAATTCGATACGTAGGGCCACCCAATGATTACTATTCAGCACTGTAGTTGTTCCCACCCTACTATTTTAAGGGAGCAGCAGTTGGCAAAACACATAATTTAGGAGGGAAACAACGGATAGCAATGGCAATAAAACAATTTTCTCTTAGGCAATAGCGACAACAAAACACCCCCGCCCAATTCACGGCTTAAGCCACGATCGGTGTTTTGGCGATTGAGAACCTGCTGAAACAGTCTAATCCTTAGAGCCCCTCTCTACCTACCTCGAGCTCCAAGCACGTTTGGAGAGATATTGGTGAAACCGCCGCTAAGAGGCTAGCAATGACCAGTCCGTTCCCATCCTTGCTATCCGAGAACAATCTCTTATGAACAACCCCTTTTATCGAACTCCCTCTAAGAGATAATGTACGATGGTGGTAGCCATCAATCAAGGAAGTGATTTTGACGACAATGCATTTCAATCAATATTCCAGCTCCACGCTAGTCAACCATCGTACATTTCTCCGCATAGGGCCCCACACCTAAAGAAAGGAAGGCGAACATTTTCATTACTACCACATACTGAATCGACTCACACTCCTCTCCTATAGATGTCTTATAGATGCACTGAGACATAATTATGGTTACAAAATCCGACCGATACATTTATCACCTCCATTTTTTAGTTGACCTTCTTTTTTCTTCTAGGTGGAGTGCAGCTTCCGCTAATCCTACAGTATTTTTCGTGATCCCCACCTGAGCTGAGGGTTAAATAATCTAGAAAATGTCTTCGGACATGTAGTGTCATGGTAAAATCACTTTGTTGGTGAAGTGGTCACCAAGGTTCAAATCCTTGTTAGGCCATTGTGCCTTTGTTGGGCCATTGTGCTTATGGATTTGAACAAGTGGAGTGTGCAGATGAGGTCCCCGGTTTGTGGCATCACTGGTTCATAGCTCCAAGACAAAAGTGTTCAAGTGGACCCAGAGGGCATGTTGTGCCAGCGTCACCAATCATGTTAAAAATTTTACCAAGCATAATTTAAAAAAAAAGGATCTAGAAAATAATAACAAATTTAGTAATAAGATGGTTATGAGAAAAAAATGAAAATTTAATGTGTCTACATTTTACTTCTCTTTGAATAAATGCAACCTATCACATTGTTTCAAATAAAATTGATCAACTAATATATTCCCCAAAGACATTCTAGTAACAATGGTGATTGATCTGATATACCCCCTCTAGAGATTGATCAAACAAATTGATATCTCGATAAAATACGAGAAAATAATTGTGTTGATGATGTATAGCTTCAGTCGGATAAAATTAAATGTTAAATTGGCCTTAAGGCTTTCAACATTTAATAATATATATCATTATGTTATTTATTATTATTATTGTTAAATTGATTAGATAATAATAATTACTACTATATTTAATTAATAACATTATTATGTAACTGAGTAAATATAACATAAATAACATTAATATTAATATAAATTTATTATGTAAATTCATGAAGCAAGTCTTATTAAATCCGTGTTATTAAAGGTAATGTGGAGGGGCACAAATGGACCTGTGGTCCCACATAGGGTCATGACCCTATGTGGTCCCACGGAGTCATTCAAATACCTGTGGGTATCCACATGGATGAGCATGAGCATAAAGGGAACAAAAGCGGAGAACAATGAGGATAGTGTAGGATAGTGCAGGGTACAAAGTACTGCGACTGCAACAACAACACTAAACCTGGAGACCAATAAGACATTATCACAGGAGTAAAAATGAACAAATTGAATAATTGATATTATGTGAGTAATTAAGTGAAGACGCACATTTAATGAAAATGTACAAATGATAAGCATAACTTAAAAATTGATGGAAATGAGTAGTATAGCCAAGGTGATAAGCAGATTAAGTTGATTTACTTGATTAAGCTAATAGGGATTATTACTAGCACAAGATAAGTGGATTCAATAATTGATTGATGGATTAGGGGGAATGAGATTGTGAGTGGTGATAAAGTGATTAATAAACATGAAGAGACATGTAGGAGTTGGATAAAGTGATTTGACTGATCTCTCTAAAACAAGAAGGATGATGAAAAGATGATGAAGGGAAAATAAAAGAAAGATATAAATCATAAAAAAGAAGGAAAAGGAGATGAAATGACAAAAAAATGAAAGAAAATGAAATCATAGAAGAAAGGAAGTGATGAAAGAATAGAATAAGTGATGAAAGAAATAAAGAAGGAATGAAAGAAATGAGGAATTAAGGGGAAAGGTGAAGAAGTGATGAAAAGAATGGAGATAATGAAAGAAAGAATATAAGGAAAGATGATAAAAGAAATGAAGATGATCAAAGATGAAGAGGAAGTGATGACTATTCTTGTGCTTTTAAAGTGGTTATATCATCATTGAGCTTATTATGTAAAAATGATGAACTCATCTAGATATGGATGAAACCAAAATAAATTCTACTAGTTGCATACAGGAAGACACATCAGATAGTTAAGGAATGCAAGAATTCATATGAGGCCCATATGTCCACGATGATCTTAGATGATCATGTCCTAAGATGAGTCATGATATTACTAAGGAACATTATTCAAGTAGCAAACAATTGAACTTGTTCTATCCTCACCTTTCTAGTCAAAAACAACCTGGAAAAGCTAAAAGATATGTCACCAAAGATAAAAATAGAAAAAATCAAAAACCAAATCAAACAAGTAGACAACATGTTTCATGCAAGAATGATCCTTGTCACAGTTGAATTTGATTAGATTGACACTAATATTGTTTTAATTTCTTGATTGTAATCTGAGCATATTAAGAATTCACTAAAACCCAGAAGTCGCATTGTGTCTTTATCTAAAAATGTATACCCTGCTGCAAACTGAATGCTTTATTATGGAGAAAAGATGGAATCATTTCATAGTTCCTCTAACAATGAGATGTGAAGTATCCCAATCCACTATGAAATGAAGGATATGCCCCAATAACTCGATTTAGTGTTCAAGGTAAAAGCATGTGCGCATGGAAAATATAAAACAACTCACAATCCAAGATGATAATGGAAAGGTTATTATGAAATTGTGAGATAGGAAGGGTATGGACATGAATGATCAAGTAATTTAGTAAAGGAAGAAGGAGAAAAATCCATGCGCATGGTGTGGATTGCTCGGTTTTCAACATGGTACTTCCCCAAGGGGCCACCAAAATGGTTTTCACACATGGACAAAATATTTATTGCTAAATTGATATTTTTCATCATTTTGTTTTTCATTTTTTCAGGTCTTTTTTTCATTATTTTTTCTTTTCTCATTTTTTCAAGCCTTTTTTGAAAAAAAATTTCTGTTTTCTTTTTTCAAGACTTTTTTTGTTTTTTTCTGATATTTTTTCAAAAATTTTAAAAGAAACTCCTTTAAATGCTAAAGTATAAACTTGCAAATGTGAATGTTATTGATTAGATCATCTAGTGATTCACGCTCTAGAGTTTCCACGTGATAAGCTCCTAATCCATATAGGGAAATAATGATATGTGGACCTAACTAATTAGGTTCAAACTTTCCCTTTTTATATTTGTCTCACTGATTGTTTGGATTCTCTTTATCGACAAGATCACCAGTCTCAAATGTGCATGATCAAACTCTGTGATTGTAACTTCGACACATACATTACTCATATTCTCTACTTTCATCCAACGATTCTAACTCATGTATGTGGGAGACTCTATAGTCTTCATCATTGATCAGGTTGCACAAAGAAACTGACAAAGTTCACTAAGTTCACAATCATCCTGATAAACAAAGAAGTACTATACCAACATATGATGTAATTCAAAATTAAGGTAGCAATTTGTTTACTTGTGACATTGGTTAAAGGAACAACTTCAATCCATTTTATAAAATATTTTGTAGTAGTGACAATGAATTTATGACCATTGAATGAAGGAAGATGGAATTTGCCCACGAGGTTGAGTCTCCACTGATAGAAGATCCATGATGTAACAATGGTTTGTAATTCTTCTGCAAGTGAATATATTAAGTCTCCATGTACCTTGCATTGCTTGCATTTCTTGATAAACTGATAAGCATTGTTTTCCATAGTAGGCGAGTAGTAACTAGTGCGTAAGAGTTTCTTGGCTTGGGTAGGACCACTAGAATGTTCTCCCATATATACATTTGTGCACCTCTCATAAGGAATTTTTGGATTCATCACAGTCAAGACATCAAAGTAAAGTACCATCAAGACCCCAATGATAAATGGTATCGACTAAAATGGTATAACAAGAGGCTTGACATATAAAGGTTTTTCATGCTTTATTGAATAGGTCAAGAGGTAAGGTATTGTGATGTAAGTACGTGTAAATGTCTCTGTACCACTAGGAATTAGGACGAATGATATCATTTTAATTGGCAGAATGGTATAGATAGGTTCTAAGAGAGGTTCAACCAATAACTCACAATATGTGGCATTACTTGGAATTATTACAAGTGAGGTTATGGTAGCTATTGCATTAGCTACTCTATTGTTATCCCTGGGAATTTGTTCCAAGGTTATTTTTGTGAAATAATCTTTAAATGTATCCATCATTCTTTTGTACGACATCAATTTTTCATCTTTTGTCTTGTAGTCATCATTAAACTATCTGATCACTAACTAGGAGTCACCAAGAACAAATAATTCAAGGATTTTACATTGTACAACCATACAAAGTCCTGAGAGTAATATTTCATATTCCATAATATTATTAGTACATTGAAACAATATCTTATAAGCCTTGGGTATGCAATCCCCTTGTGGTGTGACAAAAAGAAATCCAATAGCAACACCACCTTGTGTGACGGAACCATCAAAATATAAAGTCCACATATGTGTAGATTCGACATTGAATATCGACTCATCAAGTAACTTTATAATAAGTGGATGATTATCTGGAATAGGAGCATCAACAAGTTGATCTATTATAGCTTGTCCCTTTATTGCTTTTCTTTCTACATACACAATATCAAACTCACTGTTAATCATGACCCATTTAGCAAGTTGTTTGGTAAGTGTTGCTTTACTGAAAAGATACTTAAGAGGATCAATTTTTTAGTATAATTGAGCTCATATCCTATGAGAGTATGGTTGATATAATATATAGCATGTTCTTTTCCTTCAGAGTCACACAGTGTTAAAATTGCCCTTAGTGTTGTGGTAGTTGTTGAGATGTAAAGGATTATAGGCTTATCATCTTGTGGAGGGACTTACACAGGTGATCATATTAAGTATTAATTTATTCTTTGAAAAGATTCTTCATAGTTTTCATCCCATCTAAATGGAACTTTCTTATGTACGAGGTGCTGAAAGGGTTGACATTCATTCACTAGTTGTGCTATGAAATGGTGAATAGTCTGTAACCTTCCTTGCAAGGATCTCAACTGATGAATATTCCTTGGTGGTTGCATTTCATGTATAGCTTTGACTTTAGTAGGGTCAGCTTGAATTCCTTCAGATGAAATAAAATATCCAAGGAGATTCCCAAAGGTTACTCCAAAGACACATTTATTTGGAGTCAGACACACTTTGCATTGCTCCAATCTTGTGAAAAATTTATCCATGATTTCTAAGTGTCCCTCTCTCACATAAAAGTTTCCAAGGCATCATATCATGAAAGATGGTAAGCTAATAGGTAGCTTTAGTGTTCTTCAACCACCTAATAGGTCATTGCAAGCTGATAAGTAGCTTTGGTGTTCTTCAACCCAACGAGAATGGCATTCCAAAAAAATGTTCCCTAAGGGAAAGTGAATACTATTTGAATCTGATCCTTAGGAGCAATTTTTATTTGATTATAGGTGGAGAAACTATCCATGAGGGATAACGTCTCATGACCAGCTATTAAGTCCACTAATATATCAATGTTTGGAAGTGGGAAGTCATCCTTAAGAAAAGCGTTATTTAAGTCTTTGAAATTTGTGCAAACATAGACATCCGATTAGGTTTTGAAAATGGCACCAAATTTGAGATCCACTCTGCATAATCGATAGGCCTTATGAATCCAACATGTGGTAGCTTTTGTAACCTTGACTTTTCTAATAGTACCATTTGGGGTGCATTTTTCTTAACTTTTTCTTGACAGGTTTTTCTCCCAGTGGCAAACAGGAGTGATGCATTACCAAGTCAGGATCAAGTCCCGACATATTTTCCTAGGACCAAGCAAAGTTAACTTGCCTTTCTTTGTAAAACTATACATGTTTTTCTCTTTCTTCTAGGATCAATGATTATGATAAATGTATGATCCTTGGTTTCTCTTCTATGCCAAGATTTATCACTACTTTTTTCTCAACCAACATAGATGACTTTTCATGGTATTATGCTTGGGGAAGTGTTTCAAGCCTTCCATATTTAGGTGCCACAAGGAGGTTTTCAACTTTGGATGCATCTTTAATTTTTAGATTTTCAGGGTCTAATAGCAGTGCACAATAGTTTTCACTAGAAGACCTATTTTGTGACTAAAAGGCTTGTCACCCTCACCCAAGTAAGCTGCACTCTTAAGTTCTATGGAAAAACCAGCTCTATGATCCCTGAGAGGTATTTCACTTCGTTCTCCAAGAAAGTTTATGATTTCCTCATCATTTTTAAAAATGTCTAATTGTGATCCCAATCAATAAGTTGTGGGTGAATAAGGGGTAAAGAATCTGTTAGGATTCCCACAGATACTGTGAGGGGGGGTGAATCAGTATCTAATCGGTGTACAAAATTTCTTAATTTAAAACATGTAGAACAAATTATAACAATGTACCGGTATGTAAGAAATAATGCAATAAACAAAATTAAGAACATCCACATGAAAAGCACACCATAACACAAGGATTTAATGAGGAAACCCAGTGTGGGAAAAAACTCGGTGGGATTTGTGACCCACAATATCCACTTACTAGCCAATAAGAGAATATTACTTACAATAGGGGCCTGCACATGCAGGAAGGCCAATTTCCTAGAGCTCACTGCTCAATCGGAAGTCTCACTGACTTACAATGTGGATTATACAAATCCAATATCTTGTACTGCTTTACAATAGCATCTATAATGCCTTATCCAGTATCAGTTGTTGCTCTGCTTCTTACATAAACCCTTTAACCAATATTTCACATAATAGGTCTACCTTAATACTTCACATACATCACTTTCTTAACTTCTTCCTTACTTATTAAATGTCTAAAATGATCTCTTTTATATATAAGTCATTTTACAATATGCCAAGTTGGCTTACAAAGTTGTTACAATAATAAACAAAATATAATATAACAAAATCCTATCGGCCTCTATGCCCGTATACTTCATTTCTTTTTGTCAGTGCTGGTGTCCTGAGTGCCGGTGTAGAGTGTGATCTGTTGATGCCGATGCACTAACTTGCTGGTGTAATGCCTTGCTGGTATAATGGCTTGTCGGTGCCATAGGATTGTAAGGTTTCCATCAATGACAAAACCTTCAATCACCTACAATGTCTCATTAGAGTTTGTGTATGCCAACAATCTCCCCCTTTGGCATTGATGGCAACACTCATGAGAAATTTCAAAAGTGTAAAAATGTGAAGTCCAAAAAATGTTACCAAAAATGTGTGTGCTCCCCCTGAGCATATGATTCCCATGATATTTGAATTTTCTCATCCCACTACTCCCCCTTTGGCATCAATGACAAAGGTTGTCAAGATGTCAGTAGAGTTTGTAGTTTCAACCTTGTAACTGAGTAGTTACAATTTGAAATAGATCCACCAAAATAAAGTTTATACTCTCCATAAAATTTTTACTATCTCTTATTGCTATCTCTATTCTCTTAACTGTACTGGTGAGATGCTGCTAATGCTCTGCTAGTGTTTTCTGTCCCTATATTAGTGCCTCAGATACTTCCTTCTACAATGATGCTAGATAGTCCAATCTTGGACTCAGTTTTAATCTCAGATGCTTTGTCTTATTCACTATTCTCTCTTTTTCTATTTCCAATTTAAGTAATTCTTCCTCAAAATTGGTTATCTTCTGTTCAAAAACTAATAGTGTATCAGGTGAGTTAACAAAATTATCTACAAGTTTATTGATTTCATCCTATACCTTGCTCATCTTCTTATCTATATCTACAGTCAAAAGGTTTGTCTTACAGGTGTCTTTGTACAAAGTTTTGTACTCTTTCAATAAATTACACAGTTTTGGTAGAAGTGTGTCAAAATCTCTGGTACACTTCTCTATCTGCTCATCAAAGAATCTCTGCTTTTCAATTTCTACTTTGTCCTTCAGTGTCTCTTCCTTTATTTTCTCAATGTTTTCTGTGATATATTTACACAAGGTATCAAGTTGTCCTCAAGAATCTTTATTGTCTATATTACAGTTAGGAGCAATTACCTTCAAAATTGGTATGGTGTCATCTATTGCCTTATAAGCTTGTGAGCTACAGTCTATTATCTTTTTAATTGAATCCAATAGTACTTCAGTCACATTAGTTGTTTTATAACCTGATGATGAACCAACATTCTGAGTACCACTAGTGGAATTAACCAAGCTTGTATTGACCTCTGGTATGTCTGTTTGTGTTTGCATTTCCTTAAGCAATGGTTTTTCTACTTCTCTAGTTGCTGGTGGCACTGTTTCCTTATGAACCTATTCCTATTTCTGTTGTTGTTCCTATTCAGGAGCCTTTTGCTCTATTGGTTTCTCTATTTATTGCATTGTCTCAGTCTGAGTCTCTACATTTTTCTCTTTGTCATCTACCAGTTTCTTCTATGTGTTATTAGTTTTCTCATCTACTAGAGGCTCACTAGCCATTTCAGTCTTATCAGTTATATCTTTGTCTACCATAATGTTTATCTTTTGAGTATCAACATCCACTATATATAAGACTTCATGATTAGGATTAACATCCTCTACATCCATACTTTCAACTACCAGTTGATCTTTTGTAGCTATTGTTTTTACTAGTGGAGTAATAAAAGGAGGTGGGGGTAAGTTGTCTTTAACATTGATACTGGGTGGTCCACCAACTTTACCTTTACCTTTGTCTCTTTCTTTCTAATATACCTTTATAGGTTTGTGACTCATGTATTCTTCTTATTTTTCTTTTTCCACTAGGAAAATGTCCCATGCATTTTCTGTCTCCTCAGTCACCTCATTAACTCTTCCAACCATTAAACCAATGTGCCGGTGTGCAGTAGAAAATACTGACTGGTTGGCTTGAGCAATTAAGTCATCAATTTCTTTGGGTGAATTCACCGGATATATAGCAAGTAGCTTTTCTATCTTTATTTTCTTGTCAAGCTCTACTACTGCTTGTCTCCTTGCTTCCAGTCTCTTAAATAGTTCATTTGGTTCATCATCTACTACTTCCATCAAAAATTTCTTATACATATCCATATACAATATAACACTATTTTCTACTTGTTCTTTTTCATCAACTATCAGAGTGTCATATAGTTTTTCTATATTCTTTAATTTCCCTTCCTCTGTAATTTCATTCAATTGTATGTCAAGAGGGGCCAAGTCCTTATTTATCCTCTTCTTCCTCTTTGGTGTAGCCTTTCTTACCAAAGATCTCACTGCTTGTTGTTTTTGTCTTGTCCTCCTAGGTGAGGGTGTGGTTGTCGGTGAGGGGTCTCTTTTCATTGCAACTCTCTTGAAAGTTGCAGGCATGTCATTCTCCAAAGATGTACCTACCGGTGATAGGTGAGTTTCAAGTTGTGGAGCTGCTAACTCATCCTCTGTTATACCGATTTGTTCCATAATTTTGTCCTTGATCTCCTTTGCTTGCCTAGAACCTTTTCTTACAACTGCCTCAACCTTTTTCACTCTTTTCTTAGATTGTATTTGGCTTTCAATATTTTCTACACTACCAAATATATCTTCCTTAGGTTCTTTAGGGGCTTCCAGAAGTGCTTTAGCATATGTTTCAATTATATGATCATCTGTTTCGTAGCCCATCTCTGTTACCTAGATAGTCCTACGGATGATTGCTTCCATCCAAACCTCACCCTTCTTGATTACAAAGCATATTTCATCGTTATATTTGTCAACAATCTTTTGTGATAATCTAATTCTTTTCTTCATTTTGGCCTTTAGTGCTTGAAAGAAATCATGGATATTGTTTTCCTTATCTTCTCCCATATTATTGAATAGTTCTATTAACTGTTTACCTACCGGTATATCATAGCCAAGTTCTTTGTAGCCTATACCAAGAACCTGTTTGGTTATATGTAGCATCAGACATACTAATAGATTTCCAAATTTAAAAGTTCCTTTCTTGTCCTTCTTAATCTTGCCTAAGTTATCAATTAATTCATCCTTCAACCACTCACATACATCAATCTTTGCATTATCCATAACCATATCATAAGCACTCTTAATGCATAAACTTGAAACTGAATTGAGTCTATTTGCATGAGTAGCTTTATATCCTAATATCATGCTGATAAATCTCACATTAATATCTGTTACATCATTTACTCTTAAGGACCTTCTATCGGATGTTGCACCAGTTAAGTTTGTAACTAGGTCATTTGATACCTTCTTAGTTTTGTCTAGCCTTTTACTAGTGGTCAGTAACCCTATGACAACTTTCACAGCTTAGTGATTTTATGAATTGCATCTAACCAGAAAAATTCACCATGTACCCTGCTTAAGACTATCCAAGTCACATCCTTGGGGAATTCAGTAATGCTAAGGATCTCTATAAATCCTAGGGTTTCAATGATCTTGTGTTCATCTTTTACATTGCCGGATTCATCACATATGACAATTTTAAACATGTTTTTAATCTCTTCATCTCCTAGTTCCTCAATGTTACAATGAATGTAAATTTTGGGGTCTTCAACATAAACAACTCCCTTAGGAATTTGAGAAAAAGAACCTAAAGTATCATATTTCTTTGCTACTTCAGGAACTAATTGAAATACAACCCTAGGTCTTTTTATAACTTCAACAACAATAGGGTTTTCTATATATTCAATTGCAGAGGTGGATGCCATTATAAAATACATTTTACTACCTTTAGGATGGATGATTGCTTGAAGTGTTCTTGCCTCTTGCTCGAAATTCCTTAGCTCAGAATCTTTACACTCTACGTAGGTTTGAAATCTCAGTGAAATAAAGTGGAGCCAAAACCTCAAATTTATAGACTCTTTTTGCCATCTACCACAATAAATGCCTGTCGGTAATAAGTCATTTCCAACTTCTCATCTCTAACCGAGGGTATAATAGCACATGTGTCATTAGATTACCAAACCCTCAAGGAATCTTTCTTCAATTAGATGAAGAACTTCCTACCGGTGGAGCACTACTCTGTCCTGCCGGTGAAGCATTGACTGGTTCTACTGGTGGAGGAGTATTCCCAATATTTAGATCAGCTTTTCTAATCCATTGTTTTGAGAATTCTTGCTTAACCTCTTCAACTTTTTCTTTACCTTTCAAGCTAGAACTTTTTTTGTCTACCAATGATCCTTTACTTCTACAGAATTGAGCAATATGCCCAATCTTGTTACATGCATAACAAGTTACATTATTCTTCTGAATAGCTTTCCCATAACCTATGCTGGTTTGTGTTTTGCATTGATTAAATAAATGTCCAAATCTTCCACAAACATAACATCTCACATTCATTCTACAATTTTCATAGTTGTGACCAACTTTGTTACATTTTGAACATTGACCAGTGGGTGTGTTGATTTTCTGATAATTTCTAGACCTACATTCATTTTCTCTATGACCATACTTATTACAATTAAAGCATTTTCCATTGAATTTATAAGCATTAGGTTATCTTACCGGTTTGTCGTGATCCTGAGTATTTGCAGTACCGGAGCTTTCACCAAATTCAAAGCCAATTCCAGAAGTGTCACCTTTAAGTTTTTGATTCTTCAACAAGGTGCCAAGTTCCTCTGAGCTTTTCTTGAATTTTTCTTTATGTTGATTTGAAGTTTCTAGTTCTCTTTCTAAGACCTCTTTCTATCTCATCAGTTCATTGGAGTCATTCTGAGTGTGCATCAGATATGTCTTCAACATATCATTTTCATAGCTAAGACTTGTGTTCTCATTTGCTGCATCACTTAGTCTTCTGGTCAATTCTTCTTCATTCTTCTTCCTATCCTCAATCTCTTTACAAAATCTCATAGTCATATCCTGCATCTCATTCTTTGTTGTCATGTTCTCCAGTTTCAATTTGCTTATCTGATCATTAAGTAATTCATTTTCATCATTCTCATTTTGCATCTTTTCACAAAGTTCTCTTCTCTTATTTCTTGCAACAGTAAGATTCTCTTGAAGTGCCTGAATGATATCCTGAGTTGCCCTTAAATTATCTTCTAGTTTGATATTTTTCAATTTTTCTGCATCATAGTCTGAAAGAGCTCCTTCAAGTTGCTTCATCAGATTTTCCATCTTTACCAGTGTCAGGATCTTACTCAAGTTGTTAGGCTTCTGAAAATAGAGGAACAAGCTCTGATACCAATTTTTAGGATTCCCATAGATACTGAGGGGGGGGGGTGAATCAGTATCTAACTGGTGTACATATTTTCTTAATTTAAAACATGCAGAACATATTATAACAGTGTACCGGTATGCAAGAAATAATGCAATAAATAGAATTAAGAACATCCACATGAAAAGAACACCATAACACAAGGATTTAACGAGGAAAACCAGTGTAGGAAAAAACTTAGTGGGGTTTGTGACCCACAATATCCACTTACTAGCCAATAAGAGAATATTACTTACAATAGGGGCCTACACATGCAAGAAGGCCAACTGCCTAGAGCTCACTGCTCAGTGGGAAGTCTCACTGACTTACGATGTGGATTATACAAATCCAATATCTTGTACTACTTTACAATAGCATCTATAATGCCTGATCCAGTACCGGTTGCTGCTCTACTTCTTACATAAACCCTTTAACCTATATTTCACATAATAGGTCTGCCTTAATACTTTGCATACATCACTTTCTTAACTTCTTCCTTACTTACTAAATGTCTACAATGATCTCTTTTATATATAAGAGTCATTTTACAATATGCCAAGTCATCTTACAAAGTATTTACAATAATAAAGAAAATATAATATAACAAAATCATGTCGGCCTCTATGCCGGTATACTTCCTTTCTTTGTGCCAGTGCAAGTGTCCTGAGTGCTGGTGTAGAGTGTGATCTGTTGATGCCAGTGCACTAACTTGCCGTTGTAATGCCTTGCCGATGTCATAGGATTGTAAGGTTTCCATCAATGACAAAACCTTCAATCACCTACAATGTCTCATTGGAGTGTGTATATGCCAATAGAATCATGATCAATCTCAAGATTATTGATGGGATCAAGGATAGAAATATAATCATAGTCGTATGTATCAATGAAATCATCACATTTATTGATGGTACTTTCCTCACTAGTCTATGTTGTAGTAGAGGACTCCCCTTCTTTTCTCAAGTTTCTCTTAGTTCTCAAGGTCTTATCATTCTGTGCATCATAACCCAAACTAGAAACCTTACATCCATCACTAGTTGTCATAGGTTTAAGTATACCTTGCTTTTGTAAGCCAAGGGGACTATAACCATCATAGCCATATCGTTTCAATATCTTAAGTCCTTTTGCATACTATTCAACTGGTAGCTTGACTTCTATTTTTTCATTTTATTCCTTTTCTGTGTTCTCATCTTTGTAGAACCAACCAAGAAGATCCTCTTCTTCAATTTCATGATACAAGGTTCCACAATTTTTGAATATTGTAGGTTTGCAAACCATGGTAGTGGTAGTATCCGATGTGGTTTCAATCATTTGTAGTTTTCCATATGTTTGAGGAGATATAGGTAGCTTTCCAACGCAAAGAGCTCAACTCATAGAATATTCTCCAACCCCATGATCTTTTACTTTGATTTTAAACTCAGTCTCTTGGGATTTAGAAGTGGATGCTTTTATAAACTCAAGATCAACATATGCTTGAGAAGAAGGTGATTGTCAATTACTAATAATTATAGATTATGTCTAAGGATTTAAAGTATTACAATACATGAAAGGATTTTGATCCCCTGGTATGGTTATGTCATCATGTGGAAATTTTATGCCTTGG
Source organism: Cryptomeria japonica (assembly GCF_030272615.1). Lineage (NCBI taxonomy): Eukaryota > Viridiplantae > Streptophyta > Pinopsida > Cupressales > Cupressaceae > Cryptomeria > Cryptomeria japonica. Next base: position 95,603,479 of record NC_081411.1, read on the forward strand.
TGATACATTGGAGGAAAAACTTGTGTTTCATGAATCCATGGTCTACCAAGAAGAAAATTATATGTGAAGGGGAGATCAAGAACCTAGAAAACCACATCCTTTACCACATGACCCATCCTGATTGGAAATATAACTACTTTGGAAGAATGTTCCTCCTCATCATAGGATTTGATAGCAATTACTTCTTTGATCTACTGTATTTTTACCGAAGCCCAATTATTTGATTTCTTTCAAGGTACAAATGTTGGACCTATGCATCCATCCATTAACACTCACTTGAATTTAACTTTATGGATACATATCTCAATATGTAAGGATGTGTTATGGGGTTGTTGCATAGAATGATCATCGATTATTATCAAAGTGAGTGTATGAGGGGTGGTGATATGACCTGCCATAGCTTGAAACTAATCTACATGTAGGTTGGTATGCACAATCATATTTGCAAGTACTTGGTTAAGAATTTCTTTATGCTGAGGGGATAAGTGGAGAAGATCAAGTATGGAAATTTATGTGGGTTTTTTTTCCTACAATCTCTAGGAGGTTATATTGTGAAGTGGGAGTTGCAGGTTTAGAACTAGAACCAGGAACTCAAAGGATAATTGTGCCTCTATGGGTAACAACATCACATTTAGGTTCTTTACCTTTCATTATAAAGGTGTTCACATGATTATCAAATTCACTAAGATGGTTTACGCAATAATCGTATAGAGCATTAGTATAATTAACACCATCGCCAAATTTAGAGGCTTTTCCTTTATCTTTATCAAACACCTCATAGTTTCTCTTACTAGAAGGAGTGTGACCATCAACTATAATTTTATTCTCATCAAGAGTAAATGTAGAATGGAAATGTGTAATCCAGACTAGTTACTACTAGGGCTTTAGCAATAGACTTCTTAATTTGGGTGAATTATTCTTTAGCATCTACACTCTACCTAATTTTGGCATCTTTCTTTATCATCTGATTTAATGGATTCGCTATTTCAGCAAATCCAGTAACGAACTTTTTAACAAAATTAATCTTTGTTAAGAAAGATCTCATTTCTTTCTTACTTGTTAGCATCTAGAGTTTTAAAAATAATTCAACCCTATCAGGATTAATTGATATCCGCTTTTCTAATATGACAAGGCCTAACAATTTCCCTTCCAACACCCCAAACACACATTTCTTAGGGTTGAGGGATATCCCATATTTTTTACACCTTTCTAATATTTTATGAAAATGATTGGGATGGTCTTCACGCATCTTGGAGAACACAATGAGGTCGTCCATATATATGATTATACATTTCCCAATCAATTCCCTAATCTATGTCCATTGCTCTTTAAAAGGTTGAACCAACATTTACGAACCCAAACAGAATCTGCTGGTATGCAAAAGTACTCCACTTGGTGGTGAATGTTGTCTTGATATAGTATTCATAGTTGACCAATACTTGGTTATATCCAAAATAACCATCAAGGAAAGACATAATCTATGACCTGTTCACAATTTGCAATAATTCATCTAAGGATGACTACAAGTAATTATCTTTCTCAGATGCCTTGTTAGTGTTATGAAAATATACACATATCCTGGTCTCTCTATTTCTCTTAAGTAATAGTACCAATTTTTCTACCCATCTAGAATGGTGATTAGGGAAGGTAATTTTAGTTGTGATTAGCTTCTGAACTTCCTTGAAAATGATATATTCTATGAGAGGATTCATCAGACATTGTTTATGTCTAAAAGGATTTTTGTTGGGTTTTAAAGGAATTGTATGAGTGATTATAGAAGTGTCAAAATTATTCAAATATTCATATCCTCGAGCTATGACATCTATGTAGTCCTTCAAAATATTTATAATTTTCTCTCTCAGCTTAAGTGCAAATTTTTCCAATGAAAACCATCTTTTCTTAACCATTATAGCCAATATTGTATAGCTTATATTTTCTAGCCTTGAAATCAGTAGTCAACCTCTCCTTTCTTCTAGAGTCAAAATCAAAGAGACATTCGAGGGTAACCATCCCCTTGAGAATGCCATTTATGGAGAGGTTCGTAATATGCTAAGTATCCTCCTCACCAACAAATTTTTCTCTATCATCTTCATCAATAATTTGGTCTTCAAAGGTGCCCAGATTACCAAGAAAAGCCAAGATATGTTTATCATCTTTGAAGACTTGGAAATGAGCAATGTTGTTAGGTACAAATGGCATCAAGACTATCTCTATAGAGAATCTCTTCAATGAGGACTCACTTACTAGTTCTAACATACTTGCAGCCACAACCAATGTATTTGGTATACCATTCCTCTTATAGGGTATAGGTTGAATGTCAAAGGCATTGAATTCCTAATCAGAACCTAGACAAAATTTATGTATGTTGCTAGTCTCTTATCATGACATGCATAATAGCTTCTCACCTATTTGACTACCAATTATGAATCTCCCTGCACCTTCAAACACTTTTCTCCTTTCTTGAGGGCGAAGAGGAGTCATCTGATGAGGGCTTAATACTTAGTCATATTATTGGTACAAGAAAACTACCTTTGGGATTGGTAACTCAACTCTAGCTCCACTTCCTTTCTTAGACCCTGATCCATCGAACTTTAGGAGCTATATTTCACACTTAGTTTTCTCAACATTTTTCCTATTAGATATAGTGTCTTTATAATCTTGAAGCCCTCCCACTGCTTCCTCTTGTGTTTTCATAGGACTCTTCACTACGGGGGGGATGATTGATTCCATCGATGGTTGTACTAGAGACTATATGAGATCATGCACTTTTGTAATCTCCATTTGTAGAGGGATATATTCTCTAGTCTTTTCCCGTTCCTCACAATGTTTAGGATATTGGGAGGTTCATTGGTTTTAGGCTTCTCATAACTAAAAACATGAATGTTGTTGACCTGATTAGATTTATTTTTCTTCAAGGATACATCTTGAAAAGGAATAATAGTAAGGAAATTCTTAATGATTCAATCCTCTTGAGCCAAAGTATCTTTATGTGTAAGACAAACTTTAGAAGAAGGACAAACATGATTCACTAATGCTTCATCTCTAGTGGGAAATCCATTGAAATGAAAAGAGGGAATGATATCACATGGAAAGGTAGCTACAATATCATCCCCTTGCACAAAATGATCCTTATGGTGGAGGTACATTTTAGGATAACCATAAATATTCAAAGATTCATCATTAGGAGGGAGATTTTTGAAAGAAGTGTCGATAACCTCTTCTTGCACCAATGTGCCCTCATTCGTAGGACCAAATTTAGGAGAGGGTAAATCAATATCCATCAACACTTCTTCAAGAGGAAACATATCATGTATGGAAGATAAAGTAACATTAAGGAAGGTGTTTATGATATCATCACCTTTCTCTAAGATACTCTAACAGGAGAGTCATTTTTTAGGAGCAAGATCAACATAAATTTTCATAATTTAATCCTTAAGGGGAAGAGTTTTAAAATAAGTTGTAATAATATTTTCTTGCACCAAATTATCCTCATGAATAAGAGAATATTTATAAGAATAATTATCATGGTTCATGTGGGCCCCATTTCTAAAAGGTAATTCTTGATAAAGAGGATTATAAACCACATCAGCTACTTTTATGACAAAAGCTTTTTCATAAATAGGATTCATAGAAGGTAAAGGTTCATAAAGAGGATTGCCAAGCGTAAAAATATTCTTGTGAATTGTTGGAGATTTAGAGGATGATTTAGAGAGAAGGATGAATTCATAAAGAGTTTCATCCATCATCTCAAGGTCATCACAACTAAATGGCTTACACATAATGTTGATTAACCTTTGGCAAAAGGATGGTTTACAAGACTTAGGATAAAAGAAACCATCAAGAGTCTCCTCAAGTTATTCTCTAGTATATACTTCATTGAAATGATAGTCATCATAAGCAAATGGATTGTCAAAGGCACAATAGTCTTGCCAAGATTAATTTGACATTTTGAAAAGAAATAGTAACTATTGCAATGAAATGAGGTAAAGAATGCAAAGACACAAATGCATAAAACAAAAATTTTTTTATGTGTTTTTATGTTTATTTTTTATTTTTTCTATAATTTTATTTTAGCTATGAAATAAATGTATCTAAATCTGAAAACAAACTTGGAAAATTTTGCGACCCACAAGTTAATTTTAGAAATTAGAAATTTGGTTTTTTGTGAATTCAACTTTTAAATTTATGTAGTTCAATTAGAAATTCAATTTATGAGTGCAAATTTGAAAGCTAACATGCATACAAACCAGATTTGAAGATGAAAAATTAGAATTAAGAATGAAATATATTAGGCTCACAAAAATGTAATGGTGTAATTTGGAACTAGGGCTTTACCAAGTAGGATAAGACTAACAATTACCCAAATAAACCAATACATTAATAGAACAATGAAACCTCAATAGATTCAACCTCAATTCTATTAAGAAGAGGGTTGAATGCTAATTGAGGTCCTATTTCACCTTTTGTTTGAGTTGAAGTTGTGTTTGAATTAGGTTTTGAATTGCAAGTATAAAATCTATAAAAAACAAAGAGAAATTAAAATGTAATGATGAAAACAAAGTGGTGTAGAAATAAAACAGAGTCCTGTCCAAACTAGAAAGCCATTAGGAAAAAGAGTCTAGTGTAAAAATCTCCATAATCATAACCAAATCCAGTTCTCCATAAGTTGTATGGAAAAATATATTTTCTGCGCCATTTATTCTTCCCCTTGTCACATCTTCTATGCAATTAGTTTATTTCTCCAATGTAGATCTTGTTTAGAAGCTTGAAATTGGAGAAGCATTCATATCTTCTGCCAGAGAGGATTTCTAGAAGAAAGATAAGATCATTAAATATCTTTTGTTAGCCCTTCATTTTGTTGTCCCTAAATATCAATTAGATTTGAACACCTCTTCTATATAAAAATGCAAAATATTGGTCATCTCTTTGAGTAGTCATGTGGAGAAGATAAGAGAAAAACATGAAAAGGTAAAGCCCAATGATAAGAAAAAGCTTCTGCAAGAGTTCAAGGCCAAATGTGAATCTGCACATCTCTACCTCTCTTAGATAATCTCATAGGGCCAATCTTACCTAGATAACAATGACATATTGTTTTCTTTCAGCCTTCAGTGGCCGGATGCCACCTAAAGTATTAAGGATGAAATGCACATCATTGAAGATAAAATCCAGCAGGCTCAACAGAACTTCAAACTATCAAAAGACTTACCTGGCTCTGAAAGATCAAAGATTGAAGATCTTCATAGCAAGTACTATGACCTACAATAGAAAATGGACAATATTATTCTTCCCTTAACCAAATTGAGATATTTGAGAAATGAAAGTATCTCGCTCTTGAATCATGCTCTCTCTCTTGCCTCCCAGTTCACTTATTTTAATCCTGACTCAATCATTGAAGCAAAACAACTACATGCATCCCTATTAGTAAATATTGAACTTCTAATAGATTCTCTTTCTCACTGGGATATGCAAAAGGATGGGTAGACTTCCCATGCTAAGAGCATCAAATATTCCTCCCACAAGCATTGATTATCTCCCTTAGGGGGAGTTTTTTAGTCTCATTTCAGTTTTGTTGTTTACCCTTTGTCATTGTCGTCAAAGGGGGAGTAGTTAGAGTGTAGTAGTATCAGTAACATTCATCAGTATTTAAAACTCTCTTTTATGTTATTATTCTTAGCAAAACTTTTATTGTATAAATTTTATTGCCATCAATGATAAAGGGCGAGATTGTTGACCTATTTGCCATTCTTGTCATTGATGTCATTGATATCATATGTATCTATGTGTTCTATAATGTATGTATGTAGTTTGGACCAGTTAGATTACTTTTTCACATATATTTTTTCTTTCTTTCCATGCACATAATTTGTGGTCCAGTACTCTACCTAACTGGAAAGACTATTTTTGGCTCTATTCCCATCTGGACATGATGATTCCACACATCTCAAGATGCTTTAGATCCGGTCCTATTTGGATATGCTACTTGTTGGAACCTGACTTTTCACAAAGACATTTTTGGTTGTTGTTATGCATTGGATAAGTCTTGTCTCACCACTTATGGTTGAGCCAACTTGTCATGTCAAGCTTGTTGTTGATGTGGATATATATTGCAACTTATATCATGTGAAATGTGTGTGGTTGTTGAAAGACAACTACTTTGTGTACTACATGCAAAGAATACTATGAATGTGCATTGTGAGTAAATTTGGTATAGTGAATAAAGAACAACTTCTGTACTACAAAGGAACTGTAACCTATGCATGTGACATATGCAACTACAATGGTTCAATATTATGTAACTCGTGTTTTGGTTGTAATCCATCTTTTGTTCAGGACCAAACCAATAGTGAGCCAACACCATTTTTATTGTGTAACTAGTTTCATATTACACTATTCCTAAGAGAAACTTCTCTTTGTGGTTTTTCACACATTGGGTTTTCCACATAGAGAATTCTGGTGTTATGTCTCTTTTGTTTACTGTAATTAGATTATGTTATGTCATTAGTTAGTTAGAAGTTTAAATAAGTTCAAAGGAATACTGATTCACCCCTCCCTTCTCAGTATTCTAGTTATTCATCAGAGAAAACGTGGCACGATCTTCTTCTCATACACATACCCTAGTGCAAGGGGGGAAAAATAAAGATATTGGTTTTTCTATCTCTCTAGATCCTCCTTATTCTCCTAGAGCTTATCTTAGTCATTGAAACATTTCTAGAGAAGATGATCTTATCCATTTAATTCATGACTTATCTCCACACATAACATTAAAAAAACATGAGGCCTTAGATGATAAGGATATTGATAGTTTTGATACCTAATGATAAGTACACATGCCAAGCTAATAAGATGAGAGGGGGGGGGGGGTGAATCATACAAACTTAATCTTCTATAAAAATATCAGATTCAACCTCGGTAACATATACTTCAGTGATATAACCAAAACTGTTAAACATGCAAACTCAAAAGCATATAAACATCATAAACCTCATAAAACTAGATTTAACGTGGAAACCCAAATAGGGAAAAACCACTGTGCGATTTTAGACCCACTAAGAAATATACTCTTCTAGAGTATGCTCGGTTAAAAGCAAATCCTATTAAAAATTACAAACACATTGCTAGATGTGACCCGGTTAAGGGATTTCCCTTAGATCTATTAGGATCTTCACCTTGTTAGAAGTGACCTTGTTAAAGGATATCAAACACTCAATCAGAATGTCACCTTCCTAGAGGGTTTTACAAATAAGACTGTTAAGTCCACTTGGTTAAGAGATTTTCTGTCACTTTCACAAACTAACAGTAATAAAAATCTATCTGCAACTTCACATCTAAAATGCTAAAGCAGATTCTTATTTGCTCAATACAATATGGACATAGAACTAATCTTGTCCTTCTACTGGGCTCTATACTCTGTTATTCAAAACAGGTCTTCAAGCTTCTATGCTCAATAATCACTATGTAGCATCCCTGTGCATACACTTGCCCGCATACATTGTTTATCAACAGTTCCTTATTTATAAACAATTGCTTGACCGCTTAATCTCCTTGATCACATTTCCCATGATCAATCATAGCCATCAGATCTTCAAACTTGACTAGGTTCAATGTATCCTTCGATCTAAAAATGTTTTACCCCACCTTGGAACTTGCATACATTTCTTGGAACTTGAGCTAGGGTATTGCGGTTCAATCTAAGTTGTAGATCTTCCTGCCAATTTTTCTTTGCCATAGATTCTTTAACAAAATTCATGCACAACATACCAATCATTTAATCATAGCCAGCTCATCAGCTTCCTTCATTAAATAATGCTTGTAATCATTTAATGCACTCTGTTATTACATGGTTGCAACTCGGTAAATACTAAACTTCACTCGGTAGACATTCTATCTTCATTAACCAATTAGTGATAACCTTAGGGTTTACCGACTAGGTTCCTTGCTTGGTAACATAGTATAGTATTAACCTTATAATCAATAACATATGTATGATATCAAAACAATCTAAACATCATGATCTCATCATTGTCTAACTTGATAATAGTTTCCCACTAAATAGCTTATTCATCCCCTTATTCATCATATTCTTTTTGTGTCTTTTATCGACATCTTTATACTCATCAAATCATACTTCTTAAGATATGTCAACATCATACTGTATTAGAAAATCAATTTCTTGACATCAATGACAAAAGAATAATATTAAGACAGTAGACATCCTTAAGCAGTTATATCCATAATCATCAACAACCTTCTCAATATCCTTATTGAAATGCCAACAATCTCCCTTTCCCGTTATAATGCCAACAATCTGCCCCCTTTGGCATTGATGGCAAAACCAATTGATTTGACCTAATTGATTCGGATTCAGATTGCTATGATTCTGAAATGCTGAAATGCTCTCCCCCTGTCATCAGTCTTCTCCCCCATATATTAATCTTCTCCTATTTCCTTCAGTCTTCTCCAGTCTTCTCCCCCTTTGACAACAATGCCAAAAAGTAAAGAAGTTAAAACATAATTTCTTCCTGTATGAAGTGAATTCCTATAGTTATGTGTCAACTTAGTCTTGGTTAGAGCATTTATGTCTTCAATTCTTGTTCCCTATATGGTTTCCTATATACCTTTAGAAAACCTCCTAAAGTGTGTAAATCAACATCAACTCTTAAAATATATTCTATAGAGTCATCGAATTGATGCTTTCACCGAACTCGGTCAGTGAGTAGAAGATAGGGGTAGGACCCCTAACCTACTTCTGAGGTACTCAAAAGTGTCCCTTGGTAGTGGCTTGGTGAAGATATCTATTATTTGTTCCTTTGTGCTAACATACTCCAACACCACTTTCTTCTCTTGAGCTTCTTCTCTAAGATAATGATATTTGATAGAGATGTGCTTTGTCTTAGAGTGATAACAGGATTCTTTAAAATGTTAATGGCACTGGTATTGTCATAGAATATAGTTACTGGCCTGGTAACTTTCTCGTTTATACCATCCAATAGTTGTTTGATCCATGCTATGTTGGTGCAATTCAATGCTGCAGCAACATAATCAGCTTCTGTTGTTGACTGTGAAACACATCCTTATTTCTTGCTAAGCCAACTCACTAGTCTTTCTCCTAAAAAGAAAGCTCCTCCACTTGTGCTTTTTTTGTCATCAATGTTGCCTACCCAATCAGCATCAGTATAAACTTTTAAATCAAAATCATTTCCTTTTTGATATACTAAGCCATAATCCTCAGTGCCTTTCAAGTATCTAAAAATTCTTTTGATTGTTGTCATGTGTGTTTCCTTGGGATCTGTAGAGAATCTTGCAACTATACCTACTGCATGTGCTATATCTGGCCTGCTGTGAACAACATATTGTAGCTTTCCAATCATGGATCAGTAAAGGGTCTCATCAATAGATCTAGATTCATCATTCTTTGATAATTTACAGTTGGTAGTCAAAGGAGTACTTACTGGTTTTGAATCCTCCATTCAAAATTTCTTCAAGATTTCCTTGATGTACCTGGATTGAGTAATGAAAATCTCATTTTTCATTTGCAGTATCTGTAAACCTATAAAATACTTTATCTCACTGATTAATGACATCTCAAATTCTTTTCTCATTTCATTTCCAAAGTTCTTGCACAAAGAGTCATTTCCACAAAATATAATATCATCAACAAATATGGCTGAGATCAGTATTCAATTTTCATCATTCTTCGTGTACATATTGTTGTTCTCACTTGTCCTTATAAAACCAATCTTGATCAAATAATAGTGTAATCTTCCATACCATGCTCTAGGTTCTTGGTTCAAACCATATAAAGCTTTGTTCAGTTTACATACCTGATCTTTATTCTTGTCTTCAACAAATCCTTCAGGTTGTTCAATAAAAACTTCTTCTTCTAATATACCATTCAGAAATGCAGATTTGACATCCATTTGATATACCTTGAAATTGTTGAAAGCAGCATATGCCAACAATGTTCTTACTCCTTCAAGTCTAGCCACAGGTGCAAAAGTTTCACCATAATCAATTCCTTCTTCTTGAGCATAACCTTTGCAAACTAGTCTTTCTTTATTTTGAATGACCTCACCTTTTTCATTTAACTTGTTTCTGAAAATCCACTTTGTACCGATTACATTTTTGTCCTTTGGTCTTGGGATTAGTGTCCATGTGTCATTCTTCTTGATTTGATCAATCTCTTCTATCATAGCATTTATCCAATCTTCACTATTAAATGCCTCTTTCACTACTCTTGGTTCAAATTTAGATATCAGACATGTGTTCTGTCTTAGTTTGTTCCTTGTCATCACTGGATCATCCTTATCTCCTATAATCTGACTTGATGCATGATGTCTTATGACATACTTGGCTAATATAGGCTCGGTAGGTTCTGTATGATCTTCTTCATCACTCGGTAACTGAATATTCTCTTCATTTTCTTCAATAGTTCTCTCGATAAGACTTGTTGGCTGAACATAGATAAATTCATCATAATCTTCTGGTTCCTTGGAATTTCCTTCATCATTTCTTTCTACAAATTCATCAATTTTCACATTTTCACTTTCTACTATTTTGTTAGATGATTTGATCAGACATTTAAATGCTTTGCTTCTAGAAGAATAACCAAGAAATGTTCCTTCTTCACTTTTCTGATCAAACTTTCCATTTCTATCATCTTTGTGTACATAGCATCTACTTCCAAAGATTTTAAAGTAACTTACATTAGGTTTCTTATCATACTAGATTTCATATGGTGTCTTCATAGTTCCTTTCTTCAGTTGTACTCAGTTCAGGGTGTAAACTGTTGTGCTTAATGCTTCTCTCCAAAATGTTTGTGGCACTTTCTTTTCAATCATCAGTGTTCTGGCACAATCCACAATAGATTTGTTTCTTCTCTCAGCTATTCCATTTTGTTGTGGAGTTCTTAGTACAGAGACTTGTCTTTTAATACCATGATTATTGCATAATAAGTTGAACTCGTCAGATGTGAACTCTCCTCTATCTGATCTAAGACATTTTAGTTGTCTTCCTATTTCATTTTCAACTCTAGCCTTGTACCATTTAAACATTTGAAAAACTTATGATTTTTCTTTTAAAAACATTACTGACATCATCCTTGAGTAATCATGCACAAATAATATGAAATATTTATCACCATAATAACTTTGAACTTTCATAGGACCACAAAGATCAGTGTACACAAGATCTAAAATTCCCTTAGAAGTGTAAGACTTACTTGTAAAGCTTGATCTTGTCATCTTACCCATCTGGCATCCTCAGCACATTGCATTCTCAGGTTTTTCCAAACTCGGTAGACCTCTTAGTCGGTGCTTCTTACTTATTTTGATCAGATTATCAAAATTTACATGACAAAACCTTTTATGCCATAACCAGGTATCATCTATCTTTGCATACAGACATTTGTTCCTAGTTGAGTCAAGGTGAAATGTGTTACCTTCTGTTTGTATCTCGGTAGCAGCTAACTTTCCATTCTTGTCATGAACTTTGATAATTCCTTTCTGAAATTCTATTCGGTAACCTGTATTGTTTAGTTGTGCTACACTCAAATTATATTTCAAACCTTCAACCCAATAAACATCATTGCATCTTGCATTATCAAGAAGTGTTATAGATCCTTTACCTTTCACCGGACATGGTGCATCATTACCAAATATTACATAAACTCCATCATAATCTTCTAACATAACAAACTTGTGTTTATCACCAGTCATGTGATGTGAGCATCCACTATCTATGATCCAAGATTCATTAGTATTTATGTGAGATATTAGGGCTTTTTCTTCATACCTTTCTTCATCTGATCCATCTTTGATAGCCACATAAACTACTTCCTTTGTATCAATTTCATTTGATTTATCATCATTGGATTCCTCATCAAATATTAAACATGTCTTCCTAGTCCTCTGTAATGATTATCTTTCTGTCTATCATCTCAGTAATCTCCTTTCTTAGTAGATTCTTTGTCAAGACAGTTAGAAGCCATATGTCCTATCTTATCACAATTGAAACATTTCAAAGGTAGTTTTCCTTTATACTTGCCTTTGCCTCTCGGTAACCTTCTGGCTAATAGTGCTTCAAACTCTTCTTGCTTTCTGATTTCCTCATATAGTTTGTGTACTTCCTCCATGTTCTTACAAAATCTTTCACTTGCTCCACTATGATGTCCTTCAAAGTACTTATACTTTCTTTCATTGTAATCATCAGATTCATCAAGATGAAAAGAACTAAATGCAAATTCAACTTTATTTACCGATGACCCACTATTATCAAAATTACTTAGCTCAAATGCATGTAGCTTACCAATAGTAGCATCTAAATAAACTAGCATATTTGGTACAGACCTCAATTCATTGATTGCAAAGACTCGGATTGGATAAGCCAGTAGAAGGGTTCTTAACAACTTACTTGTTATATCCCTTTCTTCAATAGTTCCACCTGCTCCTTTGATTTGACTGACAAACTCCTTTAGTCTTGTACTGTATTGGGTTATGTTCTCACCTTCTTTCATCCTCATAGATTCAAGTTGTCCTCTTAGACTATCCACTTTTTCTCTTTGAGCATGTTCATCACCACCATATACAGATATGAACTTGTCCCACATTGCATTCACATCATTGCAGCTTTCTAGATCATTAAACTCTGAGTCAGTCAATTTAGATGTTATTTCAATCATTGCTTGGATATGTTCTTTCTTTGCCTTTATCTCTTCCATTGCCAATGGATAGGTGCTCAATGTAATGAAATCATTCTCCAGATAATATACGGCATATTCTCCAACTCCTGATAGGTGTAGCTTCATCCTTTTCTGCCATGTAGAGAAACTTGACCTGTTCAACTTCGGTGCATCCCTCTTATACATCTTTGCATCTTTGCCTCAAGTATCTTTAAACTTTTCTACCGGAGTCCAAAGCTCTGATACCAATTGAAAGTTCTGATACTTAATGATAAGTATAGATGCCAAGCTAATCAGATGAGAGGGAGGGGGTGAATCATACAAACTTAATCTTCCATAAAAATATTAGATTGAACCTCGGTAACATATACTTTAGTGATATAACCAAAACTATTAAACATGCAGACTCAAAAGCATATAAACATCATAAACCTCATAACACTAGATTTAATGTGGAAACCCAAATAGGGAAAAACCACTGTGGGATTTCAGACCCACTAAGAAATATAGTCTTCTAGAGTATGCTTGGTTTAAAGCAAATCCTGTTAAAAATTACAAACACATTGCTAGATGTGACCCGGTTAAGGGATTTCCCTCAAATCTATTAGGATCTTCACTTTGTTAGAAGTGACCTTGTTAAAGGATTTCAAACACTCAATCAGAATGTCACCTTGCTAGAGGGTTTTACAAATAAGACCGTTAAGTCCACTCGGTTAAGAGATTTTCTATCACTTTCAGAAAATAACAGTAATAAAAATCTATCTACAACTTTACATCTAAAATGCTAAAGTAGTTTCTTATTTTCTCAATACAATATGGACATAGAACTAATCTTGTCCTTCTATTGGGCTCTATACTTTGTTATTCAAAATAGGTCTCCAAGATTCTGTGCTCAATAATCACTATGTAGCATCCATGTGCATACACTTGCCCGCATACATTGTTTATCAACAGTTACATATTTATAAACAATTGCTTGACTGCTTAATCTCCTTGATCACATTTACCATGATCAATCATAGCCATCAAATCTTCAAACTTGACCAAGTTCAATGTATCCTTCAATCTGAAAATGTTTTACCCTGCCTTGGAACTTGAGCTAGGGTATTGCAGTTCAATCTGAGCTATAGATCTTCCTGCTGATTTTCCTTTTCCATAGATTCTTTAGCAAACTTCATGCACGGCATACCAATCATTTAATCATAGCCATCTCATCAGCTTCCTTCATTAAATAATACATGTAATCATTTAATGCATTCTGTTATTACTCGGTTGCAACTCAGTAAATACTAAACTTCACTCAGTAGACATTCTGTCTTCATTAACTGATTAGCGATAACCTTAGGGTTTACCGACTAGGTTCCTTGCTCGGTAACATAGTATAGTATTAACCTTATAATCAATAACATATGTATGATATCAAAACAATCTAAACATCATGATCTCATCATTGTCTAACTCGGGAATAGTTGCCCATTGAATAACTTATTCATCCCCTTATTCATCATATTCTTTCTGTGTCTTTTACTGACATCTTTATACTCAGCAAATCATACTGAATTAGAAAATCAATTTCTTTACATCAATGACAAAATAATAATATTAAGACAGTAGACATCCTTAAGTGGTTATATCCATAATCATCAACAACCTTCTCAATATCCTTATTGAAATGCCAACAATCTCCCTTGCCTGTTATAATGCCAACAGATATTCTTTCCCAATCTATTAAAGAGGACATGCATGATGATAGAAAGGAAAAATATGCTTTACAAGATATTTCTTCTTCATCTACTAATCCTTTTCTTCGCTCTAAATATTCTTACACTACAAATTTCAAATAAATTAATTACAATGTTCCTCTTCCTTCTCAATTAAGAAATTCCTATAAGAGTGGCTATAACATAATATCAAAACAAGGTTTTAGAGGACAAGGACTCAGAAAATTTGAACAACATAGAAGGCCTAGGACATTATAATGATGTTCCTATGGATCACCTTCTTAGGATTCAAGACTTTAAAGATCATCTTGCAAGACAAAGGATGCATCAAGAGGCTAAAGGGGATTCTTCTTCAAAGAATCCTTTTTGTTCATTTCATCAAACTCATGATCATGATGCTAATGATTGTCTGGGTTTTAAATAAAGTATACAAAAATTAGTTGATAATGGAACTATTAAGACAATCCTTCTTCTTCTAACAACTCTTGTCCTAAATCTCAAAAGTCTAAATCAACACCTATTCATGTTTAAGAACAATTAGCAACTAGAATCTTTTAAAAATTAAAGTATGGAAAGAATGTTCACAATCTTGGTGCACTTACCCATTACTTTTCAACTACCAATAATGTTTTTTTAACAAATTTTAGAAAAAAAACCACACAATATCAAGCATGTTCTCCATCAAGTTTTCACATATTTCAATGCAAAGTTAAATGAAATATCGCAATAATGTTAATCTCTCTTTTTTAGACAAGTTTAAGAAAAATAAGACAATGTCAAGCATGTTGACCATCAAGTTTGTGTTAAAGTGGATTAGATATATAGGTAATTTTAATTTTTGTAATATAGTTCTTATTCACAAAGGTCAACTGTTGTACATGCAAGAAAATGTTTATTGTATGTTATTTCAAAAATTTTGAATGCTCTTGTTGTTTATGGTGAAAGTGGATAACAACAATATTGAAAGACTAAATGAATTCAACCATAAAACCCTTGCCTAACAACAACAAAGATCCACCATAACATATGAAGATTACCTAAGAAAATGCAAATCAAATGAAATCACAAATAATATACCATCACATGTCCAATAGGGTTTGGATCTCCATTCTTCATATCTCCATTGATCTTGCTTGATATATTTGCTCTCAGATTCTATATGTGTACAAGAGCTTAACAAAGAATGGAAATGTGGTTGCAAGTAGGTTTGATCACATATCAAAGTTCGAGTGCTAGAGTAGTATGGTCATAATGCATAGTTTTAGGGTTGATAATGAAGGAAGCATCTCCTTATATAGAAGACACTATAAGAAATGAAGGGATAATATTGAGAGGTGTAAAAGATAAATGGTCGACTATGATTAGAGGGTAGGTAGAGAAAATAAGAAAATAATGAGAAGGTAGGTAGTGTAGGAATTAAGAGATGAATGACATGGGTCATGGGTAGAAAAGGCTAATGAATTAATAAAATAAATAAAGATTTATTTAATTAATAGAAGAAGTGGGATCAATTAAATAAATAAAAGTATTTATTTAATTTAGGAAAAGGATAATTTAAATAAATAAATGTATTTATTTAAATGAGAAATAAGGCTAGGAGAGGATAAATGAATTATTAAATAAATAAAGATTTATTCAATTAATAGAAGAATTAGGGTAAAATAATTAAATAAATAAAGATATTTATTTAATTAGACATGACAATTTTAGGTGTCTACATTTTGCCCCTCTTTGAGATAATGTAGCTTGTTGTGTTGTTTCAAAGAAGATAAGATGAACTGATACAAAGTTGCCCCAAGATGGGAATGATATGCCCCCTCGAGAGATTGGATGAAAATGTCAGAAAAGATCAGAGACAATCTCTCGATAAGAAATAAAGGGTAGAATGGACTGACCGGATAGGATAGAGTGACAAAGTCACGGGATAATGAAGACTGATATGGGAGACTACAGCTAGGGCTAGGGAAGTCTAAAAGGTAGACCACAAGGGGAAAACATCCTCATTGTCATCCACACATATAAGAGATCAGAGTGTAGAGAGAGAATAGAGCAGTAGCAGTCACTAGCGATGGCATTGGTGCATAGATTCGTTCACGTTCGCTGATTTTAGAGGCCAGCAGATGTAGGAGAGTCAGTGAGTACCGCAAAACCTCCTTGTACTTTCTCACAATAAATGTTGTCATTAATGCATGTCAATTAGGTAATAAATGCATGTTTAGGTATGTCAAACAAGGTCAAAAAAATGCTAAGGCACGTCTGTGCTGGTGCCAGGCATGCCTGGGTAAGCTAGGCATGTCTGTGTTTGTACCGGGCACGTCTACAAATTAAAAAGAGTTTGTGTCAAATGCGAGCATGTCTCTATTGTGCAGGCACATTTATGCAGAGCAGAGGCATGTCTATATATTTCAGGCGCATCTGTGCAAAGCAGAGGCACGTCTATGTATTTCAAGCATGTCTGTGTAGAGCAGACGTGTTTATACAGTATGTAAGTGCGTTTATGTCATAAATGTGTGTTTAAGTCTTCTAGGCCAAATCGGCAGTTCTATGATGAACATATGTTGTCGATTGGATAAGTTGCTGAGAGGATACACTCAAGAAGGTCCTCTAGGGAAGACTAGGATAGTAGATAGGGCTAGGATTGACAATTCTATGATAGACCATACATTGCCAATCAAGAAACTACTCAAGAGGATACACTCAATCAAAGACCCTAGGATAGGATAGATCAAGGCACTTTGTGATGAATAGGGAATGCCAAAACATAGTAATTTGTGATGAACATGGAGTACTAAAAAGAGCAACAATTTGTGATGAATAGGGAGCAAAAAATGAGCAGCACTTTGTGATGAATAGGGAGTGCAAACACGTAGTACTTTGTGATGAACAGGGAGTACCACTAGGATAAACAACAACACTTTGTGATGAACAGGGAGTGTCACTAGGATAGAGCACCATACGATAGATATAAGCACTAGGATAAAAAGTAGCATTTTGTGATGAACAAGGAATGCCACTATGACTGACACAGTTGATTTGCTTGACTGTAGGAGTACCTAGCTATGTTGGAGTCATGGGTGAGATTCCCATCAACTCAAAGTTTACGACCAAAGCTGACATTTGCAGATAGGGCAGCGATTGAGCTTATGGGCTTGCGACATATTTTGTATGTGCCTAAGTTTTGGGCAAACATGGGATTACTGACTGTGCTGGTTGAGAGATGGCACTCAGAGACTTGTAGTTTTCATTTGCTGATGGGTGAGATGATAGTCACCTTAGAGGATGTTTATAAGATTCTGAGGATACCGATCGATGGGGAGTTAGTTCCTTATGATTGAGATGGAGACAGGGATGCACTGAGATGAGTGTTCCAGGATCCGAGATTGGAGATGAGGGTTGGACACATGGCATGGGACACGATGACACAGACTGGATTAGCACTACCAGCAGTACTGGCAGGAGTGATTAGTGGGTTCCTATGTCCGGATAGGGCAACATGAGGATTGGTTGTGGGTTTGGGGTAGCACACTGGAGACACTGGTGACACAACATATTAGATTTGCATGGGGATCATGTCTGCTTGCGCATTTGTATTATGAGCTTCATTAGTTTGTGTATATGGTGAAAATGGATAACACTAATAATGATATTGAAAGGCTGAATGAATTCAACCACAAAACCCTAGCCTAACAATAACAAAGATCCACCATAACATATGAAGATTACCTAAGACAATGCAAATCAAATGAAATCACAAAGATTATACCATCACATGTCCAATAGGGTTTGGATCTCCATTCTTCCTATCTCCATTGATCTTGCTTGATATATTTGCTCTCAGATTTTATGTGTGCACAAGAGCTCAACAAAGAACGGAAATGTGGTTGCAAGTAGGATCGCCTATGTTCAAAAGCATAGTGTAGTCAAGTAGTCAATGGGGGGGTTTGATAATGAAGGAAGCATCTCCTTATATAGAAGACACTATATGAAATGGAGGGATAAGATTGAGAGGTGTAAAAGGAGGTCGGCTATGATTAGAGGGTAGGTAAAAGAAATAATAAAATAATGAAAGGGGTAGGTAGTGTATGAATTAAGAGATGAATGACATGTGTCATGTGTAGAAAAGGTTAATGAATTAATTAAATAAATAAAGATTTATATAATTAATAGAAGAAGTGGGATAATTAAATAAATAAAAAATTTATTTAATTTAGGAAAAGGATAATTTAAATAAATAAATGTATTTATTTAAATGAGAAATAAGGCTAGAAGAGGATAAATGAATTAATTAAATAAATAAAGATTTATTTAATTAATAGAAGAATTAAGCTTAGATAATTAATTAAATAAAATATTTATTTAATTAGACTGGACAATTTTGAGTGTCTACAATTTGTATACCATGGATCAATAGGATTGGGCTGTGGAGTTACATTATTGTAGGTCTGTGCATATGAGCATCTACCGGTTACCCAACCGATTAACTTCAGAGGTAGGGGCCATAGGCACATTTTTGTGCATCTGTATGACATGATTACATCTTAGCTGCGGATTGGGAGATTAGAGTACTGGCATAGGGTCATCGATGAGATTGACACTATAGTATGGTGGTTGTACCGAGAGTGCAAGGAGTGGGAGGATGGCGTAGTGGAGCTTCTATATACATTTAGGAGCGGGTATCTAATTGGATGTATGCCATATGTGCTTGAAAGGCAGTAGGTGGATAGGGTTTGTAGGTAGTTCGACAAAATACAGTGGATGCCACGGGGTTCTGGGATGTATGCTTGGACAGTGAGAGATCAGGCGCACTTCGGGCCATTGTTGTCATATGATCAGGTAGTGATGTAGCTAGTAGAGATGATTACCTTGCCTTGGGATATGTGGCCAGAGACAAAGGATGCAAGGATGGATGCAAAGTATATTGCATATTGGGTTGAGCATCCATTTCCACAATTGATGGATCCAGGGGAGCTGATAGATAGAGATGGTGAAGGTGATGGAGATGATGATGGAGATGGCAGAGGTAGAGACCAACCAAGGAGGTGGGGTATAGTAGGAGAGAGGAGAGTGGCTCCACGGAAAGAGGGTGGAGAGGAGAGGAAGGCTCACATTATGAGGGGCAGAGGCAGATTGCCTTTAGAGGTGCTAGCAACATAGGGTCCTAGATAGGTACAGGGTCAAGGACATGGGCAACCACAGGAGCAGCCATAGGTACAGGGACAAGGATAGCCATAGGAGCAGCCACAAGGTAAGGGGGGAGGAGGAGGATGAGTTTCTGGAGTTAAGGGAGATCTTCCACGAATAGGAAGATGAGATCTAGGATCTCGAGCACAAGAGGGATAGGCTCAGGAGACAACTGAGGGACACTGAGCGAGAGAGAGATCAGGCTATCCAGCATTATACCGAGGTTGAGACAACACTGAGGGGAGGGAGATAGGCAGCAGAGGACACAGGAGCTGGATATGCCTATGTTCTGTGAGTTGGGGAGGAGATAGGCTACTAGAGAGACCTATACTATGGGGCAGTGTCACTAGATCAGCGGTCTAGGAGCTTCCATAGACCATCGTGGACAATGACGACCACTAGAGGGAGGGACAGGAGATAGACATATAGCAGTGGGGTTATGGGTCCTCCACCACCACTAGATAGAGGTGGCATGAGAGATGATCTTGGGGTGGGTCCTTCCAGGGCTCAAACTCCATTGAGGCCAGCTGACTTTGAGGGAGGGAGTTTATCATAGCCTTAGAGGGCTCCCTATGTGTCAGTTTTGTACCATTTTGTATGATGATGTAGATACCTTTGGGTGATTGTAGCCATATGTATTTGACATCATTCTATCATGACACTTATAATTATATATATATGAGATGATTCATCTTTGCGGCAGCTATATGCATGTGTACCTATGTGATGTATGTTTCTATGTGATGCTTATGATATGGATGCAAATATGTACATGAGGAAATGCAATCTATTTTTGTTCTTTTATGTTTTTAAATGTTATGCATGATGCAAATGTGAATGTATGAAATGCAAATGAATATGATAATGCAAATAACTATTTACATGATGAAAATGTAAAATGTGCTAACATGTTTTGTGTGCAGGATGTGATGAATTGTGATATCTATATGTATGAAGTGATAATATGTGGTAATGTAGGTGCAAATTACATGAAATGCAAATATTTTTGTCATGTCATTATACTTAGTCATGTGATAGCAGGCTACACCGACTCAAGAAGGACGATGGAAGTCAACCAAGAAAGGGGGATGAAAGATAGAAGATATGAAAGTGAAAGAGCTTCTTGTGCGTTATCATCATTGAGCTTTATTATGGCAAAATAGGTTATGACAATCCAGATATATGTTTGACCCAAAAAGTCATTGTACCTATTTGCATGGAGATAAGAATGTTGCAAACAAGGAATGCCCCAATTCATACTAGACTCACAGTGTCCTCATATCCTTGGACAAGTCAAAGCGTTACTAAGAGACAATCCACAGGCAACAAAGAAAAATAGGTGATGATACCCCATCCTCGCCTTTCTAGTCAAAGACATCCTGGAGATAAAATCTCTAGTCAGAGACATCCTAAAAAAGCTAAAAGACATGTCACCAAAAAATAAAATCAAAAGAAAACCAAGACTCGACACCAACATCCATTGTAGTCCCCAAGTTTAGTGTCTCTTGTCACTTGTATAGGTCTATTTGATTGTGGTCACAAAATTTACTTTCACAAAAGGATATATATCATTGAACCATAATGTTTCCTAAGTCTGTTGAAATATTTGATTTATTGAAGCCCATTACTACTTGTCTCATCTGAAACTGACTGAATCCATGCAACTGATACTTTATTATGGAGAAGACATAACTTTATTGCGGATTGGCGATGCAAACGTTGCTTTATTGTGGATTGTGTGTGGATAGACTGAAGAAAACAGGAAGAAACTGTACTCCTCAAAACATGTGATGCTCTCAATTCCACACCCATCACTAGACGTAGGATTTTCCTTAGCCACAGATAGGAGCTGATTTATTATGGATGGAAAGGGTGAAAATGAGGGATTATTATGAATGACTAACTAATCTTAGGTAGATCAATAACAAGCCATGATGGGAATGGGTAAGGTTTAGTATGGATGAAGAGGTTGTGAGTGTGTACAAAGTGAAGTGATAAAAGAGAATCCTGAAGGAGGGAGGAGCAATGTCTCTACGCATGGCGCCAATGACCAGGTTTTCACCATGGTACTTGCCCAGGGCTCCACTGAAGTGGTTTTTACCATTGGATGAAATGTTTTCTATTATTCAATTTCATTTTTGTGTCACAAGGCACCTATTTTCCAAGTTTTCACCAAGTAACAATTTTTTAATTTTTATGATTTTTTTGTATTTTTGAGATTTTTTGATTTTTTTTTTTGTACTTTTGAATTAGGATGCTCTGAAGAGCTATGGGTAAAACCTACGAAGGTGCACGGTATTGATAGGATCATCCAAAGGTTCACCCTCTATGTTTGAGAGTTCATATACATCAGATCCATAGGCTACTGTGATGATGTAAGGACCAATCCAATTTGGGTTGCACTTGCCCTTCTTTTCTCTGTCTTGCTAATTTTTAGGATTTTCTCTGAGAACCAAGTCACCTACCTCAAATGTGCGAGGCTTGAATTTATGATTATAACTGCAACTCATTTATTTTTGATAAGCCTTGAGATGATTAAAAGAAGTTTGTCTTCATTCATCTAATAATTCTAGTTCTTGTAAGCGAGAGACCCTATAGTCTTCATCATTGTTAATGTTGTGCAAAGGGACTTGTAAAGAGGGTAACTCGACCTCAATAGGAAAGATAGCTTCATCGCCGTAGACAAGTGAATAATGTGTAGCTCCGGTAGGTGTGTGGATGCTCGTGCATTAAGCCCAAAGTGTGGGATTAAGTTGAATATGCCAATTGCGTCCAGCATCGTCGACTATTTTTTTTAGGATTTTAAGAATGGTTTTATTAGACGCCTCAGCTTGACCATTACCTTGGGGGTAATAAGGTGTGGAGAAATGATGGGTAATATGAAAGTGATCACAGAGTTCGTGAACATCCTAATTTTTGAAGGGACGCCCGTTATCGGTGATGATGGAAAGAGGAATACCGTATCAACAAATGATGTAGTTGAGAATGAATGTAGCTATCTGTTTTCCAATGACTTGTGTAAGAGGCACGGCTTTGATCCATTTTGTGAAATACTTTGTAGCAGTGATGATGAATTTATGGCCATTGGAGGAAGGAGGATAAATCTAGCCTATGAGATCAAGTCCCCATTGGTAGAAGGGCCAAAGAGTTGCAATCGGTTGAAGTTCTTGTGTTGGTGCATGAATGAGGTCTCCATGAAGTTCACATTGCTTACATTTCTTGACAAACTGATATGAGTCCTTTTCCATATTGGGCCAGTAATATCCAGTCTTGATGAGTTTCCTAGCTAAGGTAGGATCACTAGAATGTGGATTGCATATCCCTTCATGAACTTCTCATAATGCAATCTGAGCTTTGTCACTTTCTCATCATCTAATAAGAGTGTCATCTAGATCTTGATGGTATAGGATGTCAGCTAAAGTGACGTATCAAGAGGATTGGTGAATGAAAGTACGACGTTGGTTTTTGGATAAGTCAGGAAGAAGGGTATTATTGTGAAGGTATGCGAAAATGAAACCATATAACTGGGAATCAGGACCAACAACACATATCATCTCAGTAGTAGTGATCTCATACAAGGGAACCAGAAGGTTATCCACCAAGAACTCATAGCGGGTTTCATTCTTTGGTAGATCTATTAGTGAAGTAATAGTAGCCATAGCATCTATGGCTCGATTCTACTCTCTTAGTATCTACTCAAAGTCTAACTTCATGAAATGTTGTTTTAGGTCATCCACCATTCTTTTGTAAGGCATTAATTTTTCATCCTTAGTTTGGTAGTCATCAGTAGCTTGAGGAATTATAGGTTGAGAATCCTCAAAAACATGAAGTTCCTGGATCTTCCACTGAACTAGAATCTGTAATCTAGTTGTTAATGCCTTCTATTCTGCTATGTTATTACTGCAAGGAAATGATGATCGATATGATTTTGGTATGGAATCCCCTTGATGTGTGATGAAGTGGATGCTAGCTCCTGCACCATGTTGTGTGTATGAGTTATCAAAGTATAGTTGTCAAGGCTTTGCATATGACACTGTCAAGATCGATTCATTTGGAAATTCTAAAGTTAGAGGAGCATCACCTATCATGGGGGCATCTGCTAATTGATTTGCGATAGCTTGTCCTTTTATTGCTTTTCTATCCACATATTCAATGTTGAATTCACTCATGAGCATCACCCATTTGGCTAGTCACCCAGTAAGTGTTGCTTTATTGAGAAGGTATTTCAATGGATTGATTCTTGCGACCAAATTAGTTTTACGAGTTAGCACGTAATGTCATAATTTCTATGAAGCAAATACCACAGTGAGACATTCATGCTCAGTGGGTGTATAGTTTAGCTCATATCCCACCAAAGTGCGACTGATGTAGTAGACTGCCTTTTCTTTGCCCTTAGCTTCTTGTTGTGCTAAGAGTGCCCCTAGTGTTGTTGAAGTAGCGGATATGTATAGTAATAGAGGTTGATCTGGAACTGGTGGCATCAATACTGGCGGATTCAAAAGATAATATTTGAGTATCGGGAAAGCATGTTGATAGTTATCATCCCATTTGAATTTGATGTTTTTGTGTAGCAATTGCTGAAAAGGATGACATTTATCTGCAAGTTGTGCTATGAATCTTCATATGGACTGGAGTCTTCCTTGCAAAGATCGAAGTTGATTGATGTTTCTTGGTGGTTGCATCTCTAGGATGGCCTTGACTTTTTTTTGGATCAACTTCGATTCCTCTTTTCGAGATAATGAATCCCAGGAGCTTCCTAGAGGTTACTCCAAAGACACATTTCTTGGGATTTAATCTTACTTTGTATTTATCCAACTGATCAAAAATGACTGAAAGTATATCCAAATGTGTATCTCTATCCATTGATTTGCCCAAGAGGTCATCAACATAATCTTCCATTGTAACGTGCATGAGATCATGAAAGATAGTAGTCATGGCTCTTTGATATGTAGCTCCTGCATTCTTTAGCTCAAAGGGCATGACATTCTAGCAGAAAGTTCCCCAAGGACAAGTGAATGTTGTTTTGTGTTGATCCTCAGATGCTATTTTTATGTGTCCTCATTCTTCATGATTTTGACCTAGAACCTAGAGGCAAGGACTATGTGGGATCCTCGGGGGTTGTTTCTTGACCAATTTTGAATTTTTTAGAAAATTCCTCTTCTTTTGTGAGTTCACCTGGCTCTCTGAATGTCTCGGTGAGTTCATAGTCACTGGTAGATTTGTCTGAACCCCATTCCCATTCATTGGAGTCAGTGGAATAATGGTTCTCTTGTTGACCTTTGACGACTTTGATGTGTAATGCTTCTTCTGCCTCTTGAGTGTTTACCTGGGAAGACATGAAACCAAGTCCTTTTGAGCGTTCCATTTTAAATGTCAATTCTAGGTGCAAAGGTTCAATGATGCCTTCCTTCCTTAAGCCAAGAGGACTTTTACCATCATACCCAAATTTTTGTAGGATCTTGAATCCTTTGCCATATTTTTCACATGGTATGTTGATGTGATATTGTGTATCATTTTTAGGGTCTTTGTAAAAATTTTTGTATAAGTATTCTTCTTCCATTTCACCCCATCTTTGGAAGATACTAGGATCTCATTTTAATGTAATGATAGATACCCGTTTAATAGGATGTGGTCATCCATATTATTTTGGTGAACTCATAACTTGTTGCAAGCACATGGTTTGATTCAAAGTGTATTCATCCATGCCCTTGTCCTGATATTTCCCTTTAAGCTCACGTTGTTTTAACGTTGAAGGTTTTAATGATTCAGGTTCAATGTATGCAGAAGAAGGGACAACTTCCCTGTTACTTGGGATGATCGTCTCAGTTTTTTGTCTCAAGTTATTCTAGTATATAAATGGATTAGGATCACCATTAACCATTATTTCAACTTCATTATGAGGAAACTTAATGCATTGGTGGTATGTAGATGGGACTACCCTCATCTAATTAATCCAAGGGCATCCTAGCAGTATAATGAATGTGAGATCCAGGTCTAGGACTTGACAAAACACATCCTTTATAACTGGCCCAACTCTGAGAGGTAAAGTGTCTATGCCTTTGGATGAACATTCTTCATCATCATATGCTTTGATGGCAATTTTATTTGTATAATTCATAGGTTTATCAGAATATCCCAATTGTTTAATAGTGCTCAATGTACAAATGTTTAGACCTGCTCCTCCATCTATTAGGAATCATTTTATTTGATTTTTGTGTAGGAAGGCTTCGATGTGTAAAGGTGCATTATGTGGTTGGCTCACAGAGGCATCGTCAACTTTTGTGAATGTAAGGAAGTGTGGAATGGAAATGTATCCCACCAAGGCTTGAAACTGGTCCAGGTTCAGATCAGTAGGGATGAAAGTGTCTCTCAAAGTTTTGTCAACAATGGCCTTATGTGCAGGGGATATGCGTAAGAGCTCGAGGATGGAGATAAGTGCGGGTGTCTTCCCTAACTATTCTACAAGGTCATACTCAGGTTTGATTGATGAGGAAGTGGTGTTTTTAGCTGGAGCACCTTGCAATGTGAATTTACCTTGATGAGTTATGACATTATATTCAGAGGTAGCTTCAAAAGAAGATCCAATTCCTTTTAGGACAATTTTGGGTCTTTGGGTAGATTTTTTCGGCGTTTTGTCCTCGATGAAAATGGTAGAGACATAATTGTCCATGAAAATGTGATTGATAATTGAATCATAGTTATAGGATGCTCTGGTATAGTTGGTCTACTCATCTGTGGCTTTAGATTTTCCCTTGTCATGTTTTGGGAATGGTTCTTTAGACATTTCATGTTCTTGATTGGATGAGTGTCCTTCAATCTCAATTTCACCTCTATCAATGAGATCTTGTATGATGTTCTTTAGTTGATAACAATTTTCTATTTTATGTCCCTTGCTTTTATGAAATTTACAATACTCATCATCATTCCACCAATTTGGTTTAACCTTTGGCTCATATGGAGGTAGATCTGGGATCGTTATTATTTTGTTTGCTACTAGCTTCTTGAAAACTGATTCTAGTGGTTCTCCCAATGGGGTGTACTTCCTCCATGATTTGGAAGTTGTTTGAGTATTCACCTTATTGTTTGTAGAGTTTGATCCAGAAAAAATAATTTTGGGTCGCACTGTATTTGCATCAACAATACCATCATTGGTTGTGTTCTTGTTTTTATTCCAAAATCTTGACTTGTCTTTTCCTTTATAGTCCTCTTTGTTTTCTTTGAATATTTTAACGATCCCTTGCTCAATTAGGACCTTCTTTGTTACTAAGCCTTTTTCAATGACGTCTTTGAAGGTGGACAAACAAGATTTTCTCAATTCATAACCAATGTCATTGTTAACATTCTGGGTGAACATCTCTACCATTTGTTTTTGTGGAATTCCACAAGAGCATCTTCTTGCTAGATTTCTCCATCTTTGCAAAAATGATGAAAAAGACTCTCCATCCTTTTGTTTGGTGTTGCACAAAGTAGTGACTGATATGTTTGTCTCTATGTTGTATGAGAAATGTTGGATAAATGCCTCTGCTAAGTCACCCCATGACTTAATTCTAGTTGGAAGTTGGGAGAACCATTCCATAGCTTGATCACCTAAGCTCTATGAGAATAATCTCATCAATTATGTCTCTTCTGCTGCTACCTCAATGCAAGCTGTGAAAAATTGTCTTATATGTGCCTTAGGATCTCCTTTTCCTCTATACTTATCAAATTTAGGTATCACAAGTGTGTAGGAAATGGAGGCATTGGAATGATTTTGTCAAATGGATAGGGACATATGTCTCTCATTGTGTAAGTTGGCTTCGGTGTATTTATGTCCTCCATTTTCTTTTGTAAGTCCTTAATTTGTTGTTCCAAATTATTCTAAGATGGAGATCGACTTCTTAGACCATATCCCATGCCTGAACCACTAGATGGAGGAGGAGCATGTTGCATATATGGATGGTATTGATCATACACATGTTCATATGGAGGAGGTCTATAGTGATTTTGCGTATAAGGACCACTTGGTATAGAGTCATGATGAGGAATGGAATATCTATTTTGTTCATGTATACCATACTCTACAGGCATGTCATGAGTTTGTCTAGTGTGTTGCCCCCAAATTTGACGTGGGGTTTCCTTGTGTCCAAATTTTGAACATGCCTTTGGATATCCAATTGCTTTGGTGTTTGCTCCTTATAATTGGCATGTGATTGAGTATATTTTTTTGCATAAGACTTCCATAATGGTCTGCGAAGGTGAGTATCATAAGCTTGACCATGTGTGTATGGGACCTCAGATATTTGAAACAAAGATGATGGTGATTCAGGCACCATATGTGGTCCTCTATTTCATCTACTATTAGGCCTCCTTTGATCCATGTTGAGTTGAGGTTGTTGCAAAGGTCGATTTTCCATTATTTGAGACATGTCAAAATCATGAGGGATCTTGGCTCCACTTTGTGCCATCACTTGTAAGAAGTATTGCCTATCTCTCCACATTATTTCCTCAACCAATCGATTGAAACGGGGATCCATAATGGAGTCTTCCACTTCTGCTGAATGTACTGAAATATTGTCCATATTATCATTGTCTGTATCATTATTGTTTGTAGTGTCCATGTTCTCAACATTTGGAATGTTTCTGTACGCATCCATGTTAGGTAATGTGGTATGATCAGAATTGAAAAAGACATCATTATCATACTCATAGGAACTCATGTTTGCGGACTCTTGAGCCTCTTTAGCTTCTCTCCTAGATTTTTGAGAATAGGTTTCAACCATGAAATAGGTCTTGACCAAGATGTGTGAGAGAATAGATGAAAATGGAAAGAGTATGGAAGACCAAGAGTTGGACGAAATGTGAATGAATCTAAGGTGTACTTGCAATGTCCAAAGTGTAAGACCAAGTATGTATGTAGTAGAGTAGGTGTGACTTCCAAATAGATGATAGTTTCTCTTGATGAGGTAAGTTTACCTTGACTCTAAGTAAGACCAAATGACACCTAGAGGTGATAGACCTTGATGAGGGACCAGTTAGCAAAATGTTGTTGTATGTAGTGTGTTGACAAAGCAAGATGAGGACAAGCAAGTGACCTTTTGACTCAAGTTTAGACAAATGTGAATGTAATGCAAGATGTAAAGCAATGATAGAATTTGTGAGGCCCAAAGGTAGGTTGAATGCTAGATGAAAACCTGGAGAGATATCCTAGGAAGCTCAATAAGTCTGAAACTGACTGTTCTTGTTTGCTGGACTGTAACAGTTTTTCAATTCTGAACACAGATGTGCCTGTATACTTCATAGACGCGTTTAAATGACAAATACGTGGTTATGTTAGACACACATGCATTTCTAAGATTTTGTGAATGAAAGTTCCTCAAGAGAACACAAACATGTTTCTGCCCTTCACAGACGCATTTATATTACATAGACACAGTTCTGTCAAACACAGACACGTTTCTGAAAACTTTGTGCAATTTTTCCAATTTGTAAAGTTGTTTGTTGTGACCAAGTCTAAAATTTTGACTGTATTTCATGACAAGAGAACACAATGTTGATGAGGACTCAATGTTTACAAGTGTTTAGACTCAAAATGACTCAAACAAAAATTATATTGTTTGATGTAAAATTGTTTTGCATACACTTGAAGACACAAAAGACACAATGTTTTGAGGTTTGGTCTTGAATGTTTGATTTGTTCAAAATAAGACAAGCACAATTCTTATGGTTGGCCAGGACAATAGTTGTTGATCCCACATGAGGCTAGGCTATTCAGAGTAGATACTTAGATGCTTGACCCCACTAGCTCCACCCTCAACACTCACTTCTAGGGGCAGCCAAGCATCAGTCCCCACAAAAAATCCTCATGGTGAACTTTGTATCTCTACTAAGAACCATATGTGTGTGGGCTGCTCCAGAGGTCCGACCTCCTTCTCCAACAACTAGAAGGATTTTGGCTTCTAAAATAAAAAGGTGCTAGTAAGGGCATCCGCTCGTGTGGCCATACATGTGACACTTTCAACTTTGTAAATATAGAAGACTCGCAGTCGGTAGGGGTTACGCCCTATAACTGATCAAATAAATTTTATCAAATAGGTTTATGGGGAGACATAGTGTCAGTATGAACTAATCAGCATATGTTACCCATAGTCTTCACCATGAATATAGTTGTTTATAGTGGTTCGGAAGAGGTGGGTTTTCCTCGCTACCGCTTGGGTCATTCTCTCCTCACTAGTAGCCCTAATGACCACACGAGGAGACAAGCCCTCTAGAGATAAAACAAAAAGAGCCTATTGCTCAAGACACAAAAGACACTGGTTCAATTTTAGTGCACCAATTGAAGTGTTTGCTAATCTATGAAAATAATTCTCACAATAAAGATCAAAAGAAAAATCCTTGTCAAGGTCCTGCAAAAAAGATTTGTTAATAGTTTGGATTGTTTCAAATGATCACCCCTTCCTACAACCAAATGAGTTAGCTAAATTTCAAATCCAAAAGACTTTTTGAAATAGGGGCCTTCGATAAAACGATTTTTCTTTCAAGATAAGCTGCACCAATTTCGTTAGCTAGATCTGAAGATCTTAGCTCAAAGTAAACCATATTTGAAATCTGAATAACAAAATAAAACCCTAAAACTAGATAAAAGACTGAAATGCAAAAAAACTGAATACAGACGCATTTCTGCAAAACAGAAAATCTGCAGGACATAGACGCGATAAAAATGATCACAGACGTGGCTACATCTCACAGATGTGGTTAAAATACCCACAAACGCCCCTGTAATGAGAACCATCAATCTGGGAAAATGAAAATACTAATGGAAACACAGACACGATTTAGAGGCTCACAGACATGGCAGAAAATAAAAAACGCAATCTCAAAATGCACAAACGCGGAAATGTCGAAATATTGTCAGAAATGTCAGATCTGCAACTTCAAAAACACAAAATCTACAACAAAAGATGTTAAATGCAAAAGGGACAAGAGTCCCACCGGGCGTGCCAAAATATTTATGGTAAAATTGGATAACAACAATATTGAAAGACTAAATGAATTCAACCACAAAACCCTAGCCTAACAAAAACAAAGATCCACCATAACATATGCAGATTACCTAAGACAATGCAAATCAAATGAAATCACAAAGATTATACCATCACATGTCCAATAGGGTTTGGATCTCCATTCTTCCTATCTCCATTGATCTTGCTTGATATATCTGCTCTCAAATTTAATATGTGCACAAGAGCTCAACAAAGAAAGGAAATGTGGTTGCAAGTAGGCATAATCGCATATGAAAGTTCGAATGCTAGAGTAGTCGGGTCAGAATGCATATTTTTAGGGTTGATAATGAAGAAGCATCTCCTTATATAGAAGACACTATAAGAAATGGAGGGATAAGATTGAGAGGTGTAAAAGATAAATGGTCGGCTATGATTAGAGGGTAGGTAGAGACAATAAGAAAATAATGAGAGGGTAGATAGTTTAGGAATTAAGAGATGAATGACATGTGTCATGGGTAGAAAAGGTTAATGAATTAATAAAATAAATAAAGATTTTTTAAATTAATAGAAGAAGTGGAATCAATTAAATAAATAAAAGTATTTATTTAATTTAGGAAAATGATAATTTAAATAAATTAATGTATTTATTTAAATGAGAAATAAGGCTAGAAGAGGATAAATGAATTAATTAAATAAATAGATATTTATTCAATTAACAGAAGAATTAGGGTAAAACAATTAAATAAATAAAGATATTTATTTAATTAGACATGACAATTTTAGGTGTCTACACTTGTTATCTTATTAATTTTACCTTTGACTTCCATAGTTGTCACCTTTTGTTGTTGTTGACATGCTATCTATCACTGCATTGCCCCACTTCATTGACAACATATAATTATTTATATATAATTAGCAATCCAGAAACGAGTCAAGACTCCTTGTGGAACCGACATGATTCTTCAAGGATTCGTGACTCCGATGTGGAGCATATCAACACATATTACAAATGCAATACCCACAATAATCTCATCGGGTTTAACATAACAAATAATCAGTCAACCAAACTGCTGTGGTAACATACAATAAATCAGTAATTTGTAAAATGAAAAAATATAATTATTATTGTGAATAATTAGTAACAGAAGATTGTTACTAATTATTCATAATGTTGATTATAATATTGATCATAATATTCAACCTATCAGGCTATATGTGATCAAAATAATAATTAGAGATATATGGATAAATACAAGACAAATTTCTAAGGCCATAAGGCCAATTAGATATTTGGTTTATCCAATCGATCTATCTATTTCAACACTCCCTCTTAGCAAGGGAGGATAATCTTCTATCCTACAACACCTTATTATGATCACAATAGATTGATCTAGAAGAGAGAGAGATATCACCTCAGTGTGCACATAATAGCTTCATCTATTACATGGGAGAAAGATATCACCTCACTGTGATATCAAGAGTTATGGCATATCCACAGATATCATGTCACATGATGTCCACCATAAATATTTTAATGTAATATCCACCATTACGACTTGTCCATGGATATCTACTAGGTCCTTTCCCCTATACAACACATAAACTAAACCTTTTTGAGTGTTCCTATGGTGGAAATTTATAGTCAAAATAAAGCAAAGTGATAAAGGGAAAATACAAATCCTTGTAATCCGTGTTTTCTAACTATTTCAAGGTAGCGGCCTTGATGGACCTACCATTTCTAGTTTCCTTATCCTCTCCTCTTGACTCTTCTCTTGACTCCTATGGTGGAGAGTGGAGAGTGGAAACCATGTTAATATTTCTCTGCAACTTCATGCAACCTACTGTCTTTATTGTAGTGATGTGGTGTTCTTATGTGCCTCAAAAATATTAATTTAACACAGAGAACGACTTTCCAAGATACAAATAGGGGGAATTTAGTAAATCTCTATAAAATTAGTAAAAAAAATCACATATCTATTAAAAAATTAACCAAAAGTTGGGCATAACTACACAATGCTAGTTAATTATTCCCTAAGGTTAATTATTCACTAAAGTGATATTTGAAATACTAAAAAATGTTAACATCTTAGGGGGGAACACAAGACACTATGCAATATTTTCTTTAATAAAAACATTATTAGTTTGTGTGCCCCCACTTTTAAAACCCCTTAATCTCCACCATTTAAAAAAAATAGTCATTTAGAAAGTAGATTCAAACCACTGTAACTCTTATTCTTCTTGCATCTTCAAAATTTGAGTGTATAAATATCTTCAATTTCTCATCCAAGATTAGGCTTTTCCATTTAGATGCAGTTACCCTTGAACAAACTAGTAGATTGTGGCATGGTAGAATCCTCCACCAAGGAAACACCCTCCTAGATCCATAACAAGATAGGATGAGAACTAGAAGACTTAACAATAAAAGGCTCCTCTATTGAGTTCAAACCCACCCCAACACGAAGCAAGTAATCATCTACACTTAATGAAACCCCTTTGAAAGTAAGGATCTCTCCAAACTCAACTAGATTAGCCAACACATAATAACATCAAGAAAAAAATAGAGAGATTAAACAGGAAGAAAAACATCTGAGCATGAGGCATAGTGATCATCAACAACCACCCCCACACAACATCCTTGCAAACACTTTGCACATGAACAAGACAACCCATCCCTAAAAGACTTCCAAGCAAATGACTGCACCAAAAGCAAATAGGAATCCTTTATGAAGACCAAGAATAGCTCCAAGATGAGTATGGGGTGTGGAAGGAGAAAGGGTTGTAAGGGAGAGAAAAAACCTATGCAACCCTAGAGAAGAACCACCCTTGGGAGCAATAATTGCAAAAACTACACCTGAAGAGGTCCCCCGATGCTCATGCACTAGATATTGCTTCTCCAACCAAAGACTTTATAGGATCTCATCCCTATACTCAAATCTCTAACCACAAAGACAATCCTCAACATCTCCATTCTCTTTATCATCACCAGAATCATCCTTACCATACTAATTGCCATTGCCAAGGACTTTAAAAACTCTCTTGCCTATATTATTAACCCCATTCCCGCTCCCCATTGAATCAAACATTTTGATTTTATGAAAGATATAATAAAAATATATTACTTGCTTAAAGAACATTTATCATAAATATCAATAAATTAAAGATATTTCTTACTTATAACAAGAACTTTCTTATATATCCCTGAACACTACTTATTTATTATTATTTATTATTAGACATCAATATTATTACGGAAAATTCAACACCCTTCCATAAAATCAAATACTAGATGTTTTCTAAGGAAGGCGGTCGTCTTATCGGTTGAATTCGCTGGGTTTAATCGTATACAACACAACTAAACCTTTTTGTGTCTTCTTATGCTGGAAATTTATAGTCAAAACAAAGCAAAGCGATAAAGGGAAAATACAAATCCTTGTAATCCGTCATTTCCAAGTCTTTCGAGGCAGCAGCCTTGATGGACCTACTATTTGTAGTTTCCTTATCCTCTCCTCTTGACTCTTCTCTTGACTCCTTATAGGTGATTTCTAAGTCTTTCGAGGCAGCGGCCATTTGTAGTTTCCTCTTTAATAAGTGGAAACCAGGTTAATGTTTCTCTGCAACTTCGTGCAATCTACTGTCTATATTGCAGCGACGTGGCGTTCTTATGTACCTCAAAAATATTAATCTAACACAGAGAACCGCTTTCCAGGATACAAATAGGGGGAATTGAGTAAATCTCTGTACAGGCCAGCATGAAAGAGGTTAATCAGAGGGTCGTGAGGACGGTGACTGCATTTCTGGCTTGCATAATAGTGGTGGGAGTTGTGTACTTTGCTATTGATGAACAACTCCAGGCTTCCTTCACTCAGATTCTCATCAGCTCTTTCCGTTCACAGATGGACGATTATGCAACAGATCCAGATATTGTAAGATATTCTCACCTTTTTAATTCATCAGTAACTACAATAGGTATAACTGACCTTTTTAACAGACTTTTGTCTTTCATTCATTCACTACAATTCTCGCTTGCTGTCATTGTATTTACACCTATTTGCTTAAAAACCGTGCTCAAAAAGCCGTGATTTAGAGCACTGCACTGATTTACAGTTTCCTCTGTTTCTCGCAGCCTCCTTATAATTCATCAGATGTTACCGACGAGCTAAAAGTAAGCCTTTCAAAAGCGGCGAACCAGGAGAAAACCGTTCTAATCACGACTCTGAATGCGGCGTGGGCGCAGAACAATAGCATGGTGGATTTATTCCTGAAAAGTTTCCACATCGGTAACGGAACCGAGGCGTTGTTGAAAAATTTGTTGATTGTTGCCGTAGATGAGAAGGCGCTCAATCGCTGCCGGGAAATTCATCCGCATTGTTATCTGATGAAAACAGAGGGAGTCGATTTCTCGGGAGAAAAGCTTTACATGACTCGAGATTATTTGAAAATGATGTGGAGAAGGCTTCGCTTCTTCGGACAAGTATTGGAGCGAGGATATAACTTCGTTTTCTCGGTAAGTTAGGTTTTCATGTTCGTTGAGGGTTTGGAGGAAATTGTACAGTAAATTTATATCATATTTCCTGATTTTTCATCAGAATAATTCAGATTATATTATTATTATCCAGGATGCTGATATTATGTGGCTTCGAGATCCCTTTACTAAATTCTCATCCAAGGCAGACTTCCAAATAGCATCAGACCGTTATAGAAGGAAAGCAACTAATCTCTCCAATAAGCCCAACGCAGGATTCATGTATGTTCGCTCCAATGAAAAGACAGTTGATTTTTTTAAGTTTTGGTATCGATCCAACAAAGTTTATCCGCGTAAAAATGAGCAACAAGTGTTGAACATACTGAAATGGAAAGAGTTCAGACGCAGGCGACTTAAATTCGAATTCCTTGACACTAAATATTTTGGCGGGTACTGTGAAAGAACGAAAGATGTGAACTTGGTTTGTACCATGCATGCCAACTGTTGCAAAGGCTTGAAGGCGAAGGTTATTG
The DNA here is from genome assembly GCF_030272615.1 of Cryptomeria japonica. Lineage (NCBI taxonomy): Eukaryota > Viridiplantae > Streptophyta > Pinopsida > Cupressales > Cupressaceae > Cryptomeria > Cryptomeria japonica. The sequence goes on from NC_081411.1 coordinate 95,639,031, forward strand.
ATTTGAGAAATACTCTTTCCGACTGGGAGAAATATAAGCAACAAGAAAAGCTAGGTAAAGGCAAGGATGTGCTCTGGACATCTCCAGACGCATGTCAGCATTCCTGGCGCCGATGAAGACTGTTGTAATATTATCATTATCATTCAATTTTCCCAAGATATCTACTCCTAATTCAAAGGAATTGGGGAAAATTTTGAACAATTTATGACTAATTAGCTTGGAATCTGCTGTAGAAGTCGGCACGTTTAGGTAGTTTTGTGGGATTCTCGTGAAAGCGTCCGTAGTTATTTTTGTTAATTTCCATTTTCACATTTTAGAAGATCAAATTAACTACCAACTACCAGATTTAAATACTTGTTTGCATCCAATTTAGACTTTTCATCAGAAATTATTTAGAGCAACACCAATAAGAGATGCATTGTGTCATGTTTCTGTTCATGGTGTGATGTTCTGGGTTAGTACAAAGTTTTAGTCGGAGGAGCATTTAGGACAATTGACGAATCAATAGGGTGTGGCAGACTTACTATAGCATTTTGTATCTTTGTATTGACTTAGGCTTTCCAATTCACCTGAAGATATTGACTTAATTTGACTTTTTAGAAATGTATATTTAAGCAAGCTGTTAACAATTTAGTAGAACTAGGAATATGTGATGACTCTTAACAATAAATGTTTAGTGAAAGCAATTCAACCATATAAGAAGAAAGCATGTGCATATGAATACTATCATATTTCTTGTTAAGTTAATACTAAGGGGTAAAAAAGAGACTTAAACCATATTGAACCAATTTGTAAATACAAAACAATAGTAAACAAAAGGGAAAAGCGTATCAAATTATCCAACTATCTCTAAGAATTTGTTTGAAGCTCTCGCATTTACGAGGTATACAAGATTTAGGAAGGAAGGAGAACTGAAAGACTCAATAAACTTATTGAAGGAGATGCATTCAATAACCATTTTCGGCTTCCTAAGGCCCTCCCATTACTTGGTAATTAGAGTCTGGCATCTCCATGGTCATATTGAACCTTGTTATTCAAATTTTAAGCATTATTTTCACTATCCCACTTTGCAAGTGGGTCTAATATATTGGACTCGAGTATGAAACACAACCCTTTAGATTGTTTCTAGCTTACTCAGGGTTCTTAGAGGCTTTGAAATATCTACCTTATGAATTTTGGGAACATTAACCTAATAAAGCAAGCACCTCAATCTTTTAGTATTAGATAGTTTTTAAAATAAAATAAATGTATATTTATTGAACAAAAATTATGTTTTGTTATTAACCAAAAAATATATTATATTTATTATTTAAATTCTTAACAAGATAATAATTATAAATTAAATTGATTCTTATAACTTCTAATTATAAAATAAAATTTAATTAAAGTAAATTTTAAAGTTAAATCTAAATTACAAAAAGGGATAAATTAAACACAAAGTCAATATATCAAAATCTAAAAATTAATAAAAATTAATAATAAATAATAAGATTGTTTTTTTATAAGATAAGCAGGGAGAGGGCCCTAATCCCTTACATCAAAAGAAAGAGCAAGACGGAAAAGAAACTAAACACTACAAGATCAGTGAGGGGCACCCAACACTGAGACCAACCTGATCAGAGAGGAGAAACGACCCAAAGAAAGCAACAACAAAAGAAAATAGCTAACCGAGAACTAACAACAATTAACACAACAAGCACCCAATCAACATCCATCTATCAATTCTAGTAGACCAGAAGCAATCACGTCTTCCTCCAGCACCTAGCTTGTATTCCATTATATTGACCCCACTTCAGTCAAAATTATTTTATCTAGATTTTGATGGATGGAATCTTTTCTCCAATGTCTTTAGGTTTGAATCTTAAGGCCCTTGTTAGCAATATAATTAGCAACATGGTTTCCTTCTTGGAATATATACTAAACTTTGAGTTGTGAAAAATCCTTAAGAATTTTCAAACTTTCTCTCATTAGGGATCTGATCTCCCATGGGCCTATAATTTATTCTTTTAGTACATCAACTATTGGCTTTGAATATCCTTCCACCACAACCCTGGTAAAACCCAAATCTTTTACAAGCTTTTTTCCCTCCCAAGCAACAGTGGCTTCAACAAACCTGTTAGATTTTATTCCTAAGGACTTAGCAGTGCATTCAATAAGTCTCCCTTTATGGTCTTTGAGAATAGCACCTGCACTAGCTTGTCTAGGGTTATTCTTGGAGAACTTGTCAAAATTACATTTTATCCAATCTTGATCAAGGGGGCTCCAAAGAGTTTCATTCTGCTTGTCTTCTTCTACCAGTTAATATTTGTCATACCTTGAGTAAGACCCCAAATTCATTTAATCCTTATTTCTTGCAGAGTAGGCATGTCTTTAAAGGGCCCAAAGGAAACAACATTGAGATTTTCAATTATTTGATGCTTAATAATATAGTGTTAGTTGTTATGGTTATAAGTGGAGTATATCTTTGAGTTTTTGTATTGCAATATTCATGGCATATGTGGAGTTTGTATCTTTGGAGTTTGGAGATATTATGCTAAAGTTTTTTGATAATGGGTTGTTATCTTTAGGTCTAGTTGACCTTGCCTCATTCTAGGAATCTTTATATATGCATTAGCTAATGAAGTATGGAAAAGGAAGCATGTTGAGATCTTACAGAGGCTCATGTGAGTGTCTTATTTATGTTAGATATCATGTTGGGCTTGGCTAACACACTATTTTGTGTTTATATCCTTCGATATGTGTGTGTGTGTGTGTGTGTGTGTGTGTGTGTGTAGTTCCATGTATTACATGACAATGAAAAAAAGGAGAAAGAGAATAAGTGAGTGAGGGTGATTAAGGAAGTATATGCAAAAGAGACATAGAAGTGGAGATAGCAAAGACGCAGAGTGTGAAGTGTGAGTTGTGGACAATGAAGGAAGATAGTGTTGCAATGGTGTAGTAGTCCTTCACTAGACCTACTGTAGGACAATGGTATAGAGATCTTTAACTAGATCTTCTCTAGGGTTTGCGAATTATGATTCGAGCTTAATCTTGAAACTGACCTCATGCATTTGGAGATGCAATCCTTTTAAGTTCAATCTTTTTTGTTGTTGTAAGCACTCCAACAATTTGTAATCTTTTGTATCTTTGCACTGAGAATTCTAGCAGTGAGTCATTTTTATAATCTAGTAGTGAGCCACCCCTTCTATAAACTCTATATAACCAGTTATATTCTCTTGAGAGCTAACACTCTTCATGGTTTTTCTCATGTGGTTTTTCCATGTATAAAATCTGGTGTTGTCTTGTGACTCTCTTTATTCATGTTTATTTTACATTTTTTGTTTATATATGTTAAGCGTGATTAATGAAGTTTGATATCTCTATGGAAGATTAAAGTTTAGGAAAGTTTTTATATCTATGGGAATATTGATTCACCCACCCCCCTCTAGGTATTCCAGTCCTTTCAACCTAATCAACAATTGGTATCAGATCTTTGGTCCCTTGAAAGCCTAACCACTTGAGGGAGACTTGTGTTGGTTGAATCATGGCACCTATGTGCATGACCAAAGATTTTCAACTGGATGAAGATTTGAAGACAACTCTTGAAGATTTGGAAAGTGTTGAATCAAAGAATGAAGAATTGAAAGAGAATGTGAAGATAGAAAATGAATGTGTGCAAAAGCTGAGAGAGATAATCCAAAAAATCAAGTTGAGGCATAAAGAGGTTAACAATCAGTTGAAGTAGGCAAATGAGACTATTAAATATCTGAATGAGGAGAAAGATAAGATAAAACAATCCCTAAAAGAAACAATAAACAAGAAGCCTAAAGAATTTGAAAAGCTAGAGCAAGAAGTAAAGAATCCGAAGGCAAAAAATAAAGTCCTTGACAATGGTAAGCTCTTTGAAGTATTGATTTGGATGCAACAAGGTCATATGGAGAAGACCGGAGTTGGTTTTCATTCCGACATGAGTTTGGAATATATTGATAAAGAGAAAAACAAAGAAGTCAAAGCTGAAATGGAGAAAAAGGAAAAAGATCAAAGGCAATCTCGGAATTAGAAATCTAATGCAAGAAGACCACCACTTCAACAACCTAATGCTCAAAGATATCCATCATTTAATGGCTATTTTTTTCAATGCAATAATTTTGGACATAAGGTAGTAAATTGTAGAAGTATTCAGTGTTATAGTTGAGAAAGGTTTGGTTATAAAGCAAATCATTGTAGAAGTCATGTTGTGAGTCATAATCTTAATCTGGTTGAAACAAACAAGGTGAGTTAAAACTTGCATGGACGTTGTTATACTTGCAATGACTATGGAAATAATGCTAATCAATGTAGATATAGATCACATCCGGTAAGATCTGAAAGGAAGGTAAGATCTGAAAGGAAGGAACCAATTCTTGGCACTGGATTCTTCCTTCTAAGATTTGATAGTGAGGTGCAAGCAATGGTTTCAAGGATGAAGTTATTAAGGTGGATTTGGACGGGTAGGGTGTGGATCCTACTCTAGTGGTGGTGGCTCGGGGATTGCAATGTTAGGTAGCAACACGTTCTGATTTTAGCCCGGGGATGGTCATGGATTTTTGCTTATTTTGTTTGTTCTAATTTGTGCTCTATTTGGTGTGCTGTCCTATGACCCTTTTTGTTTTGGTAATCAGTGTTTTCGTTTCTCAATAGAACCCTCTATAATTAGTCAAAAAAATCACAATTTAGTCTTTACATTTAGTGGATTTATATATCTATTAACTTGTAGAGCTCACCCTTCAAAACACTGATCATTTACCTATGCAAGAAAACGATATGGATATCGGTCATGAATTGGAAGAAGATACTTCTTGATTTTAGCATGATTTTCTTCTTGATAATGGATACTCTTCCTATCCCCATTCCCTTGGCTCTGTATCTCACCCTGCTACTAGGAAATTAACTCCCTTCACTATTGGTCTCCTTCTTCCCTATCTAGGCATTCTAAGAAAGCGACTGCACAAATGTTGAATTAGCTTGTGGTGATAAGTTTATGAAGGTCATTCAGCCAATGGATATTCTTTTTGAGTATGATTGAGATAACAGTTGCCTGGATATTTTTCCTAGGTCATTGGGTTGGTCAGTCTAGATACTATAAACTGTTCAATTCATTTGGGAAGTAAAAAAAATCAGAATTCTGGGATTTAAAAAAAATTAGTAAAAATTCTATAACTACAGTATATGCTTTTGGAAATGGTGTACCCATTGTAGAATTTTCAGGTTTGAATGCCGATTCCAACCAGCACTTGAATGAAAATAAACGTGTTCATATGGTCCAAGTTAGGAATAATATTCTCATGAGATCCTGCATGTGCATCAATAGGACTTATGTTAGGGCATTCCTACTTTTCTTCAAGGGATACGTGAGAGGCATATTGTGCAAAACAGTAGAACTGGTATTGCCATAAAAGGATCGACAAATATGTAGTACTAGTTAAAAATCTAAGAAGAGCCACATATATAAATGAGGTTAGTGTAATGAACTTGCAAATTTTCCTCTTGTTGATGTAACCACAACCTTTCCAACAATCGTTGTCCTTTTTCTCACCTCCTTTCCTGCAAATTCACAGCCAATCCAGTGAAATCAATTGCAGAGTCAAGAATATATAGGTAATCTTCAGATAGGTAAGCTTAATAATGGATTCAAGTGTGTACTTAAGCACTCATGCAAATGTAAATGCAATCTTTAAATCATAAAGACTTAACATTTATAGTGTAACAAACCTGTAGATTTTCCCGTCGCCGATGACTGAAGTGTAAATGATAACAACCTTGAATGGAACAGAAGAATTGGTTATGGCACCCAAACTGCAAACAATTCTATCTGTTCTAAAGCCAAACTGAAATTGTGGGTTAGACAATTTGCTCAAAGATTTCAAATCTCTTTTCTCAAATACATGCAACTATTACAATATAATATATTTGAATCTTCCTCCAAAACTATTTGTTCCTGCCTTCATGGTGCATTTACCGTGGATGCTCCTTGATTTTCTATTTTTAGATCCACCATTTACTTGAGTAAATGCCCACCTTCAGTTTTCTTCTGATAGATTCCAGTTGGAAAAAAATGAAAATTTCTACCAATAGGTGACAATTTTCTATCCTGGGAAGGTGCCCAGCCAATCTAGCCATTTCAGGAAGACGTTGGAATTCAGCTCCACTACCACCTCATTAAGAATTCGTAATTCTTGCAACAACCAAGTCATGAACACGTTAATATTTATTTAATAGTATTTTTTGTTTTGGTGCAGGAAGGGAGGTGTTAAAATTGCATGTGAGGGTGCATTAAGGGCAGGTTCCCATGTGGCTGCTTAGCTTATTTTGGCTAGCAGTCGCTGCTCAATTTTTTTAGCATTCATTTGTGGAGCTGGTGGTCCCATGAATGTAAAATTTTGCTACTTATAAAATAAGCAGTCATTTTAAATTGCATTATTAAAAGAAATATTTAATTCTAATTGGTCACATAATTTGTGGAGAAAAAATTGGAAACAAATCAAAAGAGGGAAACTGAGCCACATGTCAATCTTCTCAATAAGCAGTTGCTGCTTATTTTTAAGTTTTAAGCAGCTGCTGCTCCACTTAAATAGGAAAAGATTTCAATTTATCCTTTCCTCTTAATTAAAAATTTGTATGGGAACACTCTGACCGCTTAATTTTAAGCAGAAATTGCACTTAAGCAGCCGCATGGGGACATGGCGTAAGCGAGGCGTTACAATTGCAATTACCACGATGGCTTAAGGGAGGCGTAAGGTTTCGAAAGACATGTATTCAAACATCAATTTTTTCTTAAAAGTGCTTTTTGTTTATGGACAAGATGGATACCATTGTAGATCGCACAAAGTTTTAGACAAGATTACACTATATCAACATGTCTATGTATCAAATAATTCCTTTCAAAATACAACTAAATGGGAAATGACATGCGTATTGCAGTATTGCCATTAAAAATATCCTACGCACATTTAAAAGACACAAAATTCTTATCTTGTATTTGTAATACTTATATATTTATGTTTATATATGTTAAGTTACTAAAATTTCAATATAATACTGACCTATATGTGTGTGTGTGTGTGTGTGTGTGTGTGTGTGTTCATTTAAATAGATTTCATAGATAGAAAGTAGATATGAATAGTATGTATATCTTAAATGCATCAATCTAAAAGAATAAAATAGATATTAATTTAAGAATATTAAATTAAATTTTTATATAAATGGATAGGTTCCATGATCTTTGAATCACTAAACATGTTTTTTTATTAATATTAATATTTATGAAATTTTATTTGAATCGATTATATATTACCAAAGAAGTGTAGATTGCAATATGATCTCACTATCTAAACATTTGCACAATGAAAACAATTATAGCTCTTAGATGCCCTAGATTAAAATATGTTAAAAAGAAAATATTTATTTATGAGTGAGATTAGTTCATAGTCATATAATTATATAGAACAATAAAATCATAAGTTTTCTACAACAAAGAATAAAATGAGACAAAATTTAACCTCATTATTGTTAGTTTTATAAGACAACCAAATCAAATCTCAAATATCCCAATTTTCACTACCTCTATCCTATTCAAAGAAGCCAATAGGAGGGGAAATCTTGAAGACTATCTTGTCATTCGATTCCATATTTGAAATAGGTTTATGAATATTTTCCTTTAGACACATGTCTTCTAGTATCATCTCAAAAGTATAACATTGACATCTATTTTTAAATTTTATGTTCTCCTTGACAAATTTGTTCTTTCCTTATTTTGCATGGGCCAAAAATTTTAAAATTTGATCTTTCCTCTTTTTATAATTGTTTGGCTAGTAACATGAAATTATTTGAACTTCTCATTGAAAATCACTAGAGTAAGATTAACCCACATCCAATTCAAAACATGGTGTGTCTCTTCGATGATATAGTAATATACCTCCTCTATCCTTGAAATACATTTTCATTTCATATTTTTTATTAGGACCACAAAAACCTCAATAGTAAAGACAAACAAAGGGATATTCAAATTAATATTTAACCTACTCCAATAAATAAGTAGAATCTAATTCTATGAGAGAGAACTACACCTCTCATGACCATCAATGTTACAAGAAAAATGACACAAGATATTTATGGCAAAACATGATCAAAGAAGAGATACTTAAGATGTTCAACATAATTACAAAAGTAAAATAAATTGTTACGATACCTAAAAATGGACAAATAATGACCAAGCCTCTTGAGTGCAATAAAGAAACAAAGTGATTTCATGTAAAGAAAAATAAACTATAATGACTTTTAAAATCATTTGAACTGGTCAAAGCGAATCCCTACTACAACATTATATTTATTTCTTATTGGTGTTATCCACAATTGTCCAAAAATGTGAACATCAATAGTCTCTACCCTACCTTTTCTTCTATGAACTTATTTTATCAAGTATATAATTATTTGTTAGGAATTGATAGGTAAAGAAATAATGGAAACCACAATTATAATGCAAACTTCGAAGTGTATAAATAAAAGTAAGAAGAATGTAAAAAACAACAACACATAAAATTACGTGGTTCACCCAATATGGGTTACATCCTTAGAGAAACTAGCCATTTTCTTTTCTTTTGTCCAACAACAAGAGTTATCTAGATTTTTAGCAATAACCATTTTTGTATTGCAAACCAAACACCAAAACAATCTACTATTATGTGCTTTTACTAAATCTTGAAGGTGCAAAAAGAGAAGAAGAACAAAAGGCACAAAATGCACCTTGGAGTTTTGGGAATCCGAAATTCCAAAGTGGAAATAGAAGGAACACAAAAGAGGAAACAAAACAAAAAGGGAAAGAAAAAACAAAAAATGGGGGGACTAACATTTCTAAGTAGGGAATGGAGGGGATGGGTATGCAAGGTATAACAAATGGTGACTTTCTAGGAAAACTTGCTCAAGGCATTTTCGAACTTCAAAATCTCAAGTTAACTTGACCTTCAATGATACTATCATCAAAAATAAATTATAAAAGGACATGTATGATCACGAAAAGGGTAAGCAAAAAGTATAGAAATATATGTAAGCAACTTGTAAGTGTGTTCTATGATTAATTACCCCATCTTTTTAACTAGAAGATAGACAAAAGAATTCATGTTCAAGCTCTGTGAATGAAACCAATTTTTATTTCCTACAATGTTATCCTGGGCATAGCTCTACAGCCAAGCAAATGTGTATAGTCCCAACAGAGTTACCTCTGATCCCCATCAAATATTGCTCCTTGTCAACTAGGTGTTCATAGCCTCGATGAAGATACTTGAAACACCCAAACTAGTTGCATTAATAATAATTTTTCCAACCTTCTCTCTTTTTCTTTTTTATTTAGAGAGAGAGTTTTTCTCATAATCTTTATACAACTTTTAAAGCACTTAAGCTCTTAAATTGGTTTGGGGATCACATTGGATAATGAGAAACCACATGATTTCTGATTTTTCATTGGGACATGAATTCTTTCGACATCTTGGAGATTTCATGATGTATTTATGATGCACAAGTGGTTCTAAGTAGTCTAATCAAGTAATTACGTCTTGAATATCCATAACTTAAACCATAGTTAAACCATTATTCTTTATCTTGGATGAATGTAGATAGGAATTTTGAAGACAATAGTAGATAATGAGGTTGTAAAAGGCTAAAAGAAAATAATCCTAAAAATCTTTCGTTATTTATGCAAATAATACTCCTCCCAACATTCAAAACTTAACAAAGTGATTCCTTGAAAGAAACGCAACAAAAAAAAAGGCCAAGAACAAGGAAAAGGAAGAAAGAGAAAATCAAAGAAAGGTAACTAAACTACTCTAATACAATTTAGACCAAACTCTATCCAGATTCATTTAAAATAATGCTTGAGAAATTGACCATTAAAAAACAACATTACATGTTCTCTATTCAAAGAACTTAGTCTAAAGGTATTCTCTCACAAAATATCAGTGACCTGATAAGAACCTAACCACAATCTTTCAAATATATGGTGATCACCCTTCTTTTCCCTGGCTTTGTCTCATAACAAAACCAGGTTAGAGATCCTAAAATATTTCACTTTATCTTTTATCAAACCATCTTTTGACAATATCCTGATGTTTAGCAAAGTTTCGTAAGGTATTAATCCTCTGCTCATCAAGTTTTAATAGATTAAGGATACAAACTTCAACCTGATCTCTCACTTCTAGATTTTTCATAAATTGAAGGATTCAGGTTTTAGGTTAATTGGGAAAATAGAATTTTGACCATATACAAGATAATAAGAGGACATTCCAGGGAATTTTTAACTTAGGTACTATCAGCCCAAAGCGGATATTTCAATTGGTTGTGCCAATCCCTAGGGTTCTTCTCCAACAATTTCTTGATAACATCAAGGAGATTCTTATTAGTGGATTCAACTGCCCCATTCCCCTGTGGATAATAGTTTAAGGAGAACTTGAAAACTACCTTGAATTCATAAGAACATTGCATTAATTGTGTTGAATTAAAGGTTGGGCCATTATCACATACGAAAGAAGAGGACATCCCAAACTTGGTAATAATGTGGTCTTCGAGAAATTTGAGAACCATCTCTATAGTGCCATTCTTGCAAGCTTGAGCTTCAATCCATGTAGTGGAAAGGTCTATGGTGACCAATATAAAATTATACCCTGCAAATGAATTGGGAATAATAACTCCAACAGAATATAGCACCCATTGGGTCAATGCCCTGACTTTGAACACTAGTTGGAGGGGCATGGCCAGATTGCATTCTGTTGTCATAGTTTTCTACTAGGTATGACATTGCCTAATGTTCTCATGAGAATATTTAAATATACTAGACCAATAATAACCAACTTTAAGGATTTGGTGCACCATAGCATCTTTTGATCCATGACATGCGTCATATTTACCATGAAACCCTTCAATCATTTTTGTAGCTTCTTGATAGTCAAGGCACCTAAGATAAATGCCTTGATATTTTTTTCAATATAAAACTGAGCCCTTAATTATGTAATTATCACTCTTCAATATCAAAAGCTCTTCTTTGGATATTAGTCAATCCTTCTAGACACTTATTCTTAAGGAGAATAAAAATCAAATCAACACACCAAGAATCTTATGTGAATGAATCAATTCTATACTATTGGAATTAAATATGAGGGTTATCTGGTGCAATCACATATGACAATATTTGATCTCTCACTAATTTCATTGGTTACATTCCTAGATCAAATTTATAAAAAATTTCCATCCACTAACCATGATGTTCTCTAAGCTCTCTTTGCATCAACAAGGATTTGACTGCCTGGTCAAGTACTACTACATAAATATTTCTTCTTATATCATAATTCTTGAGTTTCCTTTTTGCTCTCACCAAGGTGAATTATTATTTTGTTGAATACCTCGGCAACTGAGAGTGGGGGTGAATCAATTGACAATAAAAATATCTTCTTTTAACTTTATTCATGGATCTAGAATTATTATCAGAACTAATTATAGTAGATATAAAATGAAAATACATGCACAACATAGATGAACACAATGGACACTAGATTTATGTGGAAAACCCAGAAAGGGAAAAACCATAGAGAATGCTAATTCAAATATGAAAACATTGGTTAAGGTGATTTTTATAAAGAGAGGCTCACTGCCAAGCTACTTATTGTGGAAGGGCTCACTGCCCATAAATGCTCACTACAAGAGGGCTCACTACCAAGATAGGCTCACTATTGAAGAAGGAACGAACAAAGAATCCACCACTGTAAACACTGTTGGACTGAGCCTAGTTAACTATTCATAATACAACTTCACACAATGTCTAAATTTATTCAATCTTGCATATCTTCTATTTCAAAACGCATGCTAACTCATCCAAATCAAACTCTCATTTATATTGTCTTTGAAAAATAGAATCCTCATGGTTGGCCAAGACCAAGATCTAAAATAGGTCACAACTAATCATTCCAATGCTAGGAAATAATGGGAAGTAGACTACAATACCACACATCTCATTAAACACATCAACATGCTGCATACATTACCAAAGCTAGACCCATAACATAGTTCATACATTATACCGTTGCCTCATCATTCAGACCAATAAAGTCAACATTAGAAATAATCCAGATTTAAGAAATATCACTAAGGATCATAAGCAACACATTTCCTAAAGAGCTAAGACATCTGGGAAATCCCCAAATGCTCAAGAATCATACATACACACCATATTCCAAAGCTGCTCAATGTACCACATTTGGACCTCATTTGGACCATAAGATTTGACATTAATGTCAACATATAATATAATGCTAACAGTATCCCACTTTATCATTGATTGCAACATCCATCAAGACAATATAATGAATTAAACTCAAACTTTCTCTCATGCTTTCTCTCCCCCTTTGACAACAATGAAAAAGGTGGACAAAAGTCCCCCTAAGAAACTCACTCCAACTCCCCCTAAGAGGAAGTACCCAAGTATCAGTCTAGATAATGATATGCATGTTGTATACTAGACCAATTCATATCAAAATACATATTAGCTCAAATTTGAAAGGGGTAATACCCCTAATTTCTATCATAGATCTTCAAAAGTATCCTTGCACAATGCCTTAGTAAATATATCTACAATCTGCTCCTTTGTAGGTACATACTCAAGCTTTACTTCATTCTCCAACACTTTCTCCTTTAAGAAGTGGGGCTAGATAGATATATGTTTTTTTCTAGAATGTTGTACCACATTCTTTGAATTATTTATTGCACTGGTATTATCACACATGATTGAGATAGGGTCATCAAATTTACACCAATGTCCTTCAAAGTCTATTTTATCCATAAGATATAAGTGCAACATGAGGATGCTACAATATATTCCGCTTCTACTATATATAAAGACACTGAGTCCTATTTATTACTTGACCAAGCAACCAACCGAGAGCCAAGAAAGAATTCTTGTCCACTTGTACTTATTTTGTCATCAAAATTTTTGGCCCAGTCTACATATGTATGTTGGAATTGTGTTGTCATTGATGTCAACCAGTATGGGATGACTACCAGTATGAGAGATGTATGTGCAACACTATCATCGAGGAGTATAGGACGAGATATCATTGATATCTCCTTGTGTTGCAGAATACTGGTAAGGTAAGGAAGAGAATATCATCTAGATGAATCATCACTAGAGTCACCGGTACATAAGTTAGTGCCTAACTTGTGTAGATGAGATGAATGAGTTACTAGTACAGTGCATCACCGGTAAGGAGAGGATGTCAAATGGTAAGTGATGTGTTAACACAGGGAGGATAGTTCAACCAAGTGAGTAGCTGCCAAACGACCAAGCTCATGACAAGTGTACAAGAAGGATGGGAAAGTTTCTTGGATGATGTTTGTGATGAAGAGGTAGAATGTTACCTAAATCATATCAACACCAGAGGAGAAGGATGTACAGGTCACCAGTATGCTGAGAGGTTGCAAAACAATAGGATTCCCACTAGATGAAGATGAAGTCATCATGAGAAGTAATGACTGACAATGAATGTGCCCACACCTAATCACATGTGCCTATTTGAAGATGTGTTTCACAAACAACGAAGTCACATGAGTGCAAGGTTGATAACGGACCGGTTTGAGGGTTTAACTAATAGGGTTAGTAAACCCATAGTGAAGAGGAACCGATAGAGTGTTTGGTCAATGATCCTATTTAGGCTGACATAAAGATCCAAGATGGCTGTTGGTTGACATGGATACCATGTGGAATAAAGGTGGCTAACTTGCATTCAATGGTAGATGGAATGAACACTGACGAGGTAGTTGGTGAGCTGATTGACATTAATGGTAGGTCCCATAATTCATGGGATGTGTTGCAGGATGTTGCAAAGGTTCACGGCTCAAGGTCTAGAGGAAAACTGAGAGCCATCTTAGAGTGATTGACGAGATCGAGACAGATGAAGGAAACCGCAAGACCAATCTTGGTGATTGACCAAGAAATTAGCCGACAGAGAAAAAGGAATATTGCCAAAGATAGAAGTGTGATCAAGAAGGCGCGACAATGGTGGTGATGAGCAAACAACTCTCTGGGCAATCAGATCAGATAAGATCTGATTGGATTTGGTTTACCTTGAGGTTGATGAGGAAAACCTAACCACCTGACATTTGAATTGTCTTTTGGTGGGAAAACGAGGGTATAAGTATGCAAGACAAAGATTGTGTTAAGTGTTGCTACGAAGTGATTGAGTGTTACTTTTGCATGTCAGAGAAAATCAGTCAAGTTCTCATTGAATATCCAAGAAGAGACTGAGTGTGAGGAGGAGAACCAGGTTGAAGTGTTCAATTGGTAGCAGAGCTAGCAATGTTCATACCGGTAGAGCAGAAGTGAAGGAAGTTGTCGAGAAGGCAAACATAGAACCGATAGAGTATAGTAGAGGTAAAGAGAAGAGCAGTAAGGAGGAGATCCCGTAGAGAAGAATAGAGGAGAGGTGAACTAGTAGAGTTTACTGGCAAGAAAAGCACTAGAAGAGTGAATCGGTGCAGTTGAGAAAGCGTCTCACCCACAGAAAAATAATTGTGACTAGAGGTTGAAAAACTCTTTTGTAACTAGGATATTACTTTTGTATTTGAATTATCATTGTGATCACTAAGTTGTATCTTGGTGTAGGGGTTGTAGCTCCTTTGTGATGTAGCCCATAAATTAGTTAGGCGTTCATTCTCCTTGGGTTGGTGCCCTAAACATTGTAACAGAGTTTCATTGTGAGGCTGGATTGGAGTAGTAGACTCTAGCACCATTGCTCACCAAGGTTTTTCGCATCTTGGGTTTTCCTCATACATGTTGGTATTATGTGATGATCCTTTGTGTGTGATTGCATTTTTTATTAAGTCTCCACACTAACCGGTAAGTCTGCATTGTGTTAGATCCCATAACCAGTATACACACACAGGTTAGTTAAAGGGAAAAAGATTAAGAACCACTAATTCACCCCCCTCTCAATGGTGCATTGTGTCTAAAAATTGGTATCAGAGCCTAGGTTCCTTGTTAGACGAGCTTTCTCCAGATTGGGTAGATTATGGCTTAAGGACACAATGGTTTTTTTAGTATCAATCCCTACTCCAGTTTTTGATGACTCAAACTATTCCATTTGGAGTTGTAGAATGAAAGTCTATTTGTCTACCTTAGGTTATGATATCTGGATGTTGATCATACATGATCTCCCTAGCCATGCCAGTCCTCCTCCCAATCTTGAAGTAGAAAGAAGAAGAAGGTGTAATGAAGAAGCCATGAGGGGTATATTTGGTGGATTAACCGGTGATGTTTCCTCACATGTGGATAAGTGTAGATCGATAAAGAGTCTATGGGATAGACTAAAGAAGCTATATAAAAATTGAACCCTGCACCACTAGATCAGTTTGTGAGAGTGAGAAGAACAATACAACAGATACATGTGTAGATAATGAAGGGAGATCCACTAGCAGCCACAACATTAATGAAGAAGGAACCCACCTCTTCAAGGATCAAGAATCTGAAGATGAGGTGCACACATCAGATAGTGATAAGACAAAGGGATCCCAATGATATGATATGTTTGGCAGTGATGATGAAGAAGATGGAGACAAGGCAGATAGATCTAGCCATCAAGATCTATTTGTTAGTGAAGTTGAAGAAGAAGATGAAGAAGAAGAAATAGATCTTGAAGGAGAACTTGTAATTGCTCTCGAGGAGCTCAGTACAGTAAGAAATGATTACAAGTTATTAAAGAATGCTATAGTTGTGGAGCAAAACTTGTTGATAAAGTTCCTTGAAGAATCTTAGAAAAACATCTTAGAGTTGAATTCCCACAAGGAAGACATCAAGGAGTGCCGGTGTGAAGATCTAGCATATAGGCTAGAAGTTAAAAATGAAGAATATCAACAACTGCTTGGAGAAATGGAGGTTCCCCGAAATGACCTTGAGAAATTTAAGGATGAGCTCAAGGTAAGAATTTGGTTTGATGGTAGCAGTGATGCTTTCGACAAAAGTTTGAAGAAGTAAAAGCATTCCAATGACACTGAAGGCTTAAGTAGTGGTGCCAATGAATATCCCCCACAATGACATTTTGTTTGTTTCCTCAAATGGAGAAAACAAGGGCCAAACCTTCACAGCGAGAAATGCTCCCAGAAATAAGGTTGATCTAAATACAACTAGTGAAGACTTGCAAACAAGATTAAAGACTAGTACTGCAAGGAGGAACAATGCAAATCCCAAAGGGAAAGGGAAGATGAGAGAAGACAGCTTCACAAGAAGTAGGAAAATAAGAAAACAACAAAGAGGACCTCCTACTGGTAGAGGACAAAGAAATTCTACCACCCACAGGATAAAGCAAGTGGGGGAAAAGAAGAGACAAAAAGGAAGGGTTGCATCAAATGGACAACCAAGGATCCATACTCAAAGAAGGAGAAATGGAGATACTTGACCGGTAAGATCTCCACATGCATGGTAGAACAATTTTGTAAGTCATATGGCATCCTTTACCAGTTATTGCTTTGCATGTAATGCTTATGGCCCCATAGGGTTGAAGAATGTAGAAAGAGATCTAGAAGGAATAATCTAGGATCTCACAGACATCATGCATATAAGAAAAATGTATCCAAGATTATATACTAGCATGTCCCCTCTCCCGGCTATGCTAGAAAGAATCCATTTGTTGTTTCTAGTAAAGTAAATGTTGAATTTTATAACTACAATGGATCTAGCCATAGAGAGTTTGAATGTGGGAGAGGAACTTGCATTCATATGGAGGCTGGAACAACAACTATGCTTTGTAGAAAAGTGGATATAGAGCATATGGAAGTCAGAGGCCTGCATGGAACCAAAGGAGAAATGTTCTTGCAGGAGCAAGACATCTACCGGTTTCAGCTGCTAATCATAGCAACATGACAAGGAGAAGATGGTCAAACCAATATGTCAAGAGATTTCCCAATCATGAAGTTGGGATGAATGTTGTGTGCTACTATAGCACTACTTCTGTGTGTGATGCAGACTCTTGAAAAGGAAGGGCCCATCTATAGAAGAAGGAAAGATCTGCTCCCATGCCTAAAAATGGGAAGAAGAATAAGACTAAGCAGGTATGGAGGAAGAAGACCATGGACCGACACTATGCATTCAATGCACAGGTGATATCTCCTAAGGCTTAGAGGAGATGTAAGACCTCAGGGGGATTAGTACATTGAATTCATCATTCACCCCCTTAGTGAAGAAGGACACATGTAAGAACAAACTATTGCCCGTATGAAGGAGGAAATTGAGATGATAAGTGTGTGTAGAAGTTCTCTTGAATACACACCTTCAGATCAGTGTTGGATCACTACTATTGTGTCAATATATGATAAGATAACAATTGGAATCAAATAAAAAGTGACACAAAATATCAGGAGTCACTAGAAGATGTTCCAATAGTGATGATGGATCAGTATAGGAAACCGGTATGTGCAAGATGTTACCGACATGAATGCTAAGATGCACTTGCAAATTATGTAAGACAATGAGGTTGGATATCAGTGCAATAGCCCCGACAACATAGAATGTGAAGTTATGTCTAAGGTGGTGTTGATAAAGACCTGAATGACATTTGTTGGCCCCGTGGTTAGTCATGTTGGCATGCATATTTTTGGGCTAACCGGTTTAATTTATGGCATGATGATGTCATTGTATGGCATTGTGAATATCCAAGATCATGTCATAGGCTGTGGTAAAATAATAAAGAAGAAAAATCATCAGATGATCACAGTTGCACAACTCAACTGATATGTGGAATATTGGAGTCCTAGTATTGGACCTGATCGGAGTTAAGGTCTTGAGATGTATGCCTCAGGGGGAGTTCAAGTGGTTATGATGCAAGACCGACATGCTTGAACTTGAAAGTGTAAGTGCACTGATTGCCCAGAGTATAGATGATGGAAGTTATAGTAGGAATACCCAGGAGAGTTTCTTCGTTATGGGTATCTACTTGTCATTTGGCTGGTTGTATTGATAGTATAATCACACTTGATTCTAAATAAATTTAGGATCAAATAGGAGGTGATGTAGTTTGACCAGGCAGGTGAGTGGTATTCACTAAAACATCCTTCTGTAATTGAGCATTTTAGCAAATGGTATCAGATTTGCATGCTCAATGGGTGTTAGTTGATGAGTGAGTCCTCCATCTCAAGTACTGTGACTTGAGAAGATGTAACAATTTGTAATAATTGGTATCAAAGGAGGACAGACACCTGGTAAAGAAAAAGGGTAGAAAGAATTTTTCTAGTGCCCGGTAAATGCAAGGAGGAATGATACCCTGACAGTGCCCTTTGCCATTGTTGTCAAAGGGGGAGAAGGATTTTATATTATGCAACATACTACATATGTGAGAAACCATGGATTATAGAAAGGGGGAGAATGATTATGTAGTATGCCGAATACTACATGTGTTGACATCAATTCCAAAGGGGGAGATTGTTGGCATTGTGTTGTTATTGATGACAACCGGTACAGAATGACTACTGGTATGAGAGATGTATGTGCAACACTATCATGGAGGAGTATAGGATCACATATCTTTGATATCTTCTTGTGTTGCAGAATACGGGTAAGGTAAGGAAGAGAATTCATTCAGAGGTGTGATCACTACAGTCAGCGGTATACAAGTTAGTGCCTAACTTGTGTGGATGAGATGAATGGATTACCGGTATATTGCATCACTGGTAAGGAAAGGATGCCAACTAGTAAGTGATATGGTTACATGGGGAGGATAGTTCAACCAAGTGAGTAGCTGCCAAATGACAAAGCTCATGAATAGTGTACAAGAAGGATGGGCAAGTTGCTTGGATGTTGTTTATGATGAAGAGGCAGAATGTTACCTAAATCACATCAACATCAAAGGAGAATGATGTACAGGTCACCGGTATGCTGAGAGGTTGTAGAACAACGGGACTCCCACCAAGTGAAGATGCAGTCATCATGAGAAGTAATGATTGACAATGAATGTGGCCACACCTAATCACATGCACCTATTTGAAGATGTGTTGCACAAACAGGTATGTCACATGAGTGCAAGGTTGATGATAGACCACTTTGAGGGTTTAACCAGTAGGGTTGGTAAACTGGCAGTGAAGAGGAATCGATAGTGTTTGGTTAGTGATCCTATCTAGATTGACATAAAGATCCAAGATGACAGTTTGCTGACATGGATGCCATGTGGAATCAAGGTGGCAAACTTGCATGCAATGGTATATGGAATGAACACCGATGAGGTAGTTGGTGAGTTGGTTGACATTAATGGTAGATCCCGTAATTCATGGGATGTGTTGCAGGTCATTGCAGAGGTTTATGGCTTGAGGTCTTGAAAACAACCGAGAGACAACTCATAGTGATTGAGGAGATCAAGATAGATGAAGGAAACTGCAAAACCAATCTTGATAATTATCCAAGAAATCAGTTTACAAAGCAAAAGGCACATTGTCAAAGATAGAAGGCGTGATCAAGAAGGCATGACAATGGCGATGATGAGAAAAAAACTCTTTTGGTGATCAGATTAGACAAAGATCTGATTGGATTTAGTTTACCTTGAGGTTGATGAGGAAACCCTAACTGCCTGAGATTTTGATTGGCTTTTGGCATGAAAACGAGGCAATAAATATGCAAGCCAAAGATTGTGTTTAAGTGTTGCTGAAGAAAGGAAGATAATGTTGCTGCAAAGTGATTGAGTGTTACTTCTACATGTGAGAGAAAATCAGTCAAGTGCTCATCAAGTATCTGAGAGGAAACTAAGTGTGAGGAGGATAACCAGGTTGTAGTGATCAACCAGTAGTAGAATCGACAGTGTTCATACCAAAAGAGCAGAAGTGAAGGAAGTTGTAGAGAAGGCAGACATAGAACCGACAGAGTATAGTACTAGTAAAGAGTAGAACAGTGAGGAGGAGATCTAGTAGATCATAACATAAGAGAGGTGAACCAATAGAGTTACCAGCAAGAAAAGCAACAGATGAGAGTAGCAGAAGAATGAACCGATGTAGTTGAGAAAGCATCTCACCGATAGAAATAAATTATTAGTAGAGGTTGCAAAGCTCTTTTGTAACCAAGATATTACTTTTGTATTTGAATGATCATTATGATCACTGAGTTGTAGCTCGGTTCAGGGGTTGTAGCTCCTTTGGTTTGTAGCCCATAAATCAGTTAGGGGTTGGTGCTCCTTGGGTTGGTGTCCTAAATTAGGGGTTGTAGCTACTTGGGTTGGTGCCCTAAACATTGTAACATAGTTTCATTGTGAGGCTAGATTGGAGCAGTAGACTCTAGCAGCATTTCTCACTATGTTTTTTCCCATATTGGGTTTTCCTCATACATGTTGGTGTTATGTGATGATCCTTTTTGTGTGATTGCATTTGTGATTAAGTCTCCACACTAACTGGTAAGTTTGTATTGTGTTAGATCCTATAACTAATATACACACATAAGTTAGTTAAAGGGAAAAATATTGAGAACTATCGATTCACCCCCCTCTTAGTGGTGCATCGTGTCTAACACTGTATAAGCTACCAGGGAAAATATGAGTTCTTGGGACACCATAAACTAAATTCTTTTGTACCTTTTAGATATCTAAAAATACTTTTTACTGCCACAACAAGTGATTCTTTTGGTTCTTGTTGAATTTTTGCTATCAAGAAAACAACATACATAGTATCTTGTCTAGTAGCAATTAGATATTATAGTCCTCCAATCATAGACCTATATGTACTTGCATCTACTTTAGGATATTTATCATCTTTGGTTAATTTTAATCTGGTAGTCATAGGTGTACATACTAGTTTGGAATTCTCCAAGACAAACTTCTTGAACAACTCTTTGATGTAATTAGACAGAGAAATGAAAATTCCTTTATCATTTTGATTAACTTGCAGATCAAGGAAGAAATTTAACTCACCAATCATGGACATCTCAAATTCTTTTTGCATCTGATTTACAAGTTTTCTACACATATCTTCATTTCCTCCAAAGATCATATCATCAACATACACCATGACAATTAGATTTTTACCTGAACCAATTTTAAAATAAAAATTATTGTCAGTTGAACCTTTCTAAAATCCTTGATCAATTAGGTACTTGTCTCACCTTCCAAAGCAAGCTCTAGGGGATTATTGTAGTCCATACAGGGCCTTCTTCAATCTAAAAATAATGTTTGGATAATATTTTAACTTGAAACCTTTTAGTTGTTGAATGTAAACCTCTTCTTTAAAGTATCCATTAAAAAATATTGATTTTACATCCATCTGATAAACCTTGAATTCCTTAATTGTTGCAAATGCCAAAAACATATCGATTGCATCCAATTGAGCAACATCAAATTCAAGGCCTTCAATCTGAGTATAGGTCTTCCAAACCAGTATTTCCTTGTTTCGTCCAACCTTTCCATCTTCATCTAGCTTATTTCAGAATACATATTTTGTTCCAATCACATTCTTGTCTTTCGCTTTGTTGACTAATTCCCAAGTCTTATTCTTCTCTATCCGATTCAACTCTTCTTTCATTTCCTTCATCCAATTCTTATAATTACAAGCTTCTTCTACTATTCTTGGATTATTTTTTGATAGTAATCATAACAAAACTTACTTTTGAGTTGCCTTGCTTCTTGTGATGATACCCTTTTTCTTATCTCCAATAAATTGATCTTCTAAATGATTCTTCTAAACATACCTTGGAGTCTTAAATATAGATGCCAGAGCATCTTAACTACTCTTATCTTTTCCTTTGATTTTCTCCTCTTTTTGGTTCTTTCCAGACTCATCACATTCATATCCTACTACTATTTCTGAGTCTTTTGTAGTTTTTCCATCAACTCTCATATTTGAACTTTCAATGACCTTATTCAGCCTTTTGTTGTAACACTGGCATGCTTTTCTCTTTGTTGAATAGCCTATGAATATCCCTTCATCTACTCTACTCTCAAACTTCCGAATATTATCTTCATCTACTCTGATATAACACTTCCTTCCAAACATTTTGAAATACTTTACTGTCAGAGTTTTACCATGCCAAAGCTCATAAGATGTCTTTCCATATTTTCTTCGATACAAAATTCTATTAAGAGTGTATACTGCTATGTCAATTGCTTCTCTCCAATAGAGTTCTAGTAGCTCTGCTCCTTTTATCATTGATCTATCTACCTCTTGTATAGTCTTGTTCATCCTTACCACAACACCATTCTATTGTGGTGTCTGGGGGGCAGAAAACTGTCTTTTAATACTATGTTTCTCACATAAATAATTGAACTCATTAGAAGTAAACTCTTTTCCTCTGTCAAAACTTAAGAACTTGGTTTTTATATCAATCTCATTTTTAACTTTCACATTGAATATTTTGAATTTCTCTAAGTCCCCAGAATTCTCTCTTAGAAATGCAACCTAAGTCATCCTAGAATAATCATCAATCAATAACATGAAATATACCTTTCACCTTGCAAGATCCTTCCTCTAGTCGGACCACATAGATCTATGTGAACCAAATCCAGTAATATGATGGATGAATACTCTTTTCCTCTAAATGTGCTCTTTGTCTACTTTCCTGCTTGACATTCCCTGCACATGTTGTTCTTTGGTTTAGTCATTCATGGTAAGTCTCTCATTGCACTCCATGAAATAATCTACACAAGACTATCAAATTAGATATGATACATCCTTGGTGCCATATCCAACTATCATCAAGATGAGATAACAAACAGTGTCTTGGAGCTCCTTCTAGCTGATACATGTTTCCATTTATCCTTCTTCCAGCTGCAATAACATTTTCAGACTCCTTCTGGATCTCACATCCATTATCCTAAGAAGCAACATTATAACCACTTTCAAACATCTGTCCAACACATCAAAAGATTAAGATGTAAAATCTTCATAATAAACATTATCAGTTTTATGTTTTCGATCAGAAGTAATTGAACCAATTCCAACAATTTGAGTTGTTTGATCATCTACGAACCTAATAGAACCTCCATCACATGTTTCAAATTTTATGAATTTTCTTTTATCATGAGTAATATGATTTGAACATCCACTATCAATCAACCATTCATTTTTATCTCTTCTAGCATGAAATGTAGTAACAATAATTTTAGAAATGTCAAACCTAGGAACCTTCTTTTCTACCAAAAATAGACAAACACCTTCTTCATAATATGTTTCATCATCTAAAATTCTACCATCATTTTTAACATAATAGGCTTTCTTATTAAAATTTCCCTAATTTTCTTTAAATTGTTGTCTTGTTCCTCTTTTTGGGCATCTAGTTTCTATATTCAACCAATCTTTCCACATCTAAAGCCTTTAAAAGGTAACATACTTTGTACTTATTAGTGCATTTCTTTAGTTTCCTTAAAAAAATTTCTTCCAAATAATTCAACCTCTCATCATTATCCATACCATCTTCTGATGCCTTGAATATTATCTCAGACTTGTCCTTTTCTTTTCCAAACTTAATTCAAATATGGTCAAAGTACCAAAATCCTATTCTCTAGTGATCTTCTTTAGATCATAGGTTTCTTCAATGGCTGAGATCTTGTCATTGTAACTCACTAGAAGAATAATTAGGATTTTGTCAATTACATCTTCATCATTTAGAGTTCCTTTGAGCTCTTTGATCTCATTCACTATACTATCAACCTTCTCAAAATAGCTTACCACATCTTCTCCTTCTTCCATCTTCAAGTTCTCATACCTTCACTTAGTTGTTAGCCTCTTTGTCAGCTTGACTCTCTCATTTTTGTTCATAGATATCTTTTAGCTTCTGCCAGACCTCATAAGAAGTATTTAAAAAAGTAACTTTTCTCAATTCATTATTTGATAAAGCACTAAAGATACATACCTTTCCTTTTCATTATCTTCATAAGATTGAATCTCATCTAGAGTAGTTAGACCATTCTCTAGTTGAACATACTTAATCTTCATAGCCCACCAAGTGTTATAACCCAAAGATACCAGATAGCCTCTTATCTTAACTTTCTAATAACAATAATTGTATCCTTCAAAGATAGGAATAGATAATTTGTGTGTCATTGGATCAGGATCTACCTCAAGTGATTAAGCTTTATATCAAGGAACCAAATGTTTGATGCAAATTGTTGAATATCTAGGAAACTGAGAAGGGGAGTGAATTAGTTGACGATAAAAAACTCTTATTTTAACTTTATTCACCGATCTAGAATTATTATCTCAATTAATTATATCATATATAACATGAAAACATATGCACAACACAGATCAACACAATAGACACAAGATTTATGTGGAAAACCCAAAAATGGAAAAACCATGGAGAATGTTTATTCTCAATATGAAAACACCGATTAAGGTGACACTGGTTAAAGTGATTTTTACAAAGAGTGGATCACTACCAAGATGCTCACTATAGAAGGGCTCATTGCCTAGAAATGATCACTATAGAAGGGCTCACTACCTAGATAGGTTGACTGCTGAAGAAACAAAGATAGAACATACAATCCACCACTCTAAACACTACTGGACTAATTTTAGTTAACCATTCACAATACTTCACACAATGACTATATTTATTCAATCTTGCATATCTTCTATTCCAGAAGCCATGTTAATTCATCCAAATCAAACTCTCATATATACTATCTCCAAAAAAATATAATCCTCAAAGTCAACCAAGACCAAGATCTAAAATAGGTCACAACTAATCATTCTGATGGTGGGAAGGAATGAGAAGTAGAACACAATACCATGTATCTCATTGAACACATCAACATGACACATGCACTACCAAATCTAGACCCAAAAAATAATTCATATATTATACTATTGTCTCATCATCCAAAATAATATGGACCGAAGAAATAGTACTGAGTATCATAAGCAGCATGTTTCTCGAAGATCCAGGACATCTAGGAAATCCCTAAATTATCAATGATCAAACGTACACACCATTTTCCAAAGCTTCTCAACATACCATATCCTGACCTAATTCAAACCATAGGATTTGACATCAATGTCAACATATGACATAATTCTAACATGTTTCTACAAGGAAAAGTACCTTTCTTCTGTATTCTTGAATGGAGAACTAATAAATGCAATTGGTTTATCATCCCAATCTTATCTCTATGTCAGGATAACATCATAGGAATGCAAAGATGACAAAGAGTAAATGTAGAATGGTATTGTGTAATTTGGACTAGTTAGTGCCAGGCCTTCAGTAATAGACTTCTTAATTTGGGTGAATTATTCTATCTTTTGTACTCTACTCAATTTTGGCATCTTTCTTCATCATCTCATTTAATGGATTCACTATTTTAGAAAATACAGTAATGAAATTTATAACAAAATTAATCTCTCCAAATAAAGATCTCATTTATTTTTTATTTCTTAGCATCTAGAGTTTCAACGGTACTTCAACCCTATCAGGATTAATTGATATCCACTTTTTTGATATGACATGGCCTAACAATTTCCCTTCTAACATGCCAAACACACATTTCTTAGGATTGAGGGATATCCCATATTTTTCAACACCTTTCCAATATTTTGTGCTAATGATTGGGATGGCCTTCATGCCTCTTAGAGAACATAGTGAGGTCATCCATGTATATAATTATACATTTTCCAGTCAATTCCTTAGAATCTATGTCCATTTCTCTTTGAAAAGTTGAACCGACATTTAATAACCCAAACAAAATCTACTTGTATGCAAAACTACCCCACTTGGTGGTGATTGTTGTCTTCATATAGTCTTCATAGTTGACCAACACTTGGTTATATCCAAAATACCCATGAAGGAAAGACATCACCTGTGACCCATTCACAATTTTTAATAATTAATCTAAGGATGAAAATAGGTAATTATCTTTCTCAGATGCCTTGTTAAGGTTATGGAAATATACACATATCTTGATCTCTCCCTTTTTATTTCATACTAGTACCAAGTTTTCTTGAATACGAGATAGGAAAGATAATTTTATTCGTGACTAGCTTATGAACTTCCTTGAAGATGAGAGGTTCTATGAGAGGATTTATCAGACGTTATTTCTATCTGAAAGGCTTTGTGTTGGGTTTTAAAGTAATTGTAAGTTTGATTATACAAGTGTCAAAATTATTCAAATCTTCATAACCTTAGACTATGACATCTATGTACTCCTTCTCAATCTTTATAATTTTCTCTCTCATCTTGAGTACATTTTTTTCTAGTGAAAACCATCTTTTCTTAACCATTCTAGCCAATATTGTATAGCTCATATGTCCCAGCCTCAGAATCGATAGTCAACTTGTTCTTTACTCTGGAGTGAGAATCAAAGAAACATTCGAGGGTAACCATCCCCTTCATAATGGAAATTAAGGAGAGGTTCGTAATACCCTAAGTTTCCTCCTCACAAACAAATTTTTCTTTATCATCTTCATAAATAATTTGGTCTTCAAAGGTGCCTAGATTAGCAAGAAAAGACAAGATATGTTTATCATCTTTGAAGACTTGGAAATGAGCAATGTTGTAATTTAAAAATGGCATCAATAATATCTCTATAGAGAATCTCTTCAATGAGGACTCACTTATTGGTTCCAACATAATTGCATCCATAGCCAATGCATTTGGTATAACATTCCTCTTTTGGGGTACGAGTTGAATATCAAAGTTGTCAAAATCCTCAATCAATTTTGTATGCTGCTAGTCTCTTATCATGACATGCATACTATCTTCTCACCTATTTTACTACCATCTATGAATCTCCCTGCACCTTCAAACACTTTTCTCCTTTCTTGAGGGCTAAGAGGATTCCTCTGATCATGGCTTCATGCCTAGTCATATTATTGGTACAAGAAAACTACAATTATTATGAGGTTAAAAAAGCCTTACCTTTGGAATTGGTTAAATCAACTCTAGCTCCACTTCCTTGCTTAGACCTTTATCCATTAAACCTTAGGAGCCATATTTTACCCTTAGCTTTCTCAACATTTTTCCTCTTAGATACAGTATCTTTATAATCTTGAAGCCCTCCAACTACTTTCTCTTGCCTTTTCAAAGGACTCTTCACTATGGGGGAGATGATTGATTCGGTCGATGGTGGTACTAGAGACTATACGAGATCATATTCTTTTCTAATTTCCATTAGTTTAGGGATCTCTTCTCTAGTCTCTTCTTTTGACTCGCAACTTTTAGGATATTGGGAGCTTCCTTGGGTTTAGGATTCTCATAACTAGAAACATGAATGGTTTTGACTTGATTATGTTCTTTGTTCTTCAAGGATGCATCTTTAAAATGGATAGCATTAAGGAAATTACTAATTATTCCATCCTCTTGTGCCAAAGTATCTTTATGTGTAAGACAAACTTTAGGAGAAGGACAAACATTATTCATTAATTCTTCATCTCTAGTGGGAAATCCACTGAAATGAAAAGAGGGAATGATATCACAAGGAAAGGTAGCTACAATATTATCCCCTTGCACAAAATGATCCTTATGGCGGGAGTACATTTTAGGATAAGTGTCATTCTTGAAAAATTCATCCTTAGGAGGGAGATTTTTGAAAGAAGTGCTCATAACCTCTTCCTACACCAATATGCTTTCATTGGAAGGACCAAATTTGGGAGAGGGTAAATCAATGTCCATCAACACTTCTTCTCTAGGAGAAGTATCATGTATGGAAGATAAAGTAACATTAAGGAAGGTGTTTATGATTTCATCCTCTTGCTCTAAGATACTCTCAAGGGAGAGGCATTTTTTAAGAGAAAGATCAACATAAATTTTGAAAATTTCATCCTTAAGGGGAAGAGTTATAGAAGAAGTGTTAATAATATTTTCTTGCACCAAATTATCCTCATGAATAAGAGAATGTTTAGGAAAATAATTGTCATGGTTCATGAGGGCCTCATTTCTAAAAGGTAAAGCTTGATAAAGAGGATTGTCAACCACATCAACTTATTTTATCACAAAATCTTCTTCATAAATGGGATTCATCAAAGGTAAAGGTTCATAAAGAGGATTGTCAAGCATGATAGTATCCTTATGAATTGTTGGAGATTTAGAGGATGATTTAGAGATAAGGATGAAGTTATCAAGAGTTTCATCTGTCATCTCAAAGTCATCAAAAGTCAATGGCTTACACATTATGTTGATTAACATTTGGAAAAAGGATGGTTTAGAAGACTTAGGATAAAGGAAACCATCAAGAGCCTCCTCAAGATATTCTCTACTATATACTTTTTTGAAAGGATAGTCATTATAAGAAAATGGATTGTCAAAGTCACGATAGTCTTGCTAAGAATCATTTGACATTTTTCAAAATAAATGCTAACTATTGCAACGAAATGAGGTAAAGCATGCAAATACACAAATTCACAAAACACGATTTTTTTTTGTAATTTTTATGTTGATTTATTTTTTTATATAATTTTATTTAAACTATGAAATGAATGTATCTAAATATGAAAACAAACTTGGAAAATTTTGTAGCCCACAAGTTAATTTTAGAATTATAAATTAGGGTTTTTGTGAATTCAATCTCTAAATTTATGTAATTCAATTAGAAATTCAATCTATGAGTGAGAATTTGAAAGCTAACATGCATAATAATCAGATTTGAATATGAAAAATTAGAATTAAGAATGAAAGATATTGGGTTCACCAAAATGTAATAGCGTAATTTCGAACTAGGGTTTCATCAAGTAGGATAAGGCCACCAATTAGCCAAATTGACCAATACATCAAAAGGAGGCTGAACCCTCAATAGACCCAACCTCAATTATATTAAGGAGAGAGTTGAATGCTAATTGAGGTCCTATTTCAACATTTATTTGAATTTAAGTTGTGTTTGAATTAGGTTTTTAATTTCAAGTAGTAAATCTATAACAAACAATGAGAAATTTAAATGAAATGATGAAAACAGAGTGTTGCTGAAATCAAACAGAGTTGCAAAATAAGATCTGAGAAAGAGAAGAGGATTAGAGCTTGTACCTAGAAGTTGAGGAAAAATTGTTTGGATCAAGGCACTAGGCATCCTGGTCCTAGCCGAACTAAGATGAAACGCCCTAGTCCTCTATGAGTTCCCTAGTTCCTCTAAAACGTTGTAGTCTTGAGGTGTCTCTAGAACTTCTGCAAAAGGTAGTTCACCTCCAGTAATCTCTACCAGAGACAAAGTTAATGAATTGGACACTTCTAATGAAATTAAGACTATAGATACAGATGAAGAAGTCATGTCCAAACTAGAAAGCCATCAGGCAAAGGAGTCTAGTGTACAAGTGTCCATAATAAAAACCAACTCCAGTTCTCCAAAATACGTATGAAAAAATATATTATTTGTGCCATTGATTTCTCCAATGTAGATCTAGTTCAGAAGCTTGAAATTGGAGAAGCATTTATATCTTTTGCAAGACAGGATTTTGGAAGAAAGATAAGATCATTGAAGATCTCCTCTTATCCCTTCCTGTTGTTGTCCCTAAATGTCAATTACATCCGGACACCTCTTCTATAGAAAAATGCAAAATATTGATCAACTCTTTGAGTGGTCATTTAAAGAAGATAAGAGAAAAATATGAAAAGGAAAAGGCCAATAATAAGGAAAAGCTTCTACAAGAGTTTAAGGCCAAATGTGAATTTGCACATCTCTACCTCTCTCAACTAATCTCATAGTGCCAATATTACCTAGATAACAGTAACATATTGTTTTCTTTCATTCTTCAATGCTCAAATGCCACTAAAAGTATTAAGGATTAAATGAAAATCATTGGAGATAAAATCCAGTAGTCTCAACAGAACTTCAAACTGTGAAAAGACTTATCTGGCTCTGAAAGATAAAAGATTGAAGATCTTCATAGAAAGTACTATGAGCTAAAACAACAAAGGGATAATATCATTCTTCCCTTAAGAAAATTGAGATATTTGAGAAATGAAAGTATCTCTCTTTTTGAATCATGCTTTGTCTCATGCCTCCTAGTTCACTTATTCTTATCTCAACTCCATCATTGAAGCAGAATGGGTAGAAGCATCCTTGTTAGCACATGTTGAACTTTTGTAAGATGATTTTGTAAGATGCTCTTGTATCATGTGAAATGTGTATGATTATTGAAAGACAACTAGTTTGCATACTACATGCGAAGAATACTGTGAATGTGCATTATGAGTAAATCTGGTATAGTGAATAAAGAAGAACAACTTGTTTACTCGAAAGGAACTGTAATCTATGCATGTGATAGATGCAACTACAACAGTTCAATATTGTGTAACTCATGTTTGAGCTGTAAGCCATCTTTTGTTCAGGATAGTGAGTCCAAACCAGCAGTGAGCCAAACCGACAATGAGCCAACACCCTTTCTACTGTGTAACTAGTTGCATATTACTCTATTCCTAAGAGAATCTTCACTCTGTGGTTTTTCCCATATTGGGTTTTGCACGTACAAAAATTTGGTGTTATGTTTTATATCTCTTTTATTTACTACAATTAGATTATGTCACTAGTACATTCGGGGCTAATTTTTGATAGCCTATCATCGGAATTTTGACTACTTTTCATCGGACTGTCGACAAATGAAGTCATCGAAAAATTGTCATCGGACTTCCTGATGATGCCATTTAATGTCAGAATTTTGATGACATCGTCAACTCTTTCGATGACAACCATGATTGCTCCTTCGGACAAAAATGTCATTGGATGGATGTTAGAATTTCGATGCCTCCCCACAAATATGCATCAATGAGCATCCAACAAGAAAGTGTCTTTGCACATACAACATCCTCATCAGATTTTTCTTTAGTTGGCGTTAGAATTCCAACGGCTTCCAAAAACTTTGTACCGATGAGGATGTTGTTGGTCTGACAGTTCGGCCGTCGGTGCAAATGCTAGTTGCCATTGAAATTGTGACAGTTATTTATTTTTAAAAAAAAGGAATACACATATGAGGGGCACTGGTTTCAAGCTAATATAAGGGGCACCATAGTTGAGATGGTCCAACTGCTAAGAGGACTATATGAATCACTAGTATTGGTAAACCTATTAAAAGTGGTATCAAAGGGAGAAGCTCTGGTGTTGATAGGGAATTAGCTAACCCAAATACAAGAAGATCACCAATGGAAGAAGAGCAACCCAATCAAGGAGATGAAATGACAAGACTTCATGATAAATACAATGCCCCAAGTGCTGGTATATGAAGAGACACTTCATTTAAAAAATAGTTTGAGATGAAGACAAGGAATGGGCATAGGAGGAGAATATGTGATGAGCAGCCTCAAAATGACATTCAACACTACTTTGGAAAGATCACCATTCCCACCTTTATTGTATCTGATAGCTCTTCAGCAAGATCTTGGTTGGAAAAATTGGACACATGTTTCCTTTTGAATTATAAGTTTGAATAAGAGGAAATCAAGTTTTCCAACTTGCATCTTGAGGGGATGACTCACAAATGGTGGTATCATGGCATGATGGCCCAAGGGAAAGATTCAATCACTACCTTAGAAGATTTCAATGAGACATTGATCAAGCGATTTGATAGAAAGGATAGAAAAATTCATTTCAAAAAGCTAGCACAACTGAATCAAGAGGGCATAGATAAATAGAGAATACATAAGATGTTGAAGGAGTGGTGAGACTAAACTAAACTTAGAATTGAAAAACCTAAGGGCCATGCCTAGTTTCTCGAGGGCTCATCACAGATGGCCTTGCCTATGTGAAGGGGTAGAGACTTCATAGTTCTTGAAACCATTTCAAACCCATATAACATGATGGTATATAAAGGAGAGGGTATGCAACCCTTTCTAGGACCCCTTTACCCTAGACAGTTTTCTCGTCGGCTACCACCCACTTAGGTGAAATAGAGACGATGACCTAGCTAAAACAAAAGGTCCATGTATAACCCATTAGCTAATGTTGATTGTAAAATAGTGATAAAAGTAAAACCAATCTATATGATTCATCAATGGATTATCTCTACCACACTTATGTGATCTCCCAAGAGTTATAAACATAATGTTGATTCTTACAAATCTCATGATAAGAATGACTCTTAAATCATACAATTTTCAAGTGATATAATGTACATGATTATGCTCATATCTATAAAACATGATCATTAACCAATACTAGTTACCCCTAATGAATACCCCGCTCAATTTGCATCATGACATCATATAATAATGTTGATAATCAGAACAAGATCAATATAATATACCTAAATTTAACATCATTTCAATCATCTAGTAGGAAGAAATGGTCCTAAAACCATCATAATAAATCAACATATGACATTACGAATCTTCTACTTAGGAACCTCGAGAAGAATGACAATTATTAAGAATCTCAAACTTGGAATCTTTGAATATGGACCTAATGGCTCCAAATTCCCCTTTTCTTTGAAATCTTTGAATATGGACTTGAATGCTACACCAACACCAAACAAAACTCTCAATGTACCCACCCCTAAAACTCATAGCTGTTGTCACCTCATGAAACGTTATGATTGCAAGATAAGCATAGCATGGGTTTGTTAAAAAGGCTTTAGAATCTTTCAAGAAAATGTGATTGGCATGGTGAAACCCTTGTGAGAAAAAAAACACACCAAAGAGAACAATTCTTGTGTTATTCCTTCAAATGGGTTACAAAAATACTTCTCTCTAAATTCCTCTAGCACTTTATTACTTCTACAACCTACAAAACAACATGTCTAACCTCCTAGACCAAGATCCAATTCACAAAATAAAAAAAGGTGAAAACATGGGATGGTTTTGTAAAACATTTTATAAGCCCAAATTCATATCTCACTAGTGCAAAAGGTATGCATTTTGATTTCACACTATAGAATGGTTTCTCAACTTTTCTATTATGTTTGTCACTTGAGGATAGGCGAATGGGGAGATTGTTAAATTTATTTGTTGAAGGGTTTAGGGGAACTCTATGAATCACAAAACAATTTCTTATCACTAATGAGATTTGTGGTATTTTTTTCTTTATTGATAGGTAGAAATAGTTATAGCTTCTATCATTAAAACTTCCAAAACACTTTTGTTTTTGCTAATTCACATTGTTTGATGGTGCAGGAGCACCCTAGGGATCTAGGTTTGGCTGAAACGGTCAAAATTTGAGAATTTTTTTTTGTGTGCTATTTCATGTAAATAAGGCTATTTGAGGCCATTATGATGTATTTGGACCTAATTGGGAAATTTTGACGTCCATTGGGCAAAAATTGTAAAAATTGTAAAAAGTTGTCATTATTGTCATGACAACTTTTTAAAATTTGGTTGGGAGGTTGTTTTTTTGTGGTTTGAGATCATAACCCACTTGGATCGGAATAAATATTCCTTTTTCACACCACCCAATTTTGTCTTCTTGATTTTTAAATTTTTTACTAAATGAAGTTGGAGATTTTTGTTTATACAAAAATGTTTCAGTCTAATTCTCATTATTTTTAATTGTTAAATTCATCACATTTTCATTAGAAGTTGATTGGATATGGTAGAGAAGTGAATTACCTCATTTCATCTTTTTTAGGATTGAGATCCATTGAAATTTGAAGAAGATATCATTATTTTTCCCAAAACTATCAAAATCCTCACTATGGTTTCCAATGAGTGGGAAAAAAATGTATTTTTGGTCTTTTCACTGTTAAAAACTCACACCACTAGTTGGAAAGGCTATTGTAAATATGTATTTTTATTGGTTTTATATTCATCATGTATTCTATATTTGATTTATTGCTTTGATATTCATCATGTATCGGGCCTTTGCGATAGCAACATAGAGAAAGTGGAATATAAGATAGGTGACAGTGAAGTGCCTTCGATGGAATGTTGGAAGAGATATGTGGGACCCATGCACACCCCATAGAAGCATTTATAATCCATAAAAGGTTCCATAGACCAAATATTAATGACTATCCTAAGGGTACCAATTGTCACAATCACAATTTTACCAGTGATACTGCCTACTCAAATAAGTTGTGTTTGGAAACCCCCGATGTGGATATGTAATGGTAATGAAATGTCCTAAGAGTAGCCCTTACACCAGTATGCACAAACCTTGGTGTCACAACGATTTTTGTGTGGCCTTAGGTCAATGGTGATTGACTGTTATAATTAGGACAATGATCTCAAACACAATTTACGGTGTTTAAAACTCTAATGTCCCAATATACTTGTATATATTTTCACAAAACAATGAACAAACCAACCATAACTATTAATAATATTTCCCCATAAAATGTATGCAAAACGTATCATCATTGATAGGATAACTGACTTGCATTTAGTAAGAGACCTCAATGACTGGAGTTTCATGCTGAAAAGAGTACTTGCAATAAAGATATTGAAATCAATGAGACATTATGTATTCAAAAATCCACAAGGAAGATCTAATATTTATGAATGAAATTGCAAATCAATCTAAGTTACATGTTTGATATCTTACTTATATCATGGAAACATAAAATGTATATATGCACTCAACATACCTCTTTGCTTGTTTATTTGAGAATGTTGCTAGGAATTAATAGGTGAATGACACATTGATCTACATAGGAATCACTTGTACTTTCCTGATACTTTCATCCCTTGGTCAAGGCCACATACCCCCTAACACTTGAAGATTGTTTCCACCCTCTTGATTACTTGTAGTCCATGCTCAAATCACACTAAATCACAATAGTTAGTACAAAATAGTGACCATAGCCAAGGAAGCCAAAATTTACTCATACTCAACATAATAAGAAATAAATAAACCATTTGGATCATTATTTAGAACATAACCTCTTTTCACATCATGGAAGGCCAAAATTACAAGGATCACGCTTCTTGAAAGGAGCCATTATTCAAATCCACCAAACTATCAACAAGAGTAGAAGCTATTAGATTCATACAATTTTAGGACATATAAAGAGTCACCTTAAAAAACCCACACTAATTGCAAAAGATCAAAAGATTTCCTAAAACAAAAGTACAATATAACATGAGGATTGTGATAGACTATCAAATAGAAGAATGATCTCCTTATCCTTTACTACTCCCAAAATATTAATTATCATATAGAAATTATATATTAAAAAAAATTTAACAAAAATATAATGTTGTTATTCTTTTGCTCTGTCAATTTTATTCCATCAAATATTTTATCTAATACTCTTTTAAAAATAGTGAAGCTTACCAACATTAGAAATGAGGCGGATGTTGATTTTAAATATTATTATAAAAAGTGGTGAGTGTGATCAATGATGGTAAGGTTCTATTAATATTTTTTAACAAGGCACAGTAGGATAGGGATAGGAAAGATTGACTTGCTACTCTTCAATTTCATATGGTAGTTTAATATATATTCTGGACCTTTTTAGACATTACATCTTAATATATATTTTATTAAATGTCTCTTTGTGGGACTATGTGCCCACCATCCATCCTCTCTTCTATACATTACAATACATTTCTTCTCATTGACCAAAGGTGGACAAAAATATTTCACCGAAAAGATATCTTAACTGATTCTCGTTGAATCAAAAGTGAGAAAAAAAAATGAAAAATTATTCAAATATAATCTTCACAATTATGTCATCACGAGTGTAAACAATCGAGTGACATTATTGGTGACATTATTGGTGAAGTATCCTAATTGTTTCTAAAATGACATTATTATACTAAATTTCAACTACTCCTAAAGTCCTCCTTCTACCAATGTCGCAATGTGCATCTAAAGATGTTTTTGAACTTAAAAAATATTACGCTAAGTGTAAAATTATGCCTCAATGAGAAATAGAATGTCATGTGGAAAGAATCTCTATATTTAATCATCCATGTTTCCTCACATATATGCATTCCAAATATATAACAACTATATCACTATTTTCATCCTAATAATTTATTGATTCTAAATCATCATTTAATTCATTCTTGTAATATTTTTCTTGCATTCATTTTTATGTGGATTTTCTTGACATGTTTATAAAGCTTAACATAGGATTTATTGAGAGACTTAGATCTAACTTTAGATTTGGAGCTTTGTCCTTTTTCTTATTTTTTATCTTTACTTTATCCTTTTATCTTCCTCTAATAACCAATGCCTCCTTTTTATAGTTAATACCCCCTAATAAGAGTGATAAAATGCGAATACAAAACTCCCCATAAAGAAGTAGGTCACGTGCTAATGATGAATGATTGAAGAAAAACATGATCCATTACTTGCAAACAACATTTTTTTTCCTTTAGGAAGAAATAAATACATTGGTGACTAGAAATGTCATTATAATAAGTTGGGTAAATACAAAATTCAAATCTAAATAGAATTGTGTCTCTAAAAACTTGACAAATATTCACATGTTGGAACAAAATGATGATAAAGAATCTTGTGAGGATTGAAGTAGAATGAGCACCAAAGATAATATGATGGGTTACCAATGATGGCATAGCTATCATGAAAGAGGATATCAATATCCTCAAAATAATATTTAACATATGTAATTCTAAACTCCTCAAACAAGGATAATATATTAAAAAGATATGAATCCCAAGTGGTCATGTTTAGAAGGTGATTAATGTCATGCTATACTAAATCAATTGGGTTTATGGAATTGGTGATAATAATCTAAATTAATAAACAACATAAGATGTATATTAGGTATTGATAGGATGATTACTTGAAGAATGAGACAAGCCTCTAAATTGTCAAAACATGCAAGACCTATGATATAATACATTTCCTCTTAAGTATCACCATCGAAGGGTATGTGATCTTCATCTACAAAGGGAATGAAACAATCTACAATAGGATCCTCTAGAAATGGAGAGATGTGAGGGTCTCCATGGATCTCCTAAAGTTTATTCCAAAATGTGCGGAGGAAATCAATATCCAATGCAATACACATGGAATTTATGATGCTTATTATTAAAATAGACCCACCTATTAATAATATTATAGATCTATGTGAGTTTCCTTTTTTTATATTTAAGTTGGTAAATTATATTTAAATATAAGTTTTTTTGGAAGGTGAAATGTAAATTAAAGAGTAATTGTAAGTTTTCATGTTTGTATTTATATGCACATTATTTTCATAGAATGGATGAATTTCAGATAGATGAGCTATTAGGTCTAGCCCCACCTCCACCTCCACCTCCACCTCCACCCAATCACTTGAGGCAGACCATTAGGAGGAATATTGATTCTTTGATTAGAGATATCCATACCATTAGACGTGAGCCTCATCCACCTCCATAGTTGTTACACCTTGCAGATAGTATGCAAGGGATTGTACAGTCTGTGCAGGCTTTAGATAGCGAGTTGGATAGCTATCGTAGTTGGTGGGAGGGTTGCGTGCATTTTACGTTGATGGCCTAACATACAAACAAGTCAATGAGTTAAAAATAACAAAAATAGATTTGAAACAATATTTTGCGAACCCTAAGATGGGTAAAGAGATAGATCCAAAGAAGCCATGGATCTCAATTCGATGGTGTAGGCACCCAGACATAGATAGACACTTTTCGGAGGAGTGGTGGATGGGATTTGACTATCCACCACACTCCAATCATGAGGTCCTGATGTATTTTTTGAAAAAAATATGGGCCAAATTTGAATTGGTTAAAAATCCCAATTGCTTTGATATTAGATCATTTCAGGGGGTCGGGAGAGGCATGCCCCAAGATAGGTCAGGAGCCAAATTGAGTGATAGGGTTAGAAACCATGTGCGCGATGATCCCTTGGTTCCTCTTCCTACACCAGTTATTTCTCTTCCTGCTCCAGTTATTCCAGCACTTTCCCATCATCGAGTAGTGGATTCTACTCTTGGTTCATTGAGTGCCCTATCTGACAATTTGGTACAATAGTTGTGCACGAGCTTTGGGGATGTATGTACGGGTCCATAGAGTGAGGATGCCTTTGGAGGAGATGGTGATTTTGATGATGCTGATGCTTCCCATGGTGGTTATGATGATGCTAAGGAGGCTGCACATGCTGATATCCTCTCTTCATATGTTGATCTCCTGTGGGAAGACAATGATCAGCCTATAGAGGTACAAATTTATTTATATAATTTACAGTGCAATATTAAATTCCTTATATATACACATATGAACCATAACATGAGTAAATTTGTTTTGAGCATAGGATGGATCATACCACATCATGTTACCTCGATACCTAGAGATGTTGGTGCCCCATTCATGGTATGCACTTTCATCTAGATACATTGTATTGATATGTACATTTAAATAAATAATAAATTTTTTAATGTAATGATGTGTATGATATGTTTTTTCAATATTGTAGGGTGCTTCGTGTAGCACCGAGCTGGGTAGTTCTTCACATGACCCATGGACAACTGAGGCTTAGCCTCATATACCAATAGTATGTTTTTCATCCATTAATTTGAAGTGTTTATATGCTTACTAATTTATGTACAACTTTGATTCATGTTCATTATTTTTTGCAATTGTAGGTTTCTGGATTGTTTGATGGTGCATCACATGTACACCTTCACCAATTAGTTACTTTGCCTACATCACATGTATGCTTTCCTACAATAAACTTGTAGTCTATATATATACTTTATAATTTATGGATATATACAAGTTTGATTCATGCTTTTTATATGTTGTTCAAGTCAATACCACTACCAGTATTGGTATAGCTATGGGATGCAACCGTCGACATTGTCATTTGCATTGATGGTTAGAAAAATAATTTCTAATTTGTTTATAATGTGTACCTGGCTTTTATAGGGATTATCAAAATTTATGTAAAATGTTTTTTTTGCAGGGCTTGACTACAACCACTTTTCTTGTTCATGATAGTGGACCTCCATGTACTAGTGAGGGCATTGTAGAGCACAGACGTATGGTAATTTATTTTAAATTTTTAGTATTTATTTACTTTATAAGTGAGTTATACAAGTAACTTCTCATGTTAAATTTTATTCTCATGTAAAATCTTTTAATAATGTACAGGAGGGTGGAGACACTGATACTGCACACACACAAGATGGTGCATCTCAGGACCACATGCAATAGGATGATTCATCTTAGCCACCTTCACGTGGAGTGAAGAGGACTGTAGATAAGATGCAGGTGAGTTCTTAGATTATATATTTTAGATCATATCATGTTATTGTATTATGAAATTTTTATGATGACACTTGTTATGTTATCCTGGGACTTGTTATTATGGGATTATATATAGGACTTATTGTTATATGAATTTTTATTATGTCATTTTATTGCTATTATGATATCAAGTTGTGTTATGTGATTTGGCGCACTCTAGTGATTATATATGCGATGTTGTTTTGGTATTATGTTATTTGGACTTGTTTTAATGTTATTTCCTTATTATTATTTTTTCAATACTTGTTATTATGTCATCAAGAATTGTTATGTGATTATATATAGGACTTTTTATTATGTCATTTCATTGCTATTATGATATTAGGTCTTGTTATGTGATTTGGCACCCTCTAGTGATTATACATATGTGATGCTTTTTTGTGATTTGATGCCCTCTAGTGATTATATATGATCTATTTATGACTTTATATTTTAACATTGTGATTGATCATCTTATAGTGCAACAATTTATAATTCAATAAAATAATTATCCCAATTTACAATAACATCCTATTCTTAAAATAATAATAATATCAAGAACTTACAATTAATCTATGAAGAGATTACGATAAAATAAATATATCATAAAAAATTAGAATGACTATAAGACAATTACAATGTGCACAAAATAACATTAAGAAGAAGATAACTAATACAATATTGTTTATGAAACCAAAATTGTATCAAATGTAGATAAATACAATGTTAAAGGGACAAAGAAAAACAATTATCATGATTAAATATAAAAGAGTTCACACAAGTAAGACAAACTTACATGCATATAAATTTCATTCAATCTAATTTACCATTTGCATCCTCTCTCTTCTGCAATGCATCTATGATTGCCTCATGCTCTTCTACTGAAAGTGTCCACAATACCTTATTAGCAGGCCTACCTTTGTATCTTTCTAATTTGATGTTTGTTGCCACCACCAAATGAGAATAGTGTATAATCTTCTTTTCTGATTGGTAGTCTTCATAAGTTGGTAAGCCATTCCTTCTTGTTAAGTATTTGTGTAGCCATGTGCCAACTACCACAAAAGACCCAACTGAATACTGAAAGCCATCATCATCTACTTGATCACATATCAACTTTTTCTTAGGTTCTACACATCTAGCTAGCCAATACTCAACTTGCTCATCATTATCCTCACGTGCAACAAAAACATACACATGTCCTAGAAAAAAAATTTAAGTACATGTAGAAATAAAACTTGTTACAATTTATAATTCAAATACAATCATAAATTATATGACAATACATAAAAATATATAATTTAAAGTTATAAACAAGAAATTGAATTAAATTGCCAGGTTGTATGAGGTCTGAAACATGATCATAATCTTCTGAAGCAAATGCATGATCTGGGTCTTCATTTCTTCTAACATCTTGATATTGTGTCTCACTAGGTGTTAAGGATTTGTGTTGCCATTCTTCGACCCATTCCATATTCTCGCATTCTTCCCATTCACTTGCAACACAAAATTGACAAAATCATGCAAGCTCTCTAGTCCATATAGTCCAAGTGTTATAATTAGAACTCTTAAATGAATGTCGTCTAGCTGACCCATTGATTGTATCACAATCATATCTTGGAAGGATATTCTCCTCTTTAACTAGCCAGAAGAAACGTCTAATTATAGAGTTCTGACTTGATCCTGTGGATAAAGTTGCACTATACCAATCCACAATTGCACTTGCATTTTTATATTTAGCATTTTCCTCAAATCTGAGTTGCTCTCTGCAAAGGGCTCTCTTAACACATGCACCAGAACCATCATGTTCTCCTTTCCTGTGTCTAGCCTCAAAAAAACTCCACATGTGTTCGATATTAGTTTTTTTATGAATCCTACTCAACCAATAAAACATTCTAGCATTCTTGAATTGCCCTGTGCAATTATCAGACCATATTAGATGTTGTGTCATCTAAATTTCTCTCTCCCTCAGATTCTGAAAAAAGGTCTTGAAGCAATAATGGACAAACTCAGATGAGTGTAATTTATTACAGTCATATAGAAATGGTACTCTATCAAAATTTTGCGATCCTCTTATGTACTATCTGGTGCATTCCTATAGACAATATGGACAAAAATCAATACTTGCACTGAATTGTAGTATTGTAATTGGACCTCATCTTGTGGTGCAAGCATGTAGTTCTCTGTAAATTCAACAAACAAAAGTATACTACCAACAAGAAATGTATCCTTACATATTCAAAACTTACCATCAAGCCATCTAGCATTTTGAGTGTGTTTAACATATTTAGGTATGATGTTA
The DNA here is from genome assembly GCF_030272615.1 of Cryptomeria japonica. NCBI lineage: Eukaryota > Viridiplantae > Streptophyta > Pinopsida > Cupressales > Cupressaceae > Cryptomeria > Cryptomeria japonica. The sequence goes on from NC_081411.1 coordinate 95,680,382, forward strand.
CTCTTAAAATCATTCCTAAATGCATGAACACTAACTTTTTCAGTGATTAGATTGCATCGTCTTCCAACCTTTCCATCCTTCAGTGGATACTCAATAGTTTTAAATCTTTTAACATCAACTAATTGTTTTCCAAAATCATTTGAAAGATTTTCATGCAAATATTCATCCAACAATGCAAGATTGCCACATATATCACATACACTGGAAACACATGCATTGAAAAGAAAAATTTTCTCAACCAAAACAAACTTGATATAGACTCCTTTATAGTTTTAGGTGGTATATTTATACCACATTCTTGGAACATTCCATTACTATGCATGGTAGCACGTATATATCAAAATACATCATAATGGTAGCAAAATTGAACATGAGTTTTGCAACAACATGTGACTCTTTCCTTGTTAATTCAAACATACCAACGTTTACACTTTTCAAAAGACCTTTGACAAATGCTAACAGTCAACACCTTATCATAGAAATTTTTTTTCTACAATTCAGTTTGAGTCATGTCCAATAGGTGTTTTGGATGTGGATCACAAATTTTTGACCCAACTCTTAATTTAAGAACATCTATAACATTAGGTGATACTCTTGTATTATCATGCCAGAATTTTTCGATCAAATTTTTTACTTCACTAGCAAGTTTCACATCAGACCTTGGTAGTCTACCACTAAAAGTCCACAATTTTTTTGTCGGATCACTTTCAAAATTAACTTTTCTTTTGACATCTCTTGACAATTTTTTTACGATGAATATTAAGATATCCACTTATGTTACTCATCATTCTTTTATTAGAAGTTGTTTGGCTTACTAAAGTTGTTGTTATTTCCCGTCATGCCTCATTTTTATCTGTAGAATGACTTTTCTTTTCGATTGTATCAAAGGCACTAGCGACAGTCGATACAACTTGTTTTAAAGACTCATCCTTCTTCTTGGGTTTGACATAAAAGCCTAACTTCTTCATCACTTTTCTCATTTTAGTCATTTTAATTAGTTGTAACAATAATTGACATTGAAACCCAAATTTCTTATTATAAAAAAAATGTCTAAACAATCTATTTGCATGTGTCCTAATTTGTCTCCATGAAACCAATCCAGGAAGGTTGTCTAGTACATCACTTTTAATTTCAAAATTTTCATTCATTTGATTATCATTCAAACATGTTTCATTTTCAATTGGTGTTTCCATTTCTACATATAGATTATTGGTTTTAGTTGCAAGTGGATTTTCAATTTCATTTGGAGTTTCAAATTTGATTTCAACTTCAGTTTCAAGTTGAGTTCAAGTTTCAATTTGGATTTCAATTTCAGTTTCAACTTGAGTTCTAATTTCATTTGGGATTTGATTTTCAATTGGAGTTTGATCTAATAAGTAACTTGCTTCTACTAAATCACCAATTTCTTCATCAGAAAAAACATAGAGCTATGAAGACATACATGTATCCAATAATGGATTGGAAGATGCACTTGAATTAAATGGTTCTATTGTGTTTCCTTCATCAGTTTTTATGGTCTCATTGATGTCATCCTCTTCTGAAACGATTGTGGAACCTCAAGCTCCTTGTCTCATTCTTGATCTTCTCTCTTGTTGACGTATTACCTCCTTCTCCCTATTTGTTGCAATCTCCTATGTTGTCAGAACCTTCCTTTGCCTCTTCCTGTGTTGATTTGATCCCATGTTTGCACCAAATTTTGAATTCGAATCGATCTCCTTACCAAATAGACAATAAGACAAAAAAAGAGAATGAAAAATCAAAACATTCTCTTTGCAGATCGTACTTGTCAGGCAATGATTGAAAAATCATTCAATCATTGGAATTTGTGCTTGTGGGCTAGATTCTGGCCCAACGAATATTTTCAGAAATGGGCACCCATTATTTAATGAAACAGGAGCCCATTTTATAATCGGGTGTGTTATCACTAATTTAAAATGGGCTTTTCTTTTCCCATGATTGGCTATGAGTTGTTGAATTTTTTAATAGGATGTAGTTCCAAATGCTTCAGCTTTGTTCTAGACCTCAAGGGTTTAAGGGTTTTTTGATTTTAGATCCTCTTGTGTTTGTTTTAAACCCTCTGGTTTCTAATCTTTCGTTACTTTATTCACTTAAGTAATGGGTCATGGGGTCATAGGAAGTGACCCCCCTTGTTGTTTGCCTTAGGCGGTCATGTTAATTAATCAAAAAATTTATGCCTTATATGTTTTCTCCTAAAGTTGTCGAGCCTCGTAACTAGTGCTTATTTCATGGATGGATCCAAAACTTGCGTTATTTCGCTAGGCGAAGTTGCGCATAGTTTAAAACCAGCGAAGTTGCGAAAACCACATGGCATGCCGCATAGATGGTCCAGCTAGTTGTTGACAGCAAGTAAAATGGTGGGGCGTGGCATAAGTCACAATAGTTAGCAGGTCGGGATTAAAGGCTAGTCAGTGGGCCCACCCCTCCCGAGAGCCTTTCTAGGTGATTAAAAGCAGATCAACTTGAGAGATGATCCGACGACCTGCGCTATTTCAAAGGGGTAAGATGTCTGATAGTTATGCTTCGCGAAATAGCGAGAGTGAACGAGAGCCATCCACGTGTCATGATGATGACCTGGAGGATATAGCTGTTAAGAAGAAAGTGGGGCCCCGTGGTTTCCTTCCGGCGTATAACAAAGTGACAACTCAGCTCCAAAAGTGACTAGGCGCCAGGTGTTCACAATGAGTCAGCGGGCCCACCAATTATGAGAGCCTTTTGAGAGGATTAAAAGCCAATCAGCTTAAGAGATGATCCGATGGCCCGCGCTATTTTGCAAGGGTAAGATGCCCGTTCTTTATACCCCACAAAATAGTGAGAGTGCACGAGAGCCATCCACATGTCATGATAACACGTGGTCTAAGAAGAAAGTGTGGGGCCCGCCAAGGTGGAACCGGCGGCATAAAGGAAAGACACGTGGCCAGCGTTAAGTCAGCTGCGAAGGAAATTTCAAAGCTAATGGTTGGGTGCCACATGGTATTATATAACCAATAGAGAAGCAAGACCCAGCGCGGAGCCAAAGTTGTTAGTTAATCTAATGCTCGATCAAGTTTCTTTCAATCGGATGGTCGGCGCTATTTCACAGGACTAAGCTGCCCGATAGTTATGCTTCATGAAGTTGCAAAAGAGTAGAATAAAACACTTGCAAGAACGTTGTGACCCGTCGGAGCGAAAAATAAAATTTTTTGTATGAATTCAATTTTGAAGGAACGGCCGACACATGCGGGATCAATGTTGTAGTTAAGGCCGAGAGTATAAAATTTGATTTCCTATCAACCAGGTGAAGATATCTTTTAAAGGATTTTGCAGAAGAGCAGATGCAGAGTTATTTTCTTCAGGTACACAGCAAGCCAGTTCAATTGCAGAGCAAATTCCTTCAAGCGAAGAATAGGATCTCTCATATTCTTTTGTAGCAATTCCTGTGTAGTGTTTTAAATAAGATAATTGATTTGTCACATAATTGTTTAGGGTGGTATTCATTTCTTACGCTTTCAAAATGGCTCCTAAAAGAGAATTTTCTAGTAAAGTTAACTATTCAGAGAGGAGTGTCTGTGATGATTTTTTAGAACAATTGACATTGTCAACTAATCAGGCTTCAAAGGCAAAAGAATTAGTACCCAAAACTCCTCGTTTAAAGATAGGAGAAGGATTATATGACAAGGGTAACTTGTTGAGAGACCCACAGGTTGGATTGTCTGGGCTAGGGTTGTTTAAAGTTGGATTCGGAATGAGAAATTCTCCTACCCTGCAAAACTGTATCTGGGAACTAGATGTCGGGAAATTAGTTGTCCCAGGAGTTTTTATGGACACAGATTTGCTAACCCAAATTACACTCAATTATGATCCAATCACAAGAAGCATTCGGGATGTAAATGGGAAGACCCTTGTTGAGATTAATGCTGAAGAGTTTAGGACAACTTTTGGGCTTAATGAGTTCACCAATTTTCTAGAACCTATAAATTTCACATCATTAGCCCAAATTTACGGCACTCAGAGGAGTCATCTCAGGAATGGGCCTCTCAAGGAATTTTTTGTAAAAGTAGGAGGATTAACAGTTGTTGGACCCAACACACAGAACCCCTTTTCATTAAGTATGTTCACCCTGAGGGCCAAAGTAATGTATTGGGCACTTTGCCAAGTTTTGGGAGAAGATGTTGAAGCAAATATGCTAAATCATTACTTGTTAATGATCGCTCAGATTTTGAATCCTTCTCTTGCAATCACATTTGATTATGCCTCTTATATTGTTGATGCTATTCATGGGGGGTTAATAGAAATCAAGAATGGAAAGGTGGATAGGCCTTTCAGATGGTACTCACTCTTGATGCATCTTTTTCTCTTCAAAGGTGGTGATTACTTTGCTAGTGGACTGGACCTTGTTAAGGAAAAGGAAGGAGAAAAAATGTCGATACAATTATGGAGTACTGTGTTGTCATGGGACAGAGAGGATGCTAGTTTTTTGAAGTTTGATAAATATTTTGCATCAAAGATAAGAACTCTCCTCTGCTCTGAGAACCCAAGAATCCCCAAATTTCTTCTGGAATTCATGAGACCAAAAGAATTCACAGAGAACATAAAAATTGTTCATAACTGGGGCGACATTTACTTGTATCCAGTCTCCATAGTTTTCAGAGTTTTTGGTTTCAGGGGAACCCCATTTTTGTTACCTTACCAGGTCCCTCTCAATGTGGGAATCGCGGAGATCCTTACAAAAATTCGTGGCTTGCAAGAGGCAGAGTTGACAGGCAGGGGTAAAGGGACTATTTTCCCTGTAGCTACCATAGCTCACCAATTTGTGATAACAAAAGGAGGCTGGAATTGCTTTGAGGATTTCCTCAAGCCTTATCATTTGTCCACTGCAGTGTCTAGGTGTGCTGATCCAGAAGACTTCTTCAATAGAAATGAGTTTGATCTAGATGAGCAGGAGCTAAGGAAAGAGAAGTGGATGGCTTATAAGAAAGCCTTGGATTTTGTGCATCAGTTTGATGCTAGCTACGACCCATTGTCTAGCTTTTTCCCACTGGAAGAGAAAATAAAGTTTTTGATTGTTTGCTTTGAAGATGTCATGTAGACACTAAAGGAGAAGAGGGAAGCTATAATCAAGAGCAACCTAGAGAAGGCAAGAATGATCCTGAGTAAGTCAACTTCCAGCAAGGCAATCCCTCCTGGTGATTACACATTGCATAAGAAACCCAGTTATAGTGTGCTGGTGCCTACAACAAGGGAGCCCTCTACCTCAAAAGGAAAGAGGAAGATACAAGATGTCATTGATATCCAAGAGAGCCCAAAGAAGCAAAGGGTGGGGAAAGAAGTACAATCAGATACACCTTTGTATTCCCCATCCCAATCCCCTATACATATAGGAAATGAGTAAGCAGCAGTTGAGCAACTCCTACAATTGGGTAGTCTAGGGGAAATTGCATACACCTATGATGAAGTGGAGGAAGCGATGCCAGAAGAACCCATTGCTGCTAAAATAGATATTACCTCCACTGAACTTAAAGGCTAGGAGTGGGATCCTAAGATAAAGCAGGCAAGTAGTGCCTTTCTAGCTGATAACAATTTTGTCACATCAGAAGCATTTATGCAGTTTATATGGAAACAGCACATAGATAGATATAATTCTAGATGTGAAACAAGAAAGGCTGAGTAGCCCAATAAAGATCTAGCCCTGGTGGAAGAGGAAATAAAGAAAGAGATGATGGAAGAGTTCAAAACCATCACCCCTGAGCAGGGAAGAGATATGGTAGCACAAGCTGGAGTGCTTATATTACCCGAATGGGATATTGCAGATGCCCTAGTGTTAGATGCAGTAAGAAAAGAGACTAAACCTGTGGAGGGAGTTACTTTCAATAAGGATAATGCTGCACTCGTCATGTGGTCTATCAAGAGAAATGAGAGTAAGAAAAGCAGAGACCCCAGGGTCGAGATACCTTGGTGGAAAGATGGTGAAGAGAGTGCAAAGTATAGGGGTGGTGGAGGCTGCTAGCACCGTGTTAGAAACTGCAAAATTTAGTGTTGCAGTAGCAGAGAAGGAAGCCAAAGAGAAAGAGGCCCTCCAAATTAAGTTGGAAACAGTTTTGAAGGCTTATAACAATGCCAAGGAGGAGGTAAGAGGTAAGGATAGCATCATTGCCAAATTGCAGAGCTAGTTGACTGGACAATACTATCAAGGTGAGTCTTCAACACTGATGATCTCCTCTTCTCCTACAAGACCTCCACCTACCAGCCCTATCATTGAATTTCCACCATCTCCAGCACCCTCCAGCTCTCAAATGATTGAAATCACTCCCCAAGAATTAGAAAATTTGAAATAGGCTCAGGCCTTATATTCAAAGAAATATGAGGAGAAAGTAAGGGCTACAATTCCCAATTTTGCAGATACAATAAATGCCTCATTACTCTACAACTATGTAGGTAAAATTATGGAAATATGGAATGAGCTCAGGAGAGACAAGGCCATTTTGACACCTATTTTTGATAGATGGAGGCCTAGGGAGCAAGATTTAGAGTTTATGTGTGTATCCTGTGATGAAGCATGGGCCAATCCCGTCATTAAATCCACTTCTGATGTCGCTAAAATATTAATACAATTAGCAGCAGAGGTGGATAATGTGGATAGGAAGGTTAATCTATGCAAGAAGGAATACACTGACCAAGTTTTTGAGTTGCTCCCAGGAGTTTTTGTTAGCCCGGGTCAGTTAAAAGACAAACAAATGTGGCTTAAGGAGATAGAAGCTAAATTGTCAGCAAGAGTTAAAGGAATTATTGATCTTGATGATGCTTCTTTCTTTGTTGTGGCAATACAAGAGATAGAGAAAATTAAGTCATGTTATTCTTTTCTCAATTCAGAAGTCAACAAAATGAGAAATTCTTAGAAAAGGTTGACTAAGACTAAAGATAAAGTGATTAATTTCTCATGGCCGACAGAAGAGGTGTATGGTGAGTGGACAATTAAATATGCCACCCATGATCCAGAACAGTTGGAGAGCACCCCTGAAAAGGTAGAAGAGGTTGCAACTAAACAGCTTGTTGAAGAAACTGCAGAGGCCGAAAAGAGTTTGTAACTACTTTTGCAAAAAGTTTGTAACCTCTTTATTTTGAAAGAAATGCTTGTAACAAACTCTCCTCGAGAAGTCCGAAGCTTTGTGCATCCATGTTGTTATAAATGGATACCAGGACAAGAGGAAGAGGGATCACAAAGAATTGTAAGAAAACGCTGCAAAAATTTATCTGAGCTTTTCTAAGTTTAATGGAGAATCAAAATTCCTTGTAATATTTCTTGAACCAAATATCAATATACAGACCATCGGTTTTGAGTAAATCTCTCTGTTCTGAATAATCCAGGGTTGTTTTGTTTGAATGGAATTGCAAAGAAATTTTAGTAGAAGTGTTCGTTAGCTTTTCTCTTTAGGAGGGAAATTAAAGATGCGGGAATCACTCATACCGGTAAACTCTTTTGGAAGAGACTTTGAATTTTGATGATCATAGCTTAATTTGGGATGCGTAAATTCTTGTAGGTGTTAGGCATATACAAGGATCAATAGAAACCAAGCCAATGGGAAGCATAAAAATGTTTTGTTCGAGAAGTCTTATTTGAGTTTAGATGACTTTGT